>NW_023494802.1:39184656-39757156 GCF_904425465.1 Colossoma macropomum
TAAATCTTGATCTGTTGACTTGTTTACTGTTTACAGTGAAGGAACCAAAATGAAAACATTTCCCTTTCTAAACTACAGCAGTCGGTCTCCTCAGTTCTCAAACACTAACAGAGTGTTGTTAAGAGAAGAGGTCATACAGCACAGTGGTAAACAGGCCCGTCCCAACTTTTTTTAAACAAGGCTGTAAAGTAATATAAAACAATGACAGAACAAATTAAAAAGATAAATAATTAAAACATGTAGAATTTTAATGAAACACCAAGTTAAAGAGATACGTTAAATGTGTGCACTGAGCTTTACTCTCTGAAAGAGTCTCTCCTTTTCTGTACTTTACAGAAGGTGTTTGCAGAAGGTCAGTATCTGCATATCTAAGATCTCATGCTGGAACATAAACAGACAGACACTCTGTGATGAAAGCAGTGCTTTAAGCTCATTTAAAGCCTTAAAAACTAGTAGCAGAACTTTAAAATCTATCCTGAAAGATGCAGTCAGTGCAGTTCTTTCTAAACGGGAGTGATCTGATCTCTCTGGTTAGTTTTTGTTAGGATTCGTTCTGCTGCATTTGCTGTAGAGGATGGACTGAAAGACAAGCTTAGATATCCCCATCTGTCCACATTGGCAAATAATCTTTTTTAGTTTCATCTTTTTCAGTTTCATCTTAATATTTGTAATTACTCATTACAAATATTAGTCACTAATTTTTTAATCAGTCAAAATCCAGCACATTTTTCTTTTTTATTAAAACATCAAACAAAATTCATATTAGTGTTGGTGAAACTGCCAACAACCAAGATGCAAAATACAGGGGGTTCTGGGGGATCGTAGCCCCCCCAGTTGGACCCCATGAATGTCTCAAAATCAAAATTCAGGTGGGTCACTGACAACAACCTTATGATATTCAGCTGTCTGTTTGGGAAAAACAGAAGCTCAAATTCAAATTCAGGGAAAGGTCATTGTTTAGCTGCTTCACTCAGGAAATGATGAGATTCTGTCTTTGATTTTCTTAACTAGCTAGTGATGCAGCACTGCTCTGCCTCAGGGTGGCGCTGTTGCAAACTGGTTCACGCAGTTGATCCTTCATAGCCTATTAACTGTAACTATGCCCAGAATACCTCTGAACAACTTTACAATATGTTGTAGCTTTTTTACAAATCTAAGAAACTGACCAAGAGACTGAATGACTGAAGTGAAAGAGTTAGCAGCCAACATGTAACCCCCCCAAACACCAGGGGTCATTTCACTCCCAACAACTATACAATATCATCTTTTAAGGACACGTATCAATTATTAATCTAAACCCTTTCTACTCTGTACATTTAACTGCAGGTACAGAATAAAAGACCAGACCAGATCTTCACCTAATGCAATAAAAGTATCCATAAATCATGCCCAGTAATCTTCCTTTTTGAGGATTTGTTCTGAGAAAGTTGGTAGAGATTGAGCTCAGGTTTAGTGCTGGTTCACAAAATCCTTCTATTTTAGTTTTGCTTGATCTCAATGCACCTTTCAAAACAGCTGATCATAAGATTCTAATCCACCTTCTTGAAAACTCCACTTTAACATTTCTAGTGGAGTCACTAAAGGTTTGATTACAGAGTTTAGCTTTTTTCATTATGCATGTTACTGTTAATGTCATCAGAACACATTAGATCAATTTTCATAGCTATGATAAATGATACACTACTGAGACTCCAGTCTCCATTCCCTCTGTTGACAGGCTGACCAGCTGGGTGCCAGATATTTCTCAGTGGATGTCTAAAATGTTTATACTTTTAAATTGAGGAAAAAACTGAAATGCAGTAAAATTCAGAGAAAGCTGCTTTGTGAGAAACGAGGCCTCCTTTCATCGCAATTCAAATCTGAAGAATGAATCATTCATCTATCTCTGGTTTATCCTCCATTTGAGTAACGTTATTAAGACTGTATTCTATCATTTATCAAACAGGCCGACTGCTAAACTCTTCTGTCTCAGAGTGATGCAGAAGAACGTGTTTGTACGTTTGTTACAAGTAGAGTTGATCACTGTACTGATCTTTACCTCACTGCTGTTTGGAAACAATAGTTCTGGTTACCTGAATCTTTCAGGTTTGAAGTTTATTAAAGTTTATTAGTTAAGTTATTTTACTTGTTTTAAAAGATCTAAATGGCCTTACTGGCATACCTCACTGCAGATACCACCTTTTACTAGACAGTCAAGCTCAGTACACACGTTCTTGATTCTTTTACATCATTTATATTATTGTCTGTTTTTTTATTTTATCTTTTTTTTTAATCTTATCTTTATCTTGTTCATTACTGTTCTTGAATTTTGCTGTTTGTACTTTCAGATGCTTCTTGTATGTACAGTCCTCTATAAACAATAATAATTATTATTATTATATATATTATACATTATATTATAATTATTATTATACTTTTATTATAATAATTATTATTATTATCTTTTTTTGTTTTTACAGTTATTGAAAACATAAAATTACAAAATACTTGAGGTTTGACTTGCCTGCATTAGTTGGGTCTCTTCTGGTCACACTTTACTCTTTCATTCACATGAGTTAATATAGTAATGACATGACATAATACTGTATTGACGTGATGAGCTGACAATAAATTTGAAGAAAAGGTAACAATTTTTTAGCCTATACTTTCTTAATATTCACATTATGGTCTTCATTCAGGAGACAAACAGAGGCTTCTCCCCTGTATATAGGCTAATAGTTCAGACAGTGTTATCCATAAAGGCTAAAAAGCTACGGCCATATGCAGCACTTACAAAGATATTCCAAACCTGATTAATTAACAAACATGTCCCAGATTTTTGTAAAGGCGTATTATTATTTTAAGGGTGAGCTTGCGAATGTATATTCGAGTACTCAATCGTATCACTGATTATTCAAAGCCTGTAAAGCGCAGTTCAGGAAAATCCTATTGACTAATTATTTGTGTGTAATTACAAAAAATACTTAAAGACCCACTGGACACTGCAGGACCCAATACGCTCACTAATCTATTTCTATGGCATTTTTCAGTAATTTTGAACGGAAGATTTTGAATGAATGTCTTTAGGAAACAGGCTTTTTGACCTCTTTTCACGTAGAGTGGCACAGTCAGGTGAAAAGGAATTACAGTCTATATATGCTGGGATTTACTGTTCAGTGTAAATGAAAAATCTGATGGAAAATGAAATCCGATATCTTGGGTAAAATTGTTTTGTTTTACATCTTTATTATTCTTAAAGTGTTTGAATTTATCCCCATCTAAAGACTGAACAGCAGACCTTAAAACTAAACCTTAAAAGCAGTGTTTCCCATATCACTACATCACGTGCCGCATGGCTGGGAGGAGATGCACTTTATGAACAAAAGTTTGTGGACACCCCTCCTAGTTATTGAGTTCAGGAGTTTCAGCCACACTCACTGCTAACAGGTGTATAAAGTAAAGCACATAGCCTTGCAGTCTAGATAGACAAACACTGGCAGTAGAACAAATCGTACTGAAGAGCTCAGTGACTCTAAACCTGGCACTGTCATAGGACGCCACCTTTGCCTCAAGTCGGTTCAAGAAATTTCTGCCCTGCTAAATCTGCCCCGGTGAACTCTGAGTGCTACTATTGTACATGCAAAAACTCACAGAGCAGGGCAGTCGAGCTCTGAAGCATGTAGCATCTAAAAATCGCATATCCTCTGTTTTATCATTCACTACAAAGTTCAAAACTGCATCTGGAAACAACATCAGCAGAAGATCTGTGAGGAGCTTCAAATGGGTTTCCATGGCTGAGCAGCTGCACAGAAGCCTGCGATCACAATGCGCAATGCCAAGTGTCAGCTGGAGTGGTGTAAAGCACCCCGTCACTGGACTCTGGAGCAGTAGAAACATGTTCTTTGGAGTGATGAATCACCCTTCACTATCTGGCAGTCTGATGGACAAATCTAAGTTTGGCAGAGAGCAGAGGAACGCAACCTACTGTAATGCATTGTACAAACAGTGTTTGGTGGAGTAGGGATAATGGGCTGGGGCTGTTTGTCAGGATTTTTGCCCCTTAGTTCCAGTGAGGGTTAATAATAATGCTACAAATGCTACAAAAGCATACAAATTAATTTTAGACAATTCTATGCTTCCTGCTTTGTGGCAGCAGTTTGAGCCTCTGTGCAAATTCTATAAAGACATGCCTTAGTGAGTTTGGTGTGAAGGAACTCCAGTGGCCTGCACACAGCTCTGACCTCAACCCCACTGAACACCTTTGGGATGAACTGGAATGTCAACTGTGAGCCAGGCCTTCTAGTCAAACATCAGTGCCTGACCTCACAAATGCTTTTTTGACTGTATGGGTATAAATTCCCAAAAATACACCCCAAAATCTTGTGGAAAGCTTACTGTTACTGGTTGGCACTAATTTTTCTGTTCATATGTTTCTGAAAATTGCTTCTCATTTTAATGAAGTTCTGAAATTCTCTACTATTTTTCCACTTTCATCACCTGCTTCAGCCGCTGCTCTCCTTCAGCCCCCCAAGCAGGACACCTGCCTGTCTCATAATACACTGCTTTGATCAATGCACAAAGAGATCCACAAAAAAAAACATAATGTGTTTTGAGATCATTTTAGGAAACCCACTAAATAAAAAAATACTTTTTTAAAAAAAAATAACACTATTAATACTTGTTTATTGGCTTTTCTTAAACTCAATCAGTGGAGAGAGAACAGAATAAAATGTAGCATATTAAATATGGTATAATATTGGAGGCAGAAGATGGTACAGTATTGGAGTAGATTGAGGAAGTGACGAAGCCTCAGCTGTGGTTCCTTGGTGAGCACTCCAATCTGCTCCAATACTGTACCACCTTCTGCCTCCAATATTCTACCATATTTAATATGCCACCTTTCATTCTGTCCTCTGTTCTTTAATTGAGGTCAACAAACAAGTATTAATGGTGTTATTTTTAAAAATTTTATGTTTTTTTTATTTAGTTGGTATCCATAAAATCTTAAAAGTTTAAAAAGGTAACTGTGTCCTGAATGTTGCCTGTTCAAAATGTAACTTGGACTGAACTCAGACACCTCATTTCTTTCTACTTGTATACTTTTACATCCCAACCCTGCACATTGTAGTGATTTCCTGCACCAACACATCCACTTTAACTCAGTAAGGGCTTGTTAATCAGGACAGGGGTTTTCTGGATTTCATTCCACTAAAATCATGGAAAACTTTATGACTAAAATCACTCTTAAAATAAACAGTGCAGTAAAATGTGTAATAATGAAAATACTCACTCAGCTTTTCTGGATGCTGTAACGACTGGCAGAAGCCTCAGAAGACATTCATCTGATGGGTCATATTTTCTCAGATTAAACTCATCCAGCTCTTCCTCTGAGTTCAACAACACAAACACCAGAGCTGACCACTGAACAGGAGAGAGGGGGACTCCAGATAGACAGGGATAGTTTCCTCTGTTCAGGTATGTCTGGACTTCCTGCACTAGAGAGTGGTCATTCAGTTCATTCAGACAGTGGAACAGATTGATGTATTTCACTGGAGAGAGATTCTCCCTGAGCTTCTCCTTGATGTACTCAACTGTTTCCTCTCTGCAGTTAGAAGTGCTTCCTGTATGAGTCAGTAGACCTCGTAAGAGAGTCTGATTGGACTCCAGTGAGAGACCCAGAAGGAAACGGAGAAAAAGGTCCAGGTGTCCATTCTCACTCTGTAAAGCTCTGTCCACTGCACTCTTGAGAAAATCAGTCACTGTTGATTCTGAATGTGTTTGTTGTTTCAGCACATTTCTGTTCTGAGAAATAAAGGAGAAAAATGCAAACAAAGCAGCCAGAAACTCCTGAACACTCAGATGGACAAAGCAGTAAACTTTACCCAGACGCTTCCCAAACTCCTCTCTGAAGATCTGAGTGCAGACTCCTGAGTACACTGACACTTCTCTGACATCAATGCCACACTCTCTCAGGTCTTCCTCATAGAAGATCAGGTTGCCTTTTTCCAGCTGTTGGAAAGCCAGTTTTCCCAGAGCCAGAATAATCTCTCTAGTCTGCCGAGGATCAGGGTCACATTTTCCATGGTACTTTTGGTCTTTGTGTTTGATCTGAAAGATCAGGAAGTGTGTGAACATTTGAGTCAGAGTCTTGGGGATCTCTCCACTCTCTGCTTCACCCAGCATCCTCTCCAGAACAGTGGCTGCAATCCAACAGAAGACCGGTATGTGGCACATGATGTAGAGGCTTCTTGATGACTTCATATGTGTGATGACTCTGTTGGCCAGACTCTGGTCACTGACCCTCTTCCTGAAGTATTCCTCTTTCTGAGGGTCATTGAATCCTCGTACCTCTGTTACCTGGTCAACACACTCAAGCAGGATCTGACCACATGCTGCTGGTCGAGAGGTGATCCAGAGAAGAGCAGAGGGAAGAAGATTCCCTTTGATGAGGTTTGTCAGCAGCTCATCCACTGAGGCTGACTGTGTTACATCAGACAAGCTCTCATTGTTCTGGAAATCTAGAGGAAGTCGACTTTCATCCAGACCATCAAAGATGAACAAGACTTTGTACTGATAATAATCTGATGGGTTTAACTTTTTTATGTCTGTGAAAAAGAGACGAAGAAGATCAACCAGACTGAGTTTTCTACTCTTCACTGAATTCAGCTCCCTAAAAGGAAGTGGAAATATGAAGAGGATGTCCTGATTTGCTTTTCCTTCAGCCCAGTCCAGAATGAACTTCTGCACTGAGACTGTTTTCCCAATTCCAGCAACTCCATTAGTCAGTACAGTTCTGACGGCTGTGTCTTTAAAGAGGTCACTGCAGTTGATGGGTCTCTCCTGTGCTGCTGGTCTCCTGGACGCTGTTTCAATCTGTCTCACCTCATGTTCATTATTGATCTCTCCACTCCCCCCTTCTGTGATGTAGAGCTCTGTGTAGATCTCATTCAGAAGTGTTGAGCCTCCATGATATGAGATTCCTTCATTAATTCTCTGGAATTTCTTTTTCAATGTAGATTTGAGGTTTTGATGACAAGCAGGAGCCAGTTCTGAAAAAAGTTTATTACAATAAACAATAACAATAAACATGTTAATGTCTGACATCCTTACCACAAACACAATAACACACATTACCCTTCTATCAACCCGGAGCACAATATTAAACTGAACTGTGCTCTGTGGTTCTCTTGTCTAGGAATCATCAGCAAAATTAAATAAGCACAATTAATTTAGATAATAAAGGATCATCTTCTTGCTCTCTATTTTCTTCCTTCCAGATTGTTTATATTTAAGTGTCCAGAATTTCTATGCTCAGTTTACTCGTTACTAGTAAAATAATTAACTTTATTATGGAAAAGAAATAACGGAATGAGCTCTGTATCAGGGAAACTGTGTCAGAACAGACCGTGTATGTACAAAGGGGTGGAATTAGAGATTCTGAGGTTCTAGGTCCTGGTGGCATATTTTTTAATTAGCGGAGGCTCTGGGTGGTCCCCGAGTGGCACAACCGTCTACACTGCACAAAATGGAAGTGTGCTCACGCGCTCATTCATGCAGATGCATGCATGATCCCACATTGACTCACCCTGTAAAATATATCCATAACATCCTAGGCTGTACTTAGGAACAACAAAATGCACTAAGGTCTGTTACTGTATGCCCCTTAAACCAAACACTACTTTTGTATCCTTTTTTCTTTTTTTCTCTTGTTAATTATTTGCTCTCTGTTGTATTTTACTTTTTTTGGCTTGTTTTTTTTGTGTTTTTTGCCTTTTTTCCCCTCTTCCCATATTTTTTTTCTCTGAAAAAACAAAAACTAAACTAAACCTCTCTTATCACTGCCATATATTCCAGATATTAAAGATGTATCTCTGTTCACATACACAACACTCTACACCACACACACCAGAAGACAATCGCAAACATCTTCACACTCATTTAACAGCTTTAATACACACCATTGAATTCTACACTACACATGTCGTCACTTAAGTTTGTTACCGGGAACATTCGTAGTATTGGCACACAGGCTAAAGAGACCAAGGTACTACACCTTCTATTTTCTTCAAAGGCAGTTATCTGTTTACTACAAGAAACACATCTATTAGAAACAAATCATCACAAATTGAAGTCAGCACAGCTCAGTCACATATTCTCAGCTTACTACAACTCCAAACACAGAGGTGTTTCCATCCTAATAAATCAAAACATCACTTTCAAACATAACATTACTATATCAGACTCAGAAGGAAGGTATATCATAATCAACATTAGCATTTCCAACAACTCCTTAACTACTGCAAATATATATGGCCCAAATACTGATGACCCACCCTTTTTTCAGGAGTTTTTCACTCATCTTTATTATTACATCTAATATACCAGACATAACATACCACCCTATAGTAATTAGTGACCTTACCCCTGTTTCACTCAAGTGGAATATAAATCACGTACACAAATCTTTCAGATGGCGCCTTAATACTTCTCTCCTAAAAGATCTAGAATTTGATAGTTATATCAGAAAAGAGTGGGCATCCTTCCTAGAAATAAATGACTCTCCAGAAACTCCACCAACACTACTTTGAGAAACCGGGAAAGCCATACTAAGAGGCAAAATAATATCCTACTCCTCCCATAAGAAAAAGATACAGAAAACGAATCTAATCTACGACAAAAAATTAAGGAATTATCAAATAAGATGTTAAACAACCCCACAGATAAAACTGAAAATGAGCTAAGGAAATGTAACACGCAATACAGTGAACTCATAAATAAGAAGACTCAATTCCTAATACAACAATTAAGACACAAAAATTTTGAACACAGCAACAAATCTGGAAAACTCTTGGTTAATCTAGTAAAACATAAAGAAAAAACAACAATACCAGTAATCAAGGATGAGACAGGAAATATTATGCAAACACCAGAGGAGATCAATCAAGTATTCTGAAAATTTTATAAAAATCTATACTCACTGGAACACAATCCAGAAACAGAAGACATTTGCACTTTTCTTAATAACATAAACTTTCCAAGACTGACTGAAGAACAAACACAAATACTGGAAATTCCAATAACATCAGAAGAACTTTATAATGCCCTTCACCACATGTCTAATAATAAAGCACCTGGTCCTGACGGCTTTCCCACTGAATTTTATAAACACTTCTGGACAATACTCGCCCCACTATTCAATAGAATCACAGCTGAAATAAAGCATAACAAGATTTTACCATCTGAAATGAATATCGCTATAATCTCACTTCATCTCAAACCTAACAAAGACCCCACCCCACCCTCCAGCTACCGTCCACTATCACTCATTAACACAGACATAAAAATTATAAGCAAGACTTTGGCGACTAGATTAGAAAACCCATCACTTATACATCCCGATCAGACCGGTTTTATCAAAGGAAGACATTCAACCACTAACATGCTCAGACTACTTAACTCGATACACCACACATCGATTCACAAATCAGAAACTGCAATAGTCACATTAGATGCAGAGAAAGCTTTTGATAAAGTCAATTGGAAATTCTTGTTCACCACATTGCACAGAATGGGGCTCGGAGAATCATTTATTAATTGGATAAAAATTCTTTACACTGCACCAAAGGCCACAGTCAATACTAATGGACCAATATCTCCAAATTTCACACTGCACAGAGGTACTAGGCAAGGGTGCCCCCTCTCACCCCTCCTATTCTCAATGTTTATAGAACTGTTGGCAGCAGCTATACGACAAAACACAAACATAAAAGGTATCCACACCTAAACTGTAAAACACAAAATCAGTTTATATGCAGATGACATCCTACTGTTTTTGCAGAATCCACCACATTAATCCCTCAAACCATACAAATTATTGAAAAATACTCCAAAATCTCCAATTACTCTGGACTAAACTCGACTAAATTTACCATACTACATACTACCAATCAACATGAACTTATCAGATACAGCAGCACAGTCTCTTCCTATCCCCTTGAGCACCCAATCACATATCTGGGCATCAAAATTTCCTCCCAGCTGTCAGAGCTGCCTAAACTCAATTTTAACCCATTACTCTCAACTATAAACAATGACCTCAAACGCTGGATGAACTTTCCACTATCTCTTATTGGCAGAATATCTACGATCAAAATGACCAAAAGTAAACTATTTTTTCTCAGTGATTCCAATTCAACCCCACTCTACCTGGTTCAAAACCTTACTCTATTATCTCCAAATTTTACTGGAAAAATAAACCACCTAGGATCAAATTAGTTACAGAACCACAGAACCCAGGGAGGCCTCGAAGCCCCCAATTTCCAACAATACTTCAGAATTCCTGAACATCTTCTCCTCAAAAAATATATTATCTAAAATTTATAAATTCCTATCTGAGTTAGACCAAAGAATTTATGTACCAAGGAAAAAGTGGGAAAAACATTCTGGAAAACACATTTAGCATGACTAACAATACTAACCTCCACCTCATACAATATAAGGTAATTCACAGAGTACACTACACTGGGAAAAGGCTCTATAAAATGGGATTAATAGACTTTGAAATCTGTAGACACTGTTCACTAAACACTCCTGACAGTTATATACATGCCTTGTCGTATTGCACACCAGTCAAGTACTTCTGGCAACTTGTTATAAATCAACTAACTCCATTGTTAAAACAACCCATTTCCCCATCACTCTGTTAGTTAGGTGACACATCATCAGTCCATCTAAACAAGGAAGAAAAGAGAACACTTTTGATGGAGCTAACCATCACTAAAAAGACCATTCTGACAAACAAAAAAAAAACCCAAAAAACTTTACACTGCACAAAATGATGTCTTGGCAATTGAAATGAAAATTCATCTTAAATCATCTAGCCAATATACCTAATTTCAGTATCTGATTTTGAGATTGAGGTAAGAATATTATTAGAGTCTTTAAAAAGCCCAAATCCTACATTTATCATGTATTTTATTTTTTTAACTGTTTATCACTTATAATGTTTGTGTGGGCTTTTTTTTCATTTTAACCCTAGACTGTATGGACTGGAGAGTGAATGGTATGTTTTCAAATTTAACAAAATATGCATAAAACATAATACATCTCTAAAAAAATTAGAAGGATGTTTTTCCATTTTAACTTATTTCTAGACATTTTTACTTGTTATAAGTTATTTTATTAAATAAAGTTTTCTCATTATATTAGCAGATAATTTTACTTATTTTAAGAAATATGACAGACACAAATATAATCATCTGCTAGTACAGTGAGATAATTTCACTTAATAAAATTACTAAAACAATCAAGTAAATACATTTAACATGCACAATATACAGTGGGTGAAATAAGTATTGAACACGTCACCAATTTTCTAAGTAAATATATTTCTAAAGGTGCTATTGACATGAAATTCTCACCAGATGCCAGTAACAACCCATCCAATCCACACATGTAAAGAAATCAAACCATAGATGTCCATAAATTAAGTTATGTGTAATAATGAGAAATGACACAAAAGTATTGAACACATGAAGAAAGAGAGGTGCAAAAAGCCATGGAAAGTCATGACACCAGCTGAAATCTATCAGTAATTAGAAAACAATCCTGCCACTTAGTGCAAATTAATATCAGCTGGTTCAACTGACGGCCTATAAAAAGGTGTCTCATTACCAAGGTGCCACACAAGAAACATTTCATGATGGGTAAAACCAGTGAGCTCTCTCAAGACCTTTGCAACATTATTGTTGGAAAACATACCAATGGCATTGGTTACAGAAGAACTTCTAAACTACTGAAGGTTCCAGTGAGCACTGTTGGAGCCATAATCCGGAAGTGGAAAGAACATCATTTCACCATAAACCGGCCATGTCCAGGTGCTCACCGCAAGATTTCAGACAGAGGAGTGAACAGAATTATCAGAAGAGTTGTCCAAGAGCCGGTCAGCAGGTACATTTGTTTTGAAGAAAACAATAAGTAATGCACACAATCGTCATGGCCTGTATGCACGCTCACCACGCAAGACTCCTTTGCTGAAGAAAAAGCATGTTGAAGCGCGTTTAAAGTTTGCTCAACAACATTTAGACAAGCCTGTGAAATACTGGGAGAATATAGTCTGGGCAGATGAGACCAAAATTTAACTCTTTGGATGCCATAATACACACCATGTTTGAAGGTCAAAAGGCACTGCATATCACCCCAAAAACACCATACCAACAGTGAAGTTTGGAGGTGGGAACATCGTGGTGTGGGGTTGTTTTTCAGCATACGGCACTGGCACGCTTCATATAATTGAAGGAAGGATGAATGGAAAAATGTACCGAGACATTCTTGATAAAAATCTGCTGCCATTTACCAGGATGATGAAGATGAAACAAGGGTGGACATTTCAGCAAGACAATGATCCCAAACACACAGCCAAGGAAACTCTCAACTGGTTTCAGAGAAAGAAAATAAAGCTGCTAGACTGGCCCAGCCAATCACCTGACCTGAATCCAATTGAAAATCTATGGAAGGAACTAAAGCTCAGAGTTCATAGTAGGAGCCCAAGGAACCTTGAGGATTTGAAGAGTGTTTGTGTGGAAGAATGGGCCAAAATCACACCTGAGCAATGCATGCGACTAGTTTCTTCATACAGGAGGCGTCTTGAAGCTGTCATCACCAACAAAGGCTTTTGTACGAAGTATTAAATAAATTTCAGTTAGCATGTTCAATACTATCTCTCTCTGTCATTTCTCAATATTACACATAACTTAATTTATGGACATCTATGGTTTGATTTCTTTACATGTGTGGATTGGATGGGTTGTTACTGGCATCTGGTGAGAATTTCATGTCAATAGCACCTTTAGAAATATATTTACTTAGAAAATTGGTGACGTGTTCAATACTTATTTCACCCACTGTATCTACTTTGTATTTTCATGGGGCCCCTTAGCCTCATGCAAAGATCACCACTGTATATTCAGGCTTTCCAGAGCTGCTCAGTGTTCTTACTGGTTTGTAGTGTGTTGGCGAGGTCTGTCTGGTTCATGTTCCTCAGGACGTGCAGTGCGATCTGCTGTGTTCCTTGTCTGACACTCTGATCCACCTCACCCTCCACCTCCCTCTCAGAGCATGCTGGGAAATCTGGACTCAGTACCTTCTTGAACCTCTTCAGCTGATTCTTCACCAGAGAGATGAGTTTGTGCTCCAGTTCCTGATTGGACATAAACATTAACAGAAAACGACTGAAGTACCACCATGTCATAGTTCAGTGGTTCTCATATCAGGACCACTGAGAAACTTTAAAACTGGACTGCAGATATTTTTTATGTAATAAAACACTTGATAAAAACAACAAACTGCTCAAAATCACATCAGTGTACTACATATTAGAGTCAGTAAGATAATGACCCCAAACACAGAAATATCAGAGTTTTGCCCTTTCAGTGTCCAGATTTAAACCTAGTTGAAAACTTGTGGTGTGAATTGAAGAGGGCCGTCCACGAGCAAAGACTGAAGAAGGAACTGAATATGTTCTGCATAGAGGACTGATCTGAGATTCCTCAACAAGTGTTTTCCACCTTTGATCAGCATTACAGAAAACAGCTCAATGTTGTTACTCTTGCCAGAAAAAGGCAGGGGAAAATAAAAATATTCTGCTTGCCCATTTCTTTATGCTCGAAATATCACTCATTGCATGTGTGGTTTATATAATATACTGATTTTAGCTAATTTTCATGAAGGCTGTCCATGATTCTGGATGAATATAGGCTACATGTTGTTAACTGAAAATTTCACAGCTATTCACTTGATATTTGAATTACCAATGTTTTTAATTGATATATGGAGATTTAAAAAAATTGAATCTTTTTTTATATTTTATTTTAATAGTTTATTATGGTAAGTTAAGGAAAACAGTATGGGACAATATGTATTTTAAAAAAAACTGAAAAATGGTGCCTAACTGTTTTATATGGTCACTAATATACATGTATAAACTATATTCAGTTACAGTTTTAACATATTTACATTTAGGAAGCGAATAACGATTCACAGAGCACAAAAGATATTTTGGAGGGCTGTTTCTGGACCCACAGGGTGACTTTTTGATTTATAATGTTCCCCTTGTGATTTTGAGGAGTACAACTGGCAAATTATCACTTTAAAGACTTTCTTTGATGTCGTATGCACAGATGAACAGATTCATTTGTGTCATACTGTGATATCATTTATGTTTATTATAGGGTTTATGAATGAAGGGACATTTATATAAAAGGAGGCCCTGAGTTGATACAGCATTCAACACGTGTGCTGATAAAATAGAATTTTAAGCAGGTTCTGCCAATGTAGACATGTTGTTAGATCTTAAGTAGTTACCTGTTAGTAACATTAGTCTCTATGGACTCAAACAAATCATACATACTACTCATTAAAGATGACCAGACAGAATCAATGGGGATTAGTATCAGTGTGATCTAATGTGATAGTAATAGTAACAAATCTATCCTGAAACAGCACTCAGTCACACTGTGTGATGTGATGTTAGCTGTGTAGTTCTTCCTGTGGGGTAGTGGAGTGTGTGAGTAGTTAATACTACAGGCTGATTGGAGATTAATGTGAGATTCTCAGGAGAAAATATACACATTTTACCCACAATTATCTGCATATACATGTACAAACACACACCTGGAATATGGACTCCAGACGTGTCATGGTGATCTTTGCTCTCTCCTTTTGGGCTCTATGGAAAAGAAAAAACAAAATTTTAATCTGTATCATATTTATACAGCATGAACCACTAAACAGACCAACAGGTAAAACTACCATGATTAAACACATTAAAGCTGCATGAGTCAAAACTGAAGATATGTGAACCTCTACCAGTTAAACAGGTGAACTACAACAACATGGGAATGATCTTTAGTGTTTGGATCCCCCTCCCATTCCCACCCATCAACACAAAGCAAGCTGTAGAATCGACGGTGACCAGTGGAGTTCATTTAGTGTTTGTTAGCATTACTAAACACTGTCATGACTTCAATTTCTAGTGATGAGGTAGACAGTTTATTACCAGTATCTCCTTTCAATTTGGATATAGATGATGAAAGTGTAGCTTTATGCTAACGTGGCTTGAGAGGAGATCAAAATACTCAGTACAGCCTACATAGAGCACATTGACTGTGGTCCTTTTCAAAGCTAAAGCTCTATTCAAGTTGGATTAGTTTCGACAGAGGAGGTCTGGTAATGTTATTTGTGAGGGATTCCACTGGTCAATTTATACAGGATAAAGTCTCTGTGTAATTTCCCCAAATTACCCCAGACAGCCCAGATCAAAATGTTAAAGTCCAAGCTATGACATCAATAAAGTCATAGCTAAACAGATCCAAATAAAAACTGCAAAAATGAACTTCCAGTTAACAGCAGTTAGAAGAGTATTAGGCTAGTAAAGTGTGGTCACTTAACTTTAAAATGTGCCCCAACAGGACAGAAAATGCTCTGCTTTGCGAGAGACACCTTCAGATATTACCACATCATAAAAAAAGTGTTGATTACAGTTACTGTTTTGAACTTGAGGATGAAGGAACTGTGCCAAGCCAAGCTTGATTTTACCAGTTAGCCTCGTCTCCTGGTAGCCAAAAAATAGTTGTTGAGTTGTTTTATCAGGTTCTGTTAATACATTACAGTGATGTCAATTCAAACATGACTACTAATAATATAATAATTATTATTAATAAACAATTAAACTAAATTTATTTAATAATTTGCACCAGAATTATTTGTTAGCAGACTTTAAAAAAACTACATCGTAGATTCATATTGCATTAAAATTATGGAACTTGTCAGTAACATGACTACTGGCCAATTCATCTGTGGTAAAATCATAACTCTGGAGTCATTTGAGAATTCATGTGTAAGAAGTAGGAAAATGATGGTGAATCCATGATAAAGAGTATTAACAGACATAAAGCTCAGCTCTTCTCTTAAATAGAGAATCTACCAGTAGATCTTATTATAGTGATCTGAGATAAACTGGCTATGCCTCGATCCAGACAGTAGGGGGCGATCACAGGCTTTTCCTCATTCTAGATAAAGCCATCTATGGGGAAACTGCACTGGTGTTTACTGTGGTCTTTTACTCCCTCTATTCAGGTATAAATCCATCAAAATATGGTTTCATATAGTTGGAAGTGGAACAGTAAAGACATATTAAACTAACAGTGTTTATATGATGTTTGTGAAAGAAGTTAATTCAGTAATGGTGTCGAGTGTTTCTGGAAAAGTCCAGTGGAGATGCTGAGTTAACTCAAAGGGAAAAGCCAGAGCTGACGGCGTTCCATAACCACGGAGAATAATTAGTGTTGAATGTGAAGATGTTGTTTCTGTTATTAATGTTCTTTTACTCCAACAGCTTGGAAGTTTTCCATTAGTGGTCTGGATGTGTGTATAATGGAGATTGGAGTGACAGGAACAGCTTTATTGTTCCTTGGTGTGGATTCTACAAGTCTCTGGAACTGTACTGCAGTGATGGAACACCGTTCTTCCAAAAGATACTCCCTCAGTTGGAGGTGGAGAGCGCTGTCTAACATGCTGCTCCAAAATCTCCCATAGCTGTTCAACTGGGTTGAGATTTGGTGAGTGTAAAGGCCGCAGCACAGCCCATAAGGCAGACGTCACTTTAGTCACTGTTTCTATGGAAACACTGGCCAGATGAGCAGCCTTTGTGACTGAAGCTCTGTGCCCCAATAATGACCCTCTTTCACAGTCATTTACATCCAAAGTTGAGGTCAGATGGGTCAGCTCAGCATTTTTATACATGACATAGAGCACAGTGGGATGTTATTTACTTAATAGTATAAACAAATATAGAGTGTATAGTAGAGTGACAGTGTGGCAAGTAAAAAAAATGGTACTTACTTCTTGTAGAGTGATACTACTCTACATTACTAGTACTAGTAATAACTGTAGTGGTACATGATTTGTTGCCCAGTAGCTCATAAACAGAATAATTCATCTGTGGTAAAATCATAACTCTGGAGTCATTTGAGAATTCATGTGTAAAAAGTAGGAAAATGATGGTGAATCCATGATAAAGAGTATTAACAGAAATAAAGCTTAGCTCTTCTCTTAAATAGGGAATCTACCAGTAGCTCTTATTATAGTGATCTGAGATTGATTGGCTATGCCTCGATCCAGACAGTAGGGGGCGATCACGGGCTTTTCCTCATTCTAGATAAAGCCATCTATGGGGAAACTGCACTGGTGTTTACAGTGGTCTTTTACTCCCTCTATTCAGGGGGTAATAAATATTATCCATGATACTGTACTCACCTCAGTTCAGGTGAAGACTCTCCCTGTTTGAAGTGTATGGGTTTCTCCATTGAAGCATCACTCTTCATAGACACACAGCTGGGCTCAGGAGAGTCTGGTCTCTTACTGTGAACCAGACTAAAACACATTCAACCATCTGTTAAGAGCTGCAGTCTTTAATGCGTCTCCCACCATCACACAATGACTTCATCTCTTATTACACTCAGTAATTTCTCTAAACACTCTTATTATTAATTAGTATTAGCCCCAATCCCATTTCATCCTTTGCCCCTACCACTTAGCCCTACCTCTCCGTTTTACGCATTCACACCTAGGGGTACGGTGTCCAGATTTTTGTCAAGATAGAGGGGGAGGGTGAAGTGTTGGGGCTACATGGCCCTCCAAACTGAGGTTTTCAGAGACTCCAAACGGAGTATTATCAGAAAAAAAGAAAAAATGGCAAGATGGCTGCGCGAGTGACCAAAGAAACCCACAAATGTAATATTTTCTCTGTTAAAAATTATGATAACCATTGTATTGTCTTAGTTTAATGTCATTTCAATGTATTATGGTCCTTTCTTTTCTTCATAAGAACCATAAAAAATTGCTAGTAGTATGTTTATGTCTCAGTAGCTGAATTTCCTGTTCCACATTAAATTTCCTGTTCCCTCCCCTAATTCTTCAGTGATCTGAAGCTGAAGTCAGATATTCACCAGTTTCTTGTTCTAGTTCCCCCGTTCCACCTTAAAGGGTGCAGCAGTTGCATTCTGGTGCCTCAGGCTTCAAAACTGCTGCACCTTTTTAAGGTGGAACGGGAGAACTAGAACAAGAAACTGGTGAATATCTGACTTCAGCTTCAGATCACTGAAGAATTAGGGGAGGGCAATAATAAATACAGACCAGCAGTGAGGGGCTGAACTTTACCCTCCTCTGCTGTCATTGCAGACTGGCAGGGTCGCCTACAGAGCAGCGCTAGTAGCTGTTGAAGTAATTATTTGTTTTATTTGAGGGTCCCATTTCAGAGGGAAAGATTTTAACCACTACAACTTGTAACTCAGTTCCAAGGGACAAGGAGACCCTCGAAAACAAGTGGTAGGGGTAAAAATAAGAAACTGGACTGTGCCTTAATCAAAGTAAGTGCTTAACCTCCAGAAAATGTTATGTTTCCCACATCAAGCTGTCAAATTAGGTACTACATAAGCTGTTTCCCCCATAAATGAAAGGGTTGAAGTGGATAACAGGGTTGAACACAGAGATCATATTCCCCACTAAGCTGATATTAATGCAATAAAGACACATATAAAGTAAGCTGAAAATTGTTTTAATCAAAATGTTTTCATTGAAATATTTGTTTCAAGCCATTTTCACTTCATTTAAACTATTTGAAGAATAAAATTAGGGAAAAAAGCTTTCAGGAGTGGTTAGGTTGACTAGGTGCACATGCTGCATGCTAACCAAGAACTGTCTTTTTTAAGAACGTTGAAGAACTGTAAGAGTGTAGAAGATTTCAAAATTTCATTGTCTTAAATAACGATTTCTATATAAAAACGATTAATCTTTCAGCCCTACTTGTTGGTAACATGACTATCAGCTAATATATCTCAGGATAGTCTGCTTGCTTTCAGAAACCAAGCTAAAAGATTGATTTATTCTACTTTATACATTATGATGACACACCATTTCATTTTTATTCAGAGATACATTTCTTTTATGATCTTTTATGAATGATCTTTAGTCATTGGATCCCCCTCCCATTCCCACCCATCAACACAAAGCACGCTGTAGAATCGACGGTGGAGTTCATTCAGGGTTTGTTAGCATTGATAAACACTGTCATGACTTCAATTTCTAGCAATGAGGTGGACAGTTTATTACCAGTATCTCCTTTCTATTTGGATATATTTCATTGTCATTTCTTTTATTCCTGTAATCAAAGTGTTCTCTAAATACTTCTTTGTTTAACAGTGGCATGTGGCCAGAGCGAGCACCAACTGCCCGTGTCTTTTTTGTCAGGAGGAACGTTGCCTATTTTGCGTCCCACCTTTTCCTTTTTGAGGAGCACTTCCAGTGTTCTGCATATTGTCCAGGTTATCAGTACTAATAAGAAAAGAAATAAACCAACTAATGTACCTTTAATGCATTCATTAATAGTTTTTACAGCACTCCCACTCCTGAACACAAACATAATTTCACAGTTTAGAATAAGTTTAAATATGCCTTGGCATGGATTCTACAAGTCTCTGGGACGGCACTGGATGGACAGAATATGGTTCTTCTAAAAGATATTCCCTTGGTTGGACCCAAAATCTCCCATAGGTGCTCAACTGGGTTGAGATCTGAGGCTGTGAAGGCCACAACATACCCTATACACCTAAATGAAGATGTCACATTTGTCTCTGTTTCTAGTGAAACATTAGCAAGTCCAGTGTTTTTTTGTGACTGAAGCCATTAATGTCCATTAGTGCCCCAATAATGAACCCTTTTTTAAAGTTACTTAGATCTTTTTCTCTAGTTATCTTGATCTGAAATCAAGGTCAGCTGGGCTGCTTAGTGTTTTTATACATGCCACAGAGCATAGCAGGATATTAATTGCTTAATTGTATCATGTAGCACACCCGTCTGAAAACATCTGCACTCATATCGCTTCTCTACTCATTCAATCTGTTTTTTATTTTTCTTTAAATTTGTCACCTGTTCATATCTAATTCAGCTCAGAAAGAACAATAAGTTGATTTGATCAGGAAGAACCAAGACAAAAAAATTACATTTGGCTGAAACCTGTCCTACTGACACAGTAGTCACTAATGTAGTGGACACCATCTGGGTTCAGCTTACAAACTGGAGTCCACACTTAGAGACAGAATTGGAGAAGACTGTTGCACAGCCAACAATCAATTTCTTCACTTTACTCTTTACAAAATTGAGGTGGTTCGTAGTTATGGTCATGCAGCCTCAAAATGTGAGCGTACCCAGAACTGTCACACTGCTGAGTCTAAAAAGTCCAGCAGGTCCCAAGAACTTCGGAACTTCACCCGCAGTGCTACCAAAGGACCTGCTGCCTCACCCACTCACACAACAGCTGTCGCTGGCAGACCCACCACCTGGGAGGTGGTGAAACTCTCCTCCTTTAGCCGCCACAAAATACAAGCCGCCTGGTCACTGACTGAGGCTGCTTTGAACATCGGCCTCCCCCAGTGCTGCAGCAAAGCTGCTCCAGACGAAGCAGAGTAACCCCACGGTGCCAGAGTGTCCGAGGACCCATGCTACACTACCGAAGCAGGTCCAGTTCATTTTCTCGATGCAAAGGCTATGTTCACATATCTGATTTTTTGCCCTAATGTGACTCAGATCTGATGTTTTCAGGACTGTGTGGACACGCAAATCTGACCTTTTCAAATCCGACCTGAGTCACTTTCATATGTGGTCCTAGATTGGATACGTATCCGATTCGTGGCCATGCGACCTTAATGTGATGCTCAGATTGGAATTCATCTGCTTTTTTCCACTGCACGTGCACCATCATTCAGCGTTACCATGGTAATAGTGCCAGTTAAAGCCTGTAAACGGTGGAAAAGCAACACATCTCACCTTTTTCTCCTTCGTCTCGCTCTAATAATGAAGCTGAGAGCTGATCGGGTTAATTATCTTCACAGTGAAGCTCGTTCTGCTCGTTAGTGATTCATTCATGTGACGCTACTGAGTAGGATGTGCGCATGCGGGTCATTTCAGGACGCTGGTTCGTTCACATTAATGACAGATTTGAATCATGTATTTTACACACATACAAAAACCTTAAGTCAGATTTATGCCATTCAGCGGTTGATTACATTACTTGAGTTCTGTAAGCTTCTCCTTTACATTCAACTACATTATTAAAAGTAATTTGAACCTTTTTAATTGATATTTAGCTCAATAAATTGCTCTTTTATTAAGGCATCCTTTGTGTGAGCATGAGAGAAGACTTGGGGACTCTCACTTCAAAGTAAAAATAAAATAATTCAAATGCTTATTTCCTCTACAACTAATGTCAGTCAAATATCATGAGCAATTTCTCCCACCACTGAGATACTCTATTCACTTTTCCAAGATTTACATCCAGCTGCAGGAGAGCATCATATTGTTGAGGTCAGTGTAAGAAAATTTATGCTTTATGCAAAAACTCACCTGCCAAGTTTTTCAGAGACACTCGTTTTGGAGGTCAAGCTTCCCCCTAAAAATAAAAAAAAAATGAAACATTCCTTATAATTATGTCACTTGCATCTCCAGTAGGAGCTAAAGAAAGATTAAACATACGAGAAAAGAGAAGCTGATTGGTTAATTTTTACACAAATAAAGAATGCAGAAAGAACACAGGTGTTACTCATTATAATACATTCTGCTTTGTAAAATAAAACAAGAAACAAATTTAACATTGTTTTAGGTATCAGGGCTGGAATATACAGGGCACTTTAATAGGGAATGTGAATCAAATGTACAACCAAATATTTTATAACATTCACCCAAGTACTTTTGTTTGTGATTTTGTTAATGTATTAACATATTACTCATTAACTTTTTGTATAGTGAGTCCACAGACTACTGATAATTTCACAATGCAAACAAAAATTAGATGATGTTGGATATTGTGATGAGAATGAAAGTAACGTGTACGAATTCACTGCATCCTTGACTGGATGTACAACATATACAGATCCTGAAAATGAAGCGTTTTTGCTGTATAATGAAGCCAATATAATTCAGACCAACACAGTCGGTTTTAATTTATTTTTTTGGCACTTGAGCTACGTTAAAAAGTTCTGATTTGATTTTTCAATTCAATTCAACATTTATAGCACTTTTTACAACGGACATCGTCACGAAGAAGCTTTGCAGAAATCCAGGCATGAGATCATGAAGAAGAACCACTGAGAGGAACAAAGACTCAAAAGTAAAGACTCCATAAGATCATGAGGAAGAACTACTTCTCACTGATATTAAAACGAATTACTCCAGATACAGCAAAGCAGTCTCTATAAAGGGTAAGTACTACCAATTGTGGTTCCTAAGTCAAAAAACCAAAAAGAAAAAAGTGCAAAAACGTCTGCTACGTACATTCAGCTGTTCAAAAAGTTAACGAAAAACTATTTCCAACTTTTATCATATCTCCATGTGTTTACTGTGGAAACTCATATCACTGTGGTGATAAAAATAGGATATATTTAGAAATGGGACAGATCCAATCCTATATCGGTCTCGGGTCCAATATTGACATCAGTTCACTCATCGGATATCAGACAGAGAGGGCCAATCCACTTATTGATCCATGTTCCAGTCTTTGCACTGGACCATGAACCTGCCGTAATGTAACATAACATAACATGACATAACAGACACGTCACCGATCCAGATTCCATTACACATCTTACCATGAACCCACGGCAACTTCAGTCTGTAACTGAATGAGCAAATCACAGCTGCTGGTTTGACTAAAATGTCGTTTGTTTGATGATATTTTAGTCCAGAAACACTTGTAGTACTTGTAAAGTGTGTAAGGCCAGCGTGCCGAGGGGTGAAAGTATGACTGCTTCGTACAATATAACCAGTTTAATCACCTGCAGAGGTTTCATGTGAAAGAATACCAGGAGCTCATGCTAAGAGACAGGAAGATGCCACCCGGCAGCAAGTCTCGCTGATGCTTTCCAGAAATGCGATAAACGTCCAGTACACAATCCAAAGGCTAAAGGGGTCACCGAGAAGCTGCTCAACTTCATTATACTCCATGACTAACCGCTATCTGTAGTGGAAAATATCGGATTTCACAGCCTGTTGGAGAACTTAGAGCCCAGGTATAATCTGTATTCCTGAAAATACATTTCAGAGATTCAGAGACGTCGACACCCGAACTGTACAACCAAGTGTCATCACAGTTAGCGGCGCAGTTAGACAGATGTTAAAGCCATGAGCTTCACAACTGATATTTGGAGCTCAGATGTTCCAGTGTCTCTCATAAGACCCACTGCACACTGGGTGAACTCATACTGTATGCACTACAGAGTGCGGTGTGTCAGGAGGAAAAGCGCACAGGGTCTCACACCAGCAGTTCAGGTGCAGCCTCCATTACAGAAATACTTAGTGATTGGAAGATTAAACACCTTAAATAAAACATAAAACACAATACCAACAATAACAATGATAATATTAAAGTAAAAAGAGCTCTTGTGTCAGAATCTGTATCGGTATCAGCAGTTGTGTATTTGAATTGGATCAGCCCATCACTAGATATATTGCTTTATGATCTATTGATATAGTCTAATCTATTGGTCCATGCTTTGTCTTCCATCTGTAACCTACTCTGCCTAACTATGATCACTTTTTAAGCACTTTTAAAATCATTAGGCTATTAAGCTTCATCAAATAACTTGTCGTTTACTTACCACCTAAATGTTGATGCTTCAGTCTTATTTCAAGATCTTCCATCTCGTCCTCTGTGTTGGTGTACCATCTACCACCATTGGCTGCTACTAGTTTGTCTATCTTTGCTATAAGTTCCTCTTGGTCCTTTTTACCAGGGTTTTCACTGAAGGAGTGGTACCTACTGCCACACTTCTGAACCAGCTGCTGAAGACTGTCCCCAGCAGTCCTGATATACTCCTCAATGGAGGTATTATTTTCTTTAAAAGTGAAGAGGATAATGGTGAACATGTAGAGCTTCTTCCCAAACACTTCTTTCACTCTCTCTACAGTGTCTCTCTCCTCCTGGGTGAATCGGCCCAGGGGGATCACCAGAAGAAAGACATGAGGCCCTGGGTCTGAGAGCTGGAGGCACTGGAGCAGTTTCTTCTTAGCTGTGTTTGAGTCCATTTCTGCAGTCAGTCCTGGAGTGTCCACCACCATGATCCGCTTTCCTCCCAAGGTCACAGTCTGAGCCTCGCACTGCTGGGTGACTGCAGAGCCACTGAGCTCAGACACAAAGCATGAAGAGCCAAGCAGTGTGTTGCCCGATTCACTCTTGCCTGCACCTACTTTCCCAAGTAGGACCACCCGAAGGTCCTGCTCTCCTAGTGAGAAGACAACAAAAGAAAAAGGAGAAATAATAATGAGAGTGGAACCTTTAACAGGAGAAGGAAAAAACATTCTCTACTTTAAATGGAAGCTAATGGAGTTAATTATTAATGTAAACTCTTCTTGGACCATTTCTAAATGAGAGATACAAGGAGATACTGGGTTTTGTCCCAACAGCTATGATATAGACAGACAGACAGACAGATAGATATTCAACTCAATTTTTCACATCTCTTCACAATTTCATGTTGCCATAGGTCTCTTTTGGCAAGTCAAGTAGAGCACTGACTTTGTTCACTTCAGTGCTCATTAAAAACAATTCTAACATTCTTTTAGAGACAGATTTATTTCAGCTTTAATTCATTACATTAGATTTCCAGTGTGTCAAAATTTTACTTACACCATGTTAACAGTCTGGAATATTCCAGAAATTGATGTAATGACTTTTAGAAGCTTCTGCCAGTCATCATAATTAGGAGTGCATTGGGTGTACACCTGTGGCTATATCTAAGTGCCTCACGTACCTTGCACTTTCTACTATGGGAAAATCCAAGCAACCCAACCGAGATGTCAGAAAAAAAAACTGTGGACATCCACAAGTCCAGCTCCTCCTAGAGCAATTTCCAAATAACTGAAGGTACCATAAGCATGTATACAAACAATTGTCAGCAAAAATAAAAACTCATATAGTAGGGAGGCAAAAATTAACTCCCAGAGATGAACGCACTTTGGTCTGAATGGTTCAACCAAACTGCAAAGCGACAAAGGAACTGGAGGCATCAGGTACCAAAGTATTTTCAGAATTTCACAGCCTGAAACGAAGAAAAAGGAAGGTTCCTCCCCCAAGACCGGCATAAAAAATTCCTTCTGGAGGAGAGTTCTCTGGTCAGATGAAACAAATAAAAAGAACTGTTTGGCCATAATTATCAGCACTGTATGAAGGAAAAAGGGGGAAGCTTTAAATCCCATCCCAATTGTGAATCATTGGAATGGCAACATCATGTTGCAGAGGTGTTTTGCTGGAAATGAGGTTTGTGTGCTTCAGAAAATAGAGGGCATCAAGAAGGAGAAGGATTATCTACAAATACTGAAGTAATATATCAAGACATCAGCCAGAATACTAAACTTCACACAGCTGGTTCTTCTATAATCCTAAGCCATCACAAAGCCCTGACCACAATCCCATTTGAAATTTTGTTGACTGTACTGAAAAGTGTGTCTGAGCAAAAAGGCAAATGGGCAAAAACTCTGGCAAAGCATTGAGAGAAGCCTGTGGAAGGCTATCCCTGATAAATATCAAGCAATTAAAAGGTAATCCCACCAAACACTAATGAACTTTATGTAAACACATATAAAATCCACTAAAAATCTGATATAGTAAGTAAAACCTGAATTAAATTTGTCTCCTCACTATTAATTTGAAATCACCTCTTAATGAAGATACAGTACAGACCTTAATTGACTTAACAACGGAAATGTAGGGTAGCAAGAAATGTCTGGCATTGTGAAAAACTGAGTTTGAATGTCTTTAGCTATATGAGAAGAATATGTTACTGAATACATTTAGGACAGTGTGTTCAGTATTCAGCCATCATTTTTTCAAAGTACTCAGTCCAACACTGACCACCGGTAAGGTAATTATACATGCTTTATAAGATGCCCTAATGCTTTTTCAAGCAATTGATGCAGGACACTGCAGAGTCTGAAATCACAGTTGGTAACTGTATGTTCTCTGTTGTCTGCAGAAACCCAAAGGACTGAGAAATTAGAGCGCAAGTATGTAATATTTATTAGTGATACAGTTTGAATTTATTACAAGTTATCTGAGATTGTTTATTTTTATGAAGTTATTGAGCTACTACAGAGTATCTATATTTTATCATTTTGAAGCAATGTATTTTATGACCACTGTTAAAACACAAGTCATTGCTGTTAAAATGTATAGCAACACTTAATAGTTGTAATTATTTTTCCCCTTTTTCCTCATTTGAATTATGCTTTTTTCATCAAAACGTTGCTGAACTTAAACAGTCTTTCAGGTTTTTTTCTGGGTTGGCTGGGTCTATGTTTTATACACTCATCGTCAAAAAAATAGTTGCACCCAGAAGTAAGAGTCGGATTGCAGTGCTATTCGGAAGGAAGATAAAGGTTATCAGGAACGATACATGTTTAAAGCTTTAGACTGATATGGGCAATATTTATTGAGCTACACATATAGAAGTAGTGTGTCTCGGTTTGGCGTCAGGCCACCATGTTTGCTAACACAACATGACAGATGAGACCACGCCTTCTAGATGTGTGACACGTGACAACAAACCATTCATATAGGCACTGACGGTCCCTCCACACGTCTTCTCCACCAAGACAAAAGCAGGACTTGTCACTGAAGATGACCTGCTGCCATTCTAAGACCACTCCATGACAGTTGGGCACGACACCATTGCAGTCTTTGGTGACGTTGACGTGGTGTTAAGGGCAGTCGTCGTTACGGTCTGTGGTAAACCCATGTCGAGCGTCTGTCTGCCAATGGTGCTGGCACTAACAGGATGACTCACGGAGGGCATCACTGCTCACTCAATGTCCGCAATCGTGGCTGTTGGGTCATTCTGTGCATGTTGGACACTCCATTGGTTCTCCCTCTCCATGGTTCGTGTAGGTCTCCCAGATCCTTCATGTCGCTGGTGCGTGCCTTCTTCTATCCACTGCCGCCAACAGTAGCCATGTTTACATGCAGCCTGATAATCCGTTAATAATCCGACTAATAGCTAAATCGGAATAGAATACGTCCATGTAAACACCTCAATCGGAATAGTCTAGTCCGATTGAGGCCATTCGGAATACAATTTCTATCCGATTGAACGAGGTGGGTAAACCTCCAAATAATCCGTTAAATAGAAGAATAATAGCCATGTAAACGCCTGAATCCGATTACATCCCAATCAGAATGTGTAAGTATGTTCTGCGCATGTGCGTCGCGTCATGGCGAAAGTTTATAATGTTCAACATGGCGGAGCAGAAACTGGTCTGCAGAGGAGACGAAGTTCATGCTCTGATCTTTAAAAGACGGCGGTGGGACGACCAGCTTATGTGTCTCAGAACATGAAGTCTTCCTCTCGCCGCTTCCTTTATAAGTACACGTGAAGCACGTTTTTCTGAGTCTGACATCATTTTAAAGCAATTAATAACACAAGCGCGCCAACTGGAAACTCATCTCACGCGGACTGGACTTCACGTGATGTTCGCTGTCATGGTAACGTTTACTCTAAGCGCTACTCCACGCATGCGCGTCATTTCGCATAGGATTACTTCTAGTGAGCATGTAAACGAAGATTTTCCATCAAATTGTTGAATAGAGTGCATATAAACACCTCAGTCTGAATCTGTAATCCGATTGTATTCAATCGGATTGGCAAAAATCTTTGCATGTAAACACAGCCAGTGTGTTATGGTAATATGCGCATGACCGATATGACATGCAATATATAAGACCATCCCGCTTCCCGGAGGCCTACGATGTGACCCCTCTCGAACTCTTCTAACTGCTCGAATTGAACTCTTCTCCGAGGCATACTTCGCTTGCAAACGATGCTACTAACACATCAGCACAAGTCCGAATAGAAAGCACGCTCAAAAGGACGACCTTATATAGCCAGTCAGCTACAGCGATAAGGCCCATCCTTGCTTACATCACATGCACGGCCACGCGTGAAACCTAAATTATTCCCATGTCTCACAATGTCAAACCTACCCACCAACTTTCATTCCTGTTGGTTGATTCCTTCAGGGTGCAACTATTTTTTGACAATGAGTGTATCTCATTTGTTAATAGTGTGGACATCTAGGAACATCTACATGGAGGATTTTTACACCTTTTTTTTCATGCTGAACCTGTTTTGCTCTTCTGTGCACAACTGATGCACATAAATAACACATTCAGTAAAATATAATGAAGCTTAGCCTTACAGAGACACAGTAGCTAGAACCTCCATTGACAAATATCTATCTAAAAAAATCTACAAATAAGTGAATACATAAATAACAAAACAATAGTGTTTAGTAGACCAACACAATATTAGTGTATTAAGAACAACAAAATGTTAAAAATCTGTTCCCCAGTTTTAATGTCCATTATTCATTTAATATTTATTTTTATTCAATAGTCTTAAAAAGATGTAGCTCATGAGCTTATCAATTACTACAATTAATCACTTAAGCCAACTGACTGGGCTTATTCAGAATTAACAGAAGTGATTTAGAATTTCTCTGCTGAAAAAGGACCATTAGAAACCATTACGATTAAAGCATAGTGTGTTTACTTTCTAATAGGAATTGGCTTAATGGTTATCAATAAAGACCACCAGTTTCCTGTAGAAGACCTTTAGGAAATCATTAAATGCATTTAGAATCAGCCATTGGCCACCTGTTAAACCACTAGAGTTCTTTACACTGTGATTTCAACCCATTAAAAAAAAAAGCCAAAATACATTACAAAACCATCAGGGACAAACAGAAACACTTAATGGTTTCTATGTTTTGATTTTTTTTAAATTTACTTTATTATTTAAAAAAATAAATAAATCACAAGAAATTGTTTGATCATGTTAAAAGAAAAAAGATACAGATAGATAATAGTAAAAACTGTTCAAAGTCCCCATTAAAATTAGGTTTTTGTAGATGTAGAAGAGCAGCTTTGCCCCTAATCTCCCTAACAGTCACAAAAACATTCACATTTTCTGTTTCACATTTTCTTCACACTTCAACAAAACTGACAAATACTGATCTAACCATCAGCGCAGACAGAGCCCCGGAGCTGATCTGATCTGCTTCGGTTCGACATGTGTTCAGTAACGTTTCCATTACAATACACTCAGAGTACATTTACAATACATATTAACAAAAAAAATGGAGAAAACTGAATTTAAATGAACTCCACTTAATTAATTCACACTGTTCTCATCTCCTGCTTCCGTCCACTGCTGCTGTAATCCTAACGCCGTCTCATGAACTAAGCAAACAATTTACTGAATACAGTCTTTACCGTCTCAGCACTGAAGGCTACTTACTGTCCGAGTGGGCCATCGCTGTAGACTGCAGGGTTAAACCTGTAGATGACGTTGCTCTTCTGATAAACTCATTCCTTTAGTTTCTCTCTGGAGAATTATCGGCGCGTTAAAACCATTTTGCTGTAAAATAAATTCAAATAAAACTATTCGCTACACGAGCTACTCGAAGACGGAGCTCTGAGGAAGCCGAGAGACACAGACTACATCCGGGTAACCGGAGTCTGCGCACAGACAAAACCGAAACTAACAGCAAACCGGAAACAGCCTCCATTATTCAGCTTCCTGTTCACTCGAAATGGCTGCGAACAGTGAAGGCAGCGAACTGGGTGAGTGATCATGTTCAGATTTGTGCTCTTTATCAGGTTATATATCGAGACACACCGTTTCAAAGTTTTAGTGTTATTTAATCCATTAGTTTAATCCATGAGAGAGACGACCACAACTCGGCTTTCCGCCAGATCCACCAGCAACCCAGCTTTACTTTCGATTTCAAATCTGTTCTTGTTTTTTGTTTGTTTTTTTTTTATGAAAATTAAAACTTTAAGGTTCGCCCTTCTTCACAAAGCGGAGTAACACGAACAACACTGACTGCTATTTTATCGTCGTTTCATTGAGTTATTACCCTGCTAGATAAAAAAAAAAAAACACCATTAAATGTTTAAATATTAATATTACATAACCATCAGGGACCAGGAGAAACATGTGTGTTTTGGGTTTTGGTATAACACTGTAAATCCTGATGGTTAAACAGGTGATCTGTGACTGATTATAGTCGCAAGACGCATTTGATGGTTTCCTAATGGGATCTAAAGCTATTGTCCTGAACACTAGCGGCCTCTAATGGAAGCCATTAAGGCTACTGGTCTGTTTTTAGGGTAATGTTATTGTGTCAAAGCACTGAACACACTGTCCTACATGTGTTCAGTAACGTTTCCATTACAATACATACAGAGCACATGTACAATGCATATTAACAAAAAAACTGGGGAAAACTGAATTTAAATGAACTCCACTTAATTAATTCACACTGTTCTCATCTCCTGCTTCCATCCGCTGCTGCTGTAATCCTAACGCCGTCTCATGAACTCATGAAGCAAACAGTTTACCGAATACCGATAACAATATCTTGCAAATTTGACTACAGGTTGGTTTTCAGTTAATGGCATGTATATATCTTACTCAGGCTTCAGCAGGAGCTCCAGTGTTTGTAAACAAGCTGTTTATTTAGTTCTTCTAGTTCATGAACAAGTGTTTCTTGTAAAGTTGATAAAGTTGATTCTTAAATTTGGTGGGGACTTATTCTTAAAGTGTTCTACTAAATATTTAAAAGGTAACTGCTGCCTTTAAAAAATGTAACTTGGACTGAATGGAGATACTTAATTTCTGTATTCTGAATGTTTGCCTTCCATTACATCCTAACACTGTTTGTTTTCTTGCTGCAGCGTGTACAGCTGACAAAGAGCCAGCAGAGACCAGAAGCATGGATCAACCTCTCAGGTGTAAGTTCCCAACTGGACAAATAAAGTACTTTTAATAAAAACAAGTATGAATGAATAAAAACTAAAACTAATATTTGAGATTCATTTATCCATAAGCTACTTTAGGAACAGTTATTAGTAAATAGATCTGTATATGTCAGACCTTTACATTTCCAAATTTGTGCACAGCATTCCTACAACATCCTCCACCACTTTCCCCAGTCAGGACATGACTGATAAACATGATCGAAGAGCCTCTTTACTGCATATATGAGCTTTATTTGCATTGAACAGAATTGGCACCTCACTCATACTGCAGTTGTTAGGCTTCAGTGAATGGCCTGAATTTGTGATCCCTCCAAAATTTCAGTTGCTGTTGGAGGAGCCGTCACTAATTTGCAACACACTAATATGAAGCAGCACTGGACCAAGTGAACCACAAATAAACAGAAATCTGCTACAATTTTAAGCATGAACTGACTTGAATGCAACAAAATATGCAAATCCAAAAGCACCACATGGCACTGTTTTTTTGCTTTTTCCCCCAACATTATAACCATCTAGGTGCAGCATACATATAGGGTTACAGTTGTATAGAAAAGTATAAAATGAAAGAATTTGTGTCAAGATGAATTTGTTGTACTACTAGTACTACTATTATTACTATTACTGCTACTACTACTACTTCTACTACTACTACGACTACTTCTACTACTATTAATAATAATCCTTGATTGTATAGCACCTTCACAATGCAAAGTAAAAACAAAGAAAAATAAAATAGATCATAAAAATGCAACAAATAAAAGCAATAAAAGAAAAAGGGATGTATTATTAATAATCAAAATTTAAAATTCAAATTCACAAGATAAAATTATAAATAATAATACAACTAACAAGAAAGTAACAGCAATATTTCAATAAAAACAAGGGAAACAATAAAAAAGTTAAACGCTGAAGTATTAAGATGCTAAACCAACAATAGTTTTAAGAACAATTACTGAAGTTTTATAGTCAATTTCAAAGGAAACAGGGAGCAAGTGCAGTGAAGGTTAAACTGGTCTAATATGATGTTGTTTTCTAGTCCTTGTTAACATTCTTGCTGCAGCATTTTGCACAAGTTGTAGTTTGTATGTTATACTTTCAGGAAGTCCTGTGAACAATGCATCACAGTAGTCAAGTCGAGAAAAAAACACAAAAGCATGGATCAATTTCTTAGCATCTTGCTAATGGAGATAAGGTCAAACTGGTGCTGTAATATCCTTAAATAATAAAAGAAGTTCTGGTAATGTTATTAATATGTGGTTTAAAAGGTAAATCAGAGTCTATAGTTACACCAAAGTTCTTAACTTCAGTTTTTATTTGTACAGCCAGATTTCCAAGTCTTTCATACACCTTTTTCCTCTTTGCTTCACTACTTATTATAATTATTTCCGTCTTGTCTTGATTAAGTTTTAGAAAATTGCTGTTCATCCAGCTAACAATGCTGGACAGACATATGAGCTTCTCTACTGTAGTAACATCATCTGGTGCTGCAGACATGTACAGTTCATCAGTGTACCATCTGCACAACTATAAAAATCGACGCCATGCTTCTTAATAATCTGACCCGGTGGTGACAAAGAAAATAGGAGTGGACCAAGTACAGAGCCTTGTGGTACACCACAGAGAATATCATGCTTACTTGAGATATGTTCACCTATGCTTACAAAATACTGCCTTCCAGGTAAATATGTGGTTTAACACAGTTCCAGAGATACCAGCTAAGTTCTCAAACCGATTTAGGAGTATTTTATGATCTACAAATACAGCACTTAAATCCAAGCATAAGTACAGAGACATCACCTGTATCAGCATTTATTCTCAGAACAAATGTTTTAAGTGTGTCTGGAAAAGTGCCTGACACACTTGGACCAAGGCTTTAAAGTACTTCTGTAAAAAAAAAAATGCTGCAATAGGATCTAAAACACAGGTGGAGGAATGTAGTCGCAAGACAACTTTTCAAAGTTCTTTTTCATTAATCTTTTTTTAAAACTATTCATAGTGTTTTGGTGTTGAATAAAAATAGAATCTACTGTTGGTAATTTCGAAGTTATAAAACATGACCAGGTATATTTTTACATGATAAAATAATGCAAAATCATTACATTTTAATGTTGAAGCCTCAGTAATTTAATCAGTGAGGCTTTAACACCAAAACATGAGGCTTGTTCTAAATCTAAATATAATTCTTAATTTTTTTTTTGTTGTGAATATTTGGTTTAGTTTCTTCCATTTCTGTTCTGCTTTGTGGCATATGGAAATAGAATTTTTATAAAAAGTGAAAAATCATTTGGATTAAACAAAGTCTTGGTCCTCGATTAGTGTTGTTCCTTAACATTTCTATGTTTTCTGTTTTAAGTCTCTGAACTAAGGATAGTGCTGGTGGGGAAGACTGGTGTGGGGAAGAGCTCTACTGGAAACACCATCTTCGGTCATGAGGTCTTCCACGTGTCCAGTTCAGCTCAGTCAGTAACCAAGGAATGTCAGAAGGCCAGAGCAGAGGTTGATGGCTGTAAAGTGTCTGTGGTCGACACTCCTGGTTTATTTGACACTGACCTGACAGAAACAGCAGTAATTAACAGAGTGGTTGAATGTATCACTCTGTCCTGTCCTGGACCACATGTCTTCCTCCTGGTGCTCAGACTGCGTCACTTCACCAAAGAAGAGAGTGAGACGGTGAAGAGACTGCAGTGGATCTTTGGTGATGAGGCATCCAAATACACCATCATTCTCTTCACTGAGGGGGACAGACTGAAAACCAAGACCATAGAGGAGTATTTGGCTACAGCAGAAAAGGAGCTGAGTCAAGTGGTGGAGACGTGTGGTGGACGCTATCATGTCTTTAATAACAAGAACATGGAACACCGCACTCAGGTCACTGGACTGATGGATAAGATCTTTAAAATGGTGTCAGAAAATAATGATGGATGCTACACCAATGAGATGTATAAAAATGTGGAAAGAGCGATTCAGGAAAGAGAGGAATTGCTGAAGAGCGAGATGGACGAGAGAGAGGAAGAGTTGAGAAATGAGATGCATGAAAGAGAGGAAGAGCTGAGAAATGAGATGCATGAGAACATGGAAAGAGCAATTCAGGAGAGAGAGGAAAAGCTGAGAAATGAGATGAAAAAACTGGCTATGGCGAAAAACACAGAAATAGACCAGTTGAGCTCGAAGCTTACAGAAAAAGTTGTGAAGGATGTGAAAAAAAAGAAAAAATTTTCAGAGTTTATAAAAGTCGCAGAGCAGTGTAAACAGCAGTGATAGTGCTTCTTCCTCGATTTGAGGCCTAAATTTGTTGTGTACGTTAAATGTTGTGCGAGTATGTATGTATATATGTATATGTATAATCACAGTTGGAACAAAACCTTGTGTCTTGTATTTTGTTGTTGTTCATTTTGTCTTACATAATATGAAAACTTCAGCTGCTCTTTACATTGTGTTAAAGTTAACGATGAATGGACCAACAGAAATGGCTCAAAATTACTTAGAAAAATCCTGTTACTTTAACTTCAATTCCACAATTCCAATCAAATTTCATTCTCATGAAAAGTTAAAATATGAAGTTTTGTTCCAAAAGCAACGCTATGTATATAAGCAATTTGTATGCGGGAAGTATGCATAATGATCCATAGCTTTGTAAATCTATTTTAAGTTCATTTAAATGCAAAAATGTACATACAGTACCTGTATATATTAATAATGGTGTATATGAATAAAAAATCCTGTTGCCAAGGCAGTAATGTTGTCATTGTAGTTTATTTTATTTTTTTTTTTTCTTTATTTATTGTATTATTTATTTTATTAGTTTATCTAGAGTTTCTGAAGTGAAGTGGTTAGTTCAGTTTCTACTGTAATCGATCACAGCCGGTCACCTTATCTAGACTTTCTGAAGACAGTGGTTAGTTCAGTTTCTACTGTAATCGATCACAGCCAGTCACCTTATCTAGACTTTCTGAAGACAGTGATTAGTTCAGTTTCTACTGTAATCGATCACAGCCAGTCACCTTATCTAGACTTTCTGAAGACAGTGATTAGTTCAGTTTCTACTGTAATCGATCACAGCCAGTCACCTTATCTAGACTTTCTGAAGACAGTGATTAGTTGGATCAGGTCTGGTGGTTTCGAGTTGGAACTAAACTCTGCAGGATGATGAACTCTGGGATGAAGGATGCAGCACAGAAGAAATGGAAATAGCAGTTTAACATTGAACACCAGGTGGAGTTCTTACCTTCTTTTTATTTCTATGTTGCTCAGTCTAAATCTCATCATATTACTAGTGTATCAAATTGAGAGAGAACTTAAAACACTTGTTTGTGACACCTGTTTTATCTTGTATTTAGGGTAACTTCCAAAAGCAAAGTAGTCCCAAGTAGCCCCTCTTTTCACAGAAAGTCCACTTCATACTCAGCTGTCACTGTGTCTTAAGATGTCTTAAGATGTCTTGACAGTATTTATAAGATGTCTTGAGACATTTTTTTATGCCAAGACGTCTCAAGAACGTATTAAGACGTATGAGTGAAGACACTGTCTTTGTCTTGAGACATGAAAGTTAACGTCTTAAGACAAAGAAGTATTTATTTTGTGTGTCTTGAAGACAAGGCATGACTTAAGACATCACTTTGTCTTAAGACATAGAGAGGTTGTGTCTTAAGAAAGATCAGTTGAGACCAAAGAGTGGTCCATTACAAAAGGTCCTGTGGTATGAGTGTGGTATTCCTGTGGTACTGCCAAACTGAAAATTACTACTGAGGATTACCAGGATTACCACAGCACTGCCTAATGTACAATATAATGAGAATATAAATATATAAGACAGAATATAAGTATGTCCTCAAGAAACAGCCTGCTGTAATCTTATGTTTTTTGTGTGATATTACTAAAAGAACATTCACTAAGGTTTTACTTGCTGTACTTTTGTGATTCTTTTTTTTTTTGCATGTTTTGTTTTTTGATTATTGCAGAAATGTGTTTACAGTGGCAAAATAGCAAAAGAAAAAATCAATTCTTAAACCATTTACCTTACCTTAAAATGTTTAAACTCATTTCCTTATATCATTGAAGTTCATGGTAGAATAACTTTTAATTTGTAACATTTACCAAAGGAGATAATCACAGTCAGTCACAGCCTTTTGCTCATTTGCAGAAAACATGCTATGATTAAAACAACATTGATCTATTTTCAAATGTACAACTGTAACCAGAGACAACAAGCTAGGAACCAAGATAAAACAACTTTGAACTGATAGGAAGTAAATGTACTTAACAGCTAACCTGAGTACTTTAGAGATCACATACCACCAAAACTTAATGCAAAAAAAGCACTTGGTTCACTCTCTTCAACATCTACACTTTTGTTTATTCTCTTAAGCAGATCAGGGCTGCCCAAAGTTAGACTTTTAATTTGTATAACTTTCAAAATTATTATCTCCAGTATTTGGAAAACACGAACAATAATAAACAAATGTATTTGAGTAGTAATATATAAAGACCTGTATTGTTTCACCACGTAAAATTACATAACAAACAGATTTTTGTTTAAATGTCCAACTTCATACTTTGACTTTAATATATTAAGACATGGCCTCCAGTGATGCTGTATGATAATGCTGCACAGCTGTCTTATGTATTTGAAGGGTTTGCAGTTTTCTATTCTGTGTCTAGATTAAAAAAACAAACAAACAAAAACAAAGCAGCACAGTTCATTCAGTACAGCAGAGCCGTGCGAACGAGAAAAAAAAGATCTATGGGAGGACAAACAAAAGACTGGCGGGAGTTTAGACCAATCAGAGCGCGGGACTCCGCCTCTTGGACGTTCGGTTTTGAAGCGCGAGCGCTCTCCGCCGTTCCTCCGTTTAAAGCCAAACGCGGCCGTTACAGCCGTTACAGTGAGCGGGTCTCTCAGGTCGCTACCGCGGGCAGTTTATCGAGTTTGTTTAGCGAGTGTTAAACCTGATAAGACTCTCTTACACTCCTTACTAAGACAGCGCCGCCTGCCGGGTGACGCATTCAGCTACCAGAAACGAGGAGTTTCAGCTGCGTAGCTGACTAACGATATACTGACTGGACCGAGTGGAGTGGAGACTGGTTTTACGACTGGAGTCCCGACTGCAGCGGTCAGAGTCTGCTTTTAAAAGGTGAGTGGTGACAAAATGAGATGAGCAGCCTCACTGACAGTCAGCTGGAGTAAACTTTTGTTTCTGTATTTCTGGGTTGATCTGCCGAGTGAAGACACCAGCGGTAGGTTAGCGTATGTAGTTAGCTAGCTAGCGGCTAAGCGGCGCGGCTGCGTCAGATCTCGCTTAGCACGCGCTCCAAATGAAAGACTGCCTCAGAAATAAACCTAAGACTGAACACAGTGCAGCAGGGTCAGCGCACTGAACAATACAACAATGAAACTGAACACAGTCCGTCAGTCTGTGTGGTTCAGAGAGGGTAGTAATAATTTTAATTTGCTCAGTTACATTTACTTTAGTAACGTCTTGGTGGATTTGTACTTTCTAGAGTATTTTTAAAATGTATTATCTGTGCTTTAGATTAATAATCTATGTTTTACTCGGCTACATTTATTAGTAATATATAATGACCAGTTTGTTTTGTGTTTTTCATTGTTATGCCTTACTGTTGTTGTTTTGCTGCATTTACCTCATGTGTCTGTTTTGTTTTAGATGTTTCTCATCAGAAATCATCTGAAGCTGAGCAACTGGTGAGACTCAAGTTTTAATTTTTTTAAATGAAACTATAAGAATGTCAGACAGATGTTTAGATTTTGTGGGTATTTCAAACAAATATAATTCATGAAGTATTTATGGTAATACAGAAGAGCAGAATGTTTAGGTAAAGCTGGGTTACAGTATTCAAATATCTGCGCTTTGTTCATTCAATTTATTAATATGTTATTTGCCACTACAGCTGTGTTCAAAATATCGATATGGCAGCATCACCAACACTGTGTCAATATTTATGAATTTACTTCTTCACAGTGCTTTAACGTGTAATACTGCAAGTCTCAGAGCCCTACAATTTATAGCATAAAGCATGTGGCAAACATGCTCTAATAGAGTTTAGCTCTTATTAATAAATCATTTCATGTAATAATTCTCTGTGAGAGAGATTAGAGGCATTGAACTCTTCAAACGCCTGGTTCTTGTCACTGCCACTATGAACAACTCTGACTCTGTAAGTTTTTCCACAGTGGAACATTTTGTATCAAACTATTTTTTTGCATCTTAATGATGAAATTGTGCTTAAAAATCATGTAATTCTCCTTTAACACAGCTTTTAACAGATACAGATATCAATACTAAGCTCACACCTGCCTCAATAGCAAATGATCATTTCTGTCACGTGTTGACTTTGGCATGTTAGAGGATGAAAACAATTGAATTGTGAATTATCTAATCAACTTTGTTGTTTTCAATCCTTCCAAAGGAACATTCTCTCTTTGGGCCTCATCCAGTATGGTGGCAGTCCATATCATTCTCAACACTTAGCTGTGCTCTTACACAAGTGGCCTCATCCTGATGCTTCTTTCATTACACTGAACATCATTGTCTGAACATCAGCTATGCGTGTGAGCTGGGTGCCACGCTGGAGTTCATGCATAGGTATTATTTAAAGCCCTGTCACATTTCTTTGTGTACTAAATGCCTGAGTTGATTTTAGATGAGTAAAAGTATGTATACTGTACATTATATTTTACTTATAAAGGGAATATATAATGCTTTCCCTTTTATTTACTGTGTTATGTAGCTTTTTGTGCATGTAAGATACAAAGCTGAAAGTATATGCCAGAGGGAGAAACTCTTTCCCACAGAAACCACTTTTCTCAGCTGCCTGAGGGCTGGAGTTCCCCAGCCCTTTTCCTTTGTTACAAGATGATGTAATCCCATAACACAATCCTTATTGCCCACCTACCAGCGAGCTTGGCATGCCCTCACACAACGCAACGCATCTACCGGAGCCCGTGTATTGGCGGAACCGCTCTGGTGCTTGATCAGTCAGAGCCAAGTGAGCGAGCTAACTAATCTGAGCATACTGGGCTCATCAGGAAGGAGGGGCTTAAAGACACTGGAGCTCTAACAGAGCGTTTCAGACAGAGGGTGAGTAAACAATTACAGTATGACAAAAATAATGTGTTTCTGGAACACTGAAGCATGTAAATGTATTATAGTCGTAATAAATTTATGAACATTGGAAATTAGCATAACAGGTCCCCTTTAAATTCAGCCTGCTTGTGTACGCAGATCCAAAAGTACTTTCAAATTTATTGTCTTAAAATTGATTTTTTAACAGATGCATTTTCCTCATATCTCTGACAAAGAAGACCAACACTGAGAAAAAACAGAGGATGAAGCGATGGGCTGTGAATCTGACAGTTCTCTCACTCATCACGGATTTAACTCTGAAAGGAGAGATCGGTAACATTAGCAGTGTGATATCAGTAATGTTAGTGTTCAGGCATTACGGCATGGACATATGCACACTGAGTTATCTGTGTCCTGTTTCCTGTGTCCACATATGTCCACAGCTTGACTCTATTCCAGCTACCAGCACATCTGAGTCTGGTATTAATTGTTTGACAGCTGATCATTATCTGGCTCAGGTATGTTAGGAGTACTGCTGGGGTTCAGACCTCTGTATTACTCTGTTGGTCAGTTTTTCTTTTTAGTCCATATTAATTTGTCTTAAAATTGTTTCCTATCATTTATAATTGTTCATAGTACTATGTTGTTAATAACCTCAGCATAACTTATATACGGAATAACAGCAGACCTTAAAATCAGATTCATTGGTTTGTGGAACTGTGTATTTATTGCAGTATATTTCAAATTTCTACACAAAGTCAGTTAACATGTTTTTCTCTTTCTGTAGAACATATCAAGTGTGATGATACTGTGCATATACACAGTTGTAAAAACAATAAACAATAACTGTACTTATATATGTGGATGCTTTTTCATGGGCTATGCTTTGGATTGCAGAGTAAATTATTTGAATGTAGAAGTATTCTGAATTTTTAACAGATTAACAAGGAAATACAAAACTGTAAAATAGTGATTTTCCATACCCCTTTAAATTACTTTACTGTAATTTATGCATACTTATTATTGTTCTTGTTCTCCTTATTATTATTATTTTAAAAGTTGATAAAATGATACCTTCATTAAAAAATGAAGCAACTGTAAAATAGTCTGTAAAAAAATGTATTTAACACATTTTACCACATTTTTAAAACATTAAGGGTTAATTACTATAAAAAGGTATTTAAAAGCACTGAATTAAATTTTTAAATTTTGCTGGAACACTGTATTACAAAATAGTTGCATAAGAGTCTTCCCTCATACTACCACCATGTTGAAGGCATGGTATGAACTCACAAATAAACTTTCATCATATCACTGATTGCTGATGCTTTTCTAATGCAACAGAAACATTTAAAGGAGAATTCCACATTTTTCTAAACTTGGCATAATTCTGTCATTGCGATGTAAACAAAATCATTTAGTGGTTTCATATAAAATGGCTTATTCTACAATAAGCCATTTTATATGAAACCACTAAATGATTTTGTTTACATCGCAATGACAGAATTATGCCAAGAGAAAGCTACAGACTGGGAACCATGTGCCTATTATTATTATTATTATTACTTTTGTTGTTAAATTTGTTCTGAAATGTATAAATGTAGTATGTACTAATGTATGTAATGTTTGTATGTTTATAAAATGATATGCAATATATTATATAAATGATACCATTATGCATCCTACATAGAACAAAAAAATGGAAAAAAAAAATAATTACTATAATTTTAGCTATAAATAATGTTACATTTTAAAATTCCCTTAAAATATTTAAAAGTAAAAGATTTATTTAAAAAAATATAGGTAAAATTTAAAAATACGTATTATACATCCTACATCTTGAGACGTCTTGAGATGTTATTATTGCCAAGACATCTTAAGATCCGTGTCTATAGACACGTCTTAAAGACATGTCTTCATTTCTTAAGACATGCCTCAAGATGTCCTAAGACGTCTTCATAATGTGTCTTTAGACATGTCTTAAGACATCTCAAGACATGGTGATGGCTGGGTATGTTATCTCAGGGTGGTTTGTTTGCTTTCAGGAGCCAAGCTAAAAGATATGATCATCAAGGGAGGCTACAATACTGCTCTCCCCTCAGCAGAGTATTGATTTTATTGTACTTTGTAAATTATGATGATGTACTGTTATTATTTTTATTCAGAGAGATGTTTCTTCTAATCAAGTTATCCAAGTATGCTCTTAGTACAGCAGCAGTTCTTAGTCAGAGCATCAAACTCCTGTGTCTCTTTTGTCTGGGGGGACTGCAAAGTTACAAGCCTATAAACACTGAACATTCTGTTCAGACTGATTTGCTGCTCAATAATAATCAAGAGTGTCCTTTTTTTGTAATGAGCTGTAATGAGGTAAATATCGCCTCTACAGCAGCGTTTAAGGTTGAATGGAACGTCTGAATAAGAAGCCAATTTCAGCCTCATCTATTCAGCTTCATTACCTGCACTGGAGTTTGATTAATTGACTGATAATACATACATTTCTATGAAGGTGGATCATCCAAAGCATTACTTTACCTGGCTAAAGATGTATTTACTTGATTCATTATGTAAAGTCAGCCTTTTAAACAGTTTAACTCTTTATACGCACTGCTTTGTACATACTTGTACAGGAGGAATGTTGCTTTGCACAATTCCATCTTTGAAAAGTGTTGATTTTTTGAAGTAAGAAAAATTTTTGTAGATAATTTTTAGCAGCCAAATGTGTTTTTCCCCCAAAGTACAAGAACCTTTTCTTAGCCAAGCAGACAGATAGGGGTGGAGTCCTGTGGTGTAGGGGAGGGTTTTATAGAATGACTGACAGGAGGTCAGTGTAAACACAGACAAGTCCTCTGTTCAATACAGCAGTTTTCCAAAGAGGGTCTCTCAAGCACATAATAAACGTGTGTTGATGCCATTACTATTGTTTTTTTTCTTTTCATGCTCTACATATTTTTCAGGTTGTTTGTACTAATATTAAAACAAATACATTAAGAAATGAACCTATAATGCATTCATTAATTGTTTTAAAGTGAACACTCTGCTTCCAAAAGATATTCCCTCAGTTGGAGGTGGAGAGCGCTGTCTGACACGCTGCTCCAAAATCTCCCACAGCTGTTCAACTGGGTTGAGATTGGGTGACTGTAAAGGCTGCAGTATCTGCAGTATCTGGAAGCATCTGCACACGGATTGTTTCTCCACTCATTTATTTATTTATTTTTTCATTAAATTTGTCACTTGTTCAAACCTAATTCAGCTCAGAAAAAACAATAACAGAGTGATACTACTCTATGTTACTAGAACTAGTAATAACTATAGTTGTACATGATTTGTTGCCCAGTAGCTCATAAACAGAATAATTCATCTGTGGTAAAATCATAACTCTGGAGTCATTTGAGAATTCATGTGTAAAAAGTAGGAAAATGATGGTGAATCCATGATAAAGAGTATTAACAGACATAAAGCTTAGCTCTTCTCTTAAATGGAGAATCTACCAGTAGCTCTTATTATAGTGATCTGAGATCGACTGGCTATGCCTTGATCCAGACAGTAGGGGGCGATCACAGGCTTTTCCTCATTCTAGATAAAGCCATCTATGGGGAAACTGCACCGGTGTTTACAGTGGTCTTTTACTCCCTCTATTCAGGGTGGTAATAAATATTATCCATGATACTGTACTCACCTCAGTTCAGGTGGAGACTCTCCCTGTTTGAAGTCTATGGCTCTACCCATTGACTGATCACTCTTCATAGACACACAGCTGGGCTCAGGAGAGTCTGGTCTCTTACTCTGAATCAGACTAAAACACATTCAACCATTTGTTAAGAGCTGTAGACTTTACTGCGTCTCCCACCATCAAACACTCAGTGCGCTCCAATCGGGAGGCCGCTGTCTAAGTAGGCAGCTTTCTAAGGCAGCATTTGCGCTCCGAGAGAAGTGCTGCCCCATATGAAGGCAGTATGAGGCAGCTGCCTTCTAAGCTGCCTTGTTTGGACCAAATCTGAAGGCAGCATCGCCTGTATCCTTCTCAGCGAAGGCGACCCCACAATGCCGCTCCCCTGCTGAGAGCTCCGGCGCTCCGGTCTGATCAACACGGCGGGCGAAGCGGCGTTTCTGCCGCCCGAGGAGTTTAAACTGTGAGGCGCTTCTTCTCTTCTGTCTTTACTGGTTTAGCTGTAGTGTTTGTGTGGAGTGTTGATCATATCTGTGTTTGTAGGCTCTATAAGTTGTTCCTGTGCTGAGGTTCTGTCAGTCCGCGTGTCTGAGGCGAGATGACCGGCTGCGTTTGTAGCTCGTTAGCTCGGTAAGCAGCGGTAGTTAGCTTAGCTACCGGGCTAACTGTGTAAACGCGCCAGGTGTTGTGCCGAATTCCGGCTCCCCGGCAGAATCCGACTCCCCCTTCGCGTGCACGCTCTTCACGTAAACATGTGGACGTTACGGACTGCACTCAGGATTTCTCAGGTTATTTCTGTGTAAATAACGCTTTATCTTTAATTTTCCTTCACAGCGAACAACACAACAGATCTAAACCAAACAAAGACTCTCACCGCGACGGTTTAGTTTAATATTACGAAATAAAAACGATTGTTATTGTTGCAGTACTTAAGAACTGGTGGGACTGAATGGCTTTCAGTCATGACGATAAGTATTAGGACACATTAAACACAGCTTTAAACCTCTGTCTGGAGCAAGAAAGCTCACATCTGATGACCTGACGCTGCAGTATTGGCTGACTTGTTTTACTTTTCATTATTCAGCAACCAGACTTTCATTGCTTGCATAGCTGGACAAATGAACAAATTAGTTCATTATATTCAACAGGGGGGATTTTACTGGGGGAGTGGAATTTTGGCAGGATTATTTTGACACCTGCCGAAATTACACTCCCCCTCTGATCTCAGCACTGCAAGGCCTGAATGACATCTCCTGTATTTTGCTAGCATGTCCTGGGCTGTAGATTGTGTCCTGAAATTCATTTTACTCTAGATTCAACTGGGGGGATTTTACTGGGGGGAGCAGAATTATGGCAGTATTATATTGACACCTTATTTGACATACAGTAAACTTTGTTACAGTATTTTTTCGGCAGAATATTATAGCATTAATACAGTGTAAGTTTGGATTTCTGATTTGTAGAAATTGATGAGGTTCCTTTGATTAATAACATTGTAATGTCAGACTTGTTTTTAATAAATCTTTTAGTTTCTCATTTCTTTCTTGTATTTCATTTACATATTTATTGACTTATGTCAAATCATTAATAACATAAAAGGTTTGCTCATGAAGAAAAATTCTGAACGCATCATTTTTCTCTTCTTATGATGACTCTTGTTTTGTGTGGTGGAATTGACGTGAGCGACAGGTCGTAATTTGTTCAGCTTTACGTACTTAATTTTCATGGTCCTTTCTTTCTTGCCTGTAAAAGTAAGAATGAGTATAATTTCGGCAGGTGTCAAAATAATCCTGCCAAAATTCTACTCCCCCAGTAAAATCCCCCCTGTTGAATTTAGAGACATATGCTTTATATGCTGTAATCTGTGAACCAGAAGTCAGCAGAACAAGTTAATCATTCCAGTCCTAATGCATCCCCAGAGATAGGAGGGGCATCATTTTGACAGGTTCACACCTTCTGACTATGTAAAAGCTGAAGACTTTTCAGCCAAAATTAATCTTAAATTACTACCATTACAACAATTGTTCTTACTGCAATTTTTAATTATAGGCAGCTCTTTTATGCAGTGATGGATACCAATTTGTTCATTTATCCAGCTATGCAAGCAATGAAAGTCTGGTTGCTGAATAATGAAAAGTAAAACAAGTCAGCCAATGCTGCAGCGTCAGGTCATCAGATGTGAGCTTTCTTGCTCCAGACAGAGGTTTAAAGCTGTGTTTAATGTGTCCTAATACTTATCGTCATGACTGAAAGCCATTCAGTCCCACCAGTTCTCAAGTACTGCAACAACAACAATCATTTTTATTTCGTAATATTAAACTAAACCGTGGCGGTGAGAGTCTTTGTTTGGTTTAGCTCTGTTGTGTTGTTCGCTGTGAAGGAAAATTAAAGATAAAGCGTTATTTACACAGAAATAACCTGAGAAATCCTGAGTGCAGTCCGTAACGTCCACATGTTTACGTGAAGAGCGTGCACGCGAGGGGGGAGTCGGATTCTGCCGGGGAGTCGGAATTCGGCACAACACCGGCTCTTCAACACAGAGAGTCCGGTTTAAACACGGCTGTTCACCGTTTAGGAGCGGTTAGTTTAGTTCAGCGTCGGTATTTAGGGTTATTCTCTGTCCTCAGGAAGGACCACTACAGCGGCGGAGAGGTGCTGTCTGAGGGGCTGAGGAAGAGGAGCGGCCACAGGGAGGAAACTGCGCTGAAGGACCGAAAGCAGCTGGACTGGCCGAGCGTGTTTTGGGGGAAACACAGCGGGACCAGCGCCCCGGACTGACGATCTCCCTGAACGACGAAAAACACTTTAACTGATGTAGAAGTTCAGAAATAAACCGTTTTTAAATAAATACTACAGAGGCTGATTTTGCTGCTCCGCTGGTTTTGTACTGCTGAACTCACCACAGTCACAGAAGTGTGAGGTGAGTGATGACGGCTTCATTTCAGACCAGGAGCTCAGAAATCAGACCAGAATGCAGAAAATAAAAGGCATATTAGCTGCTTAACAGACTGTGTGGGATCCTTTTTCTGAGAGCATTTTGCACAAAATTAAACGTAACATTACTGTTTATCCTCTGTGTGTTAGAAATAAAGCAGGTTCATTAAGGTGGTGGAGGACAGAATGAACTGAAATGATTTATAAACTGATAGTCTCGATTATCTGTGTTTATCTGGGCTGCTGAGTCGAGTATATAACGATAGATAAGATAAGACTCCTTAATCAGCCGTTCTTCATATACAAACGTCCACAGCAGTGTCAGTGCAGGAGAACAGCTGCTGCAGATCCAGAGTCTCCTTTTACACTGAGATGACCCCCCTTTAGTCGGAGGGGGGTGTAAACTAACGAGCGACTGAGAGTAAACAGATAAAGCGTGAACAGCGCAGTGAGAGTTGTGCCGTATGATGGCTCTGAAGCTCCGCCCCGAATGCGATGCTTACTAAGGCTCCTTTAGGTTAAAATGCTGCCCAATAAGAGAGCCGCCTTAGAAGGCCGAGACTAGATTAGGCAGCTGCCCTCAGAACGGAACACACTGACTTCACCTCTTATTACACTCAGTAATTTCTCTAAACACTCTTTGAAGAAGGTAAAGTGAAAGTTGCTACTTCTTTCTTTTACGTTTGGCCGACACTCGTCCAAGTGACACACATGTATTACACACTTTCTGAGAACAGAGTTCATTTTATGCCTTGAAAGTCTTTAAAACTTTACTTTCTTCTTTGGTGTTTTTGACACAGTATTAATCAAAGTAAGAGCTCAACCTTCAGAACATGATATTTTCCCACATCAGTCTGTCAAATTAGATACTATATAAGCTGTTTTACCCATTAATGAATGGGTAACAGGGTTGAACACATCATGTTCTTCATTAAGCTAATATTAATGCAGTAAAAACACATATAAAGTAAGCTGAAAAATTGTTTTAATCAAAATGTTTTCATTAATTATTTGTTTTAAGTCGTTTTCATTTCATTTTCATTTAAATCATTGATGGATAAAAAATGGGTAACATGTTTATGTATTTAGCCTAAAATAAGCAGCACTCAGGAGTGGTTAGCTTGACAGGCTGCAATGCTAACTACTAATAACTATATAGATCGCATAAATTAAAAAAGACATTTTTTTTCTAACAATAATTTTGGTAACAGTGTTAAGGAATCAAGCTTTACTGCAGCCAGATCAGTGTTTTGTGTGTAAATTGAGAAAACAGAATGAAAATACTGACTTGTTTGATGGTCTTTCTGCAGAAAACAAGACGATGATGCAAATTCCTGTTTATATCATAATAAATTATGTTTATATCATAATAAATAAAATGTCCCATTTTTAACATGGGGAGCAGGTTTGGGTTACAGGGGTGCGCATAAAATGTGGGACACAGGTTAAAGTGAATTTCTGTTCAATTAAACTGATTAAAAAAATAATTCTTTTAACATTAAGTTCCTTGAAATTTAACAAAATAACACAGATGTGTGAGAAGTTAAAGGAACAACCAACATAAAGGGTCTCTCAAGGATGTTGGACCTCCAAAAGTGACAGGAACAGCTTTATTGTGCCTTGGTGTGGATTCTACAAGTCTCTGGAACTGTACTGGAGGGACGGAACACCGTTCTTCCTAAAGATATTCCCTCAGTTGGAGGTGGAGAGCGCTGTCTAACACGCTGCTCCAAAATCTCCCATAGCTGTTCAACTGGGTTGAGATTTGGTGACTGTAAAGGCCGCAGCACAGCCCATACACCTAAAGGCAGACGTCACTTTAGTCACTGTTTCTATGGAAACACTGGCCAGATGAGCAGCCTTTGTGACTGAAGCTCTGTGCCCCAATAATGACCCTCTTTCACAGTCATTTACATCCAGAGTTGAGGTCAGATGGGTCAGCTCAGCATTTTTATACATGACACAGAGCACAGTGGGATGTTATTTGCTTAATGGTATCATCCAGCACACCTGTCTGGAAGCATCTGCACACGGATTGTTTCTCCACTCATTTATTTATTTATTTTTTCATTAAATTTATCACTTGTTCAAACCTAATTCAGCTCAGGAAAAACAATAATAGAGTGATACTACTCTACGTTACTAGTACTAGTAATAACTATAGTTGTACATGATTTGTTGCCCAGTAGCTTATAAATAGAACAATTAATCTGTGGTAAAATCATAACTCTGGAGTCATTTGAGAATTCACATGTAAAAAATAGGAAAATGATGGTGAATCCATGAAAAAGAGTATTAACAGACATAAAGCTTAGCTCTTCTCTTAAATGGAGAATCTACCAGTAGCTCTTATTATAGTGATCTGAGATTGATTGGCTATGCCTCAATCCAGACAGTAGGGGGCGATCACGGGCCTTTCCTCATTCTAGATAAAGCCATCTATGGGGAAACTGCACTGGTGTTTACTGTGGTCTTTTAGTCCCTCTATTCAGGTATAAATAAAACAAAATATGGTTTAATATTGTGGAAGTGGAACAGTAAAGACATATTAAACTAACAGTGTTTATATGATGTTTGTGAAAGAAGTTAATTCAGTAATGGTGTCAAGTGTTTCTGGAAAAGTCCAGTGGAGATGCTGAGTTAACTCAAATGGAAAAGCCAGAGCTGACGGTGTTCCATAACCACGGAGAATAATTAGTGTTGAATGTGAAGATGTTGTTTCTGTTATTAATGTTCTTTTACTCTAACAGCTTGGAAGTTTTCCATTAGTGGTCTGGATGTGTGTATAATGGAGATTGTTGGTTAAGGGAGTCACTGCCACCATTTCAGAGAACTACTATTCGTATGAAATGTGTGTGGCAGACTAGATGATGGTGTATAGATATAGACTATGGAAACAATCTGATTTAAGAGCTGATCATTTACTGAAATTGTTGAACTTCTTCAGTACTTTCATTGTACCTGCTAGTAATGTTGTCAAAGTAACTAAATATATGAGATGTAATTGGGTTTATTCTGAATGTTATAAGGCTTGTTATGTTTTAAAAGGAGGTGTGGATTGAACAGTTAAGTAATAATATCAAGATAATTCTCATATTATGGAAAAGAAAACTCAGATGTTGACATTTAGAGAAAGAAATGACTTGAACTGTATTCAAAAATCTCACTTTACTGTCAATAGAATAACCTGAAGAGCATGTAAATGAGCCTTGGTTTACGTTATACATCACTGTCAATTCTAGATGTTCATAGGCATCTATGGGGAAACTGCACTGGTGTTTACAGTGGTCTTTTACTCCCTCTATTCAGGGTGGTAATAAATATTATCCATGATACTGTACTCACCTCAGTTCAGGTGAAGACTCTCCCTGTTTGAAGTCTCTGAGTCTACCCATTGACTCATCACTCTTCATAGACACACAGCTCAGGAGGGTCTGGTCTCTCACTGTGAACCAGACTAAAACACATTCAACCATCTGTTAAGAGCTGTAGTCTTTAATGCGTCTCCCTCCATCACACAATGACTTCATCTCTTATTACACTCAGTAATTTCTCTAAACACTCTTTGGAGAAGGTAAAGTGAAAGTTGATACTTTTTCCTTTTACGTTTGTCCGACACTCGTCCAAGTGACACACATGTATTACACACTTTCTGTGAATAGAGCTCATTTTAGGCCTTGAATCTCTTTAAAATTTCATTTTTTTCTTTGGTGTTTCTGACACAGTATTAATCAAAGTAAGAGCTCAACCTTCAGAAAATGTTATTTTCCCACATCAGGCTGTCAAATTAGATACTATATAAGCTATTTTACCCATTAATGAATGGGTAACAGGGCTGAACACAGAGATCATATTCCCCATTAAGCTGATTAAGGTTTTTTTTTCATCTTTCTCTCTTTCCTCTGCCCTTTCTTCTCCTCTGACCCTTGCCTGAACACTTTCCTCTCTTCTCTCTTTTTGTTGTGGGAAGTGAGTCTCTCCCAGAGAAAGAAGTACCTGAATGTTGCCACAGACACAGAAAAGTGTACGTCACTGGTGGTAGTCAAGTTACTTTAGTCGGCTATAAAGTGTGCAGATAAGCTCAAGTTGCAGTGCAGTAGTTACTGAAGAGAGCTGACATAAGAGCTAAGCTAATCCAGCTTGGAGAGAGCCAGGAGAGAGATGAGTCAGGCCCCCCACCTAATTACCCTGGGTCCCCGGCCTGGGTCGGGTGATGGGGTATGTGCCATGCACCCGTCCCCCGGACCCTGTGTAAATTTCCAAAACAGGTGTTTTTGATCACTCCACAATCTTCCCAGTGTTCCGCTGCCCCGTCCCTACTTTTTTGCAACGTGTTGAAAGCACCAAATTTGGAATTAGCATTAATTTAAAAAAACAGTAAAGTTGACAAGAAAAATATTAAATATCTCTTCTTTGAGCTGTTTTTAATTAAATATCTGTAAAACAAACAACTCTTTTTTGTTTTTCTTTGCAGTTTACTTACCTTCCCAACTTTTGTCAGTGAATTATCCTCACCAATTTCTCTGACCACTGAGATACTCTCTGTTCTCTCTATTCACTTTTCACTTGTCTAAGATTCACATCCAGGTGCAGGAGAGTCTCACAGTTTTGGTCAGTGTAAGAACATTTATGCCTCATAATTCTCACCTCTTTTCAGTCTTGTGTTTCCCAGAGTCACTCATTTTGGAGGTCAGGTTTACACCTAAAAATTAAAAATTAAACATTTTCTTTTAATTATGTTACTTGAATCTTCAGCAGGAGCTACAGAAACACTAAACATATGAGAAAAGACTGTTTGGTTAATGTTTACACAAAGAAATACAGGTGTAACTCATAATAATGCATTGTGTTTTGTAAAACATAACAATCTATTAAGGTAAAACCACTGAGAGGAACCAAGACTCAAAAGTAAAACTCCATAAGATCTTGAAGAAGAACCACTGAGAGGAACGTAAAAGTAAAACTCCATAAGATCTTGAAGAAGGTTCTGGATAATATGAAAATGAATTACTCCACACACAGTAGTCCAACATTCAGAAAGGGTCATACTACCAACTGTGATGATGTGTGTTTCTAAGCGATAAGTGGTTCCTGAGTTATGAAACCCAAAAAAATGTCTGCTAAATGCATTTAAAGGTTCAAGGGTTTAATGAAACTGTAGTTTTCAGCTGTTCACATATGCAGCTCTCTGCTTCTCTGTTCTCCAGCATAAAAGATTTCAGTCTGCTGTTGTGTGAGGGTCATGTAATTTAACTGGTACCATTATTTACACCTTTTATCATTTACCCATGTGCCTAATGTGCAGGTGTGTAAAGAGTAATGAAAATCTCTACATCAGTAAAAATACTGTTACTGTGTTGATCATTTTAGTACAAGTATTAATAAAGAAAATTACTCAAGCAAGAATAAATAAGAAGTTTATTAGAAAACTACTCGAGTAACCGAGTAACTTTTTTGTATATTCATAATCACAACCTGAAAATATGTGTGAGACGACTCAGATACACTGTTGGAAATAAACATAACATTACATGAGAAAACAGTTTTGAGTCTTGAGTCTGATCACAGTTCACTCCGCTAGTGCAGGTTAAATCATCTCTCTGTGAACTGAAGGAATAAAGTTTACATTAAACTTCTTAACTTCGAGTCCTAAACAGGTCAGTGTGCTTTCTTTAGCAAATGTACTGAAACTTCAACACTGAACAACTGAAAACCAACACTGATGGTAGTTTAGCCCATTTAATGACAGCATGTTAGTAGTGAATATTATGATTTTTTGTTTTTATTCTTCCAAAACTATTATTAAATGTACAGTACATGGATAACAGACATTAATGGTGAACACAAAGAGTCGTGCAACTACATATAAAAAAAATAAAAAAATTAAACAATAAAAAACTTCATAGTTGGTGATGGTAGTTTTGATTTGTGGGGCTCTGGGAGCAAGGGGGGTCTGGATTCAAGAGGGGAGCATGATATTAGAGGTGCCAGTCTGCAGCTGCTGCACCATTTAAGGTGGAATGAGAAATCAGAATACGAGGCTAATAAATGAAAAGCCAAACTCACCCTCACTTGTGTTCTGAAACAAAATAAGCCAAGTATGAGCACAGTAACAGATACAGTGCTGTGAAAAAGTATTTGCCCTCACCTGATCTTTTATTGCTAATTTGTCATTTAAATGTTTCAGAACATTCAACTAATTTTAATATAAGATAAAGAAAACGCGAGTAACACGTCACATCACCCATGTGAAAAAGTAATTGCACCCTAAACCTAATAACTGGTTGTGCCTCGCTTGGCAGTAACAACTGCAGTCAAACGACTGTGATAACTTGAGTCGTTTACATCATTGTGGAGAAATTCTGGCTCACCCTTCTTTGCAGAATTGTTTTAATTGAGCTACATTGGAGAGTTTTGAGCATGAACTGACCGATTAAGGTTTGAGATGGGATTCAGGTCAGGACTGAAAATCTGCCAACATCGCACATCAGGGTTTTATTTTCTAAAGCTTATAACTTAAAAAGTCGAGCTCTCAAATAAAGAAACCAGGTTCAAACTGTTCAGACTGATCTGTGAAAAACCTCACAGCTCTTATTCTGCCTGTCCGTGGTCTAAGTAGAGCGCGAGCACAGAAAGTGAAAGTCAGTGAAATATGAGCGTTTTTTGACCTCGGCAGGTGATTTTCAACACATATAAACCAATAAAATATCATAAAATCCGTTTGTGAATCTTTTCCAAATCGAGTAATATGAACAACAAGGGAGTCTGAAGGTTCCTGATGATGTTAGTGTGGAGTTAAACTGCAGAGTCAGACAGTCTGATTCCTAAGGAGACACAGCTGTATGTAGTGATCAAACACAGCAGCTCCGTCTGTGAATCTTTTCCAAACCGAGCTGCTGAATCAACACTTTCATAGATTTTGAAGTCATTGGTGTTGAAAATCAACTGCCGAGGTCAAAAAACGCTCATATTTCACTGCCTTTCCCTTTCCGGGCTCGCGCTCTACTCAGACCACGGCCGGGCAGAATAAGAGCTGTGAGGTTTTTCACAGGTCAGTCTGAACAGTTTGAACCTGGTTTCTTTATCTGAGAGCTCGACTTTTGAAGCTACCAGTGTTTGTGGATGTGCGGTACTGCAGTCCGGAGCTCGAGCCGGTAGAAATCCGAACTGCTGACCGCGAGACGACTTTACTGCGGTCAACACGAAACTTCAACGACACACGGTCAAACCGACCAACAAACACCGAACCAGCCATCGGGAAAGAGCCCCGGTCCGGTCCAAAGTCCGAGTAACCCGACCTACTTCATCTCAGCACTGAAGGCTACTTACTGTCCGCCTCCTCCGGTTCTGTAGACTGCAGGGTTAAACCTGTAGAGGGCGCTTCTCTTCTGATGGACTCGTTCTCGTAGTTTCTCTCAGGAGAATCAGTCGCGCGCTAAAACCGCTTCATTACTAAATCCATGTAGAAACAAACGGGGAGCTCCATGAAGACGGAGCTCTGAGGAAGACTGGACACACAGACTGCCGGACTACATCCGGGACCCGGAGTCCGCGCTCACACTGAAACGAAACTAAGATGAGACAGATAAGATCATCCTTTATTCGTCCCACAGCGAGAAGGGGAATGCTGCAGACAGGAGCCCTAAAGGGGAGGAAACTGGGGGCGGAGTCTGTCAATCATTTTTTGCATCAACCAATTAAATAACTACTCTTGGCCGTCAATCACATTTTGCATTAGCCAACTAAGCCACAGTAGAGTCGAATTGCAATGAAAGGCCCACATCAGGAACGCCCACTTATCATTCATTGGCCAATATATCTGCAGAATGGCTTCTCTCATTGGTGGATAAGACTCAACGGGAAAATACATCAGTATTTGTAAAGACGTTACTGATACTACATTAATATTGTTTCTACATGTTTACTAAATGAGTATTTGGCATTTAAAAACAAACACGCGTGAATCTGCAGCCTCTGGGGATTTGTAGAGTTCTGTCTGCGGTTTTGTGATCCCCGACTTGACCCTGCGGTCTGAATGCCCGTCATAACGGTAGCAATCAGCAGTGTTTTCAGCAGCACTACGCAATCTGCTCCATACCAGCCGCTATCTAAATTAATGTGTAATAATGTGTTATAATATTAACGTCCCTAAAGAGAATATAGAACCCATTAAGAGTTTCTGCTGGTTCCTGGGGGTTCGTAATGCGTTTTGGCTTTTCTTGATTGGGTTGATAATGTAAAGGAATGATTTAGCAGGTGACCTAGTGACTGATTCCAGATACATTTCTAATTCTACTTGGAAACTAGTGGTCTCTAATGGTAACCATTAGGAGGCAAAAAAACATTTTTTTAATCCTAATGGTCTTTATTCAGCAGGGGTTACCGAGGTGCTGCCAGCTTGCACAATATAACTCTGGCAACCCTGTGCTTATTTTCCACCAGTTTACGGTCGTAGTAAAATGTTAATGTAACAGTAAACTTACCGACATCATAACCTGTAATGAAAGCGCTCGCTCGGTGTTTTAGGGCCACTAATACAAATAAAAATAGCAGACTTTGAGACTAAAGTCGTAATATTTCAAGACAAAAGTCGCATTTTTAATAAAATCGTAATATTTTGAGAAGAGTCATATTTGATGATATATTACGATATTAATTAGGACATTAAAGTGAGATGTTACCAGATAAGGTAGCAGCATTGTGGCCAAAGGCTTTGCTAAGTGAAGCAGCACCTCCTCGTGTTAAATGAGGGGCGGTGAGTTGGTGGAGTTGTACTTTCACATCGATTCACCCATAAAGAAACACTCAGTCTCCCTGTCCCTCCTGCACATCAGCACCAGCCTGTTACTAGGATAAGAACCGGCTGAACCGGCTGAGCAGAAAACCGTGTTTATCTAGAATAAAGAGCCAGACGGACTCGGAGGAACCTAAGTTTATCTAGAATAAAGAGTCAGGCGGACTCGGAGGAACCTGTCTGTCTGTTTTGCTGAAGGAGAATCGCAGACAGGGTCTCTACACGGCTATCGGGGGCTACATCTCCCCCATTCAAAGAGGGCATGAAGTTCCACAGACAGTGAGAATGATGATCTCAGTGATCCACAGAGAGACAGGAGTGAGAGGAGCTCCAGCTCTTTAATCTCTAATGTTGACTTCATTCTCAAAGTCTACTGTTTGTGTTTTATTAACAGCGGCCCTAAAACACCGCCGCAGTTCCGTTTACTCGGCAACATTACTGTGGCTTTTACTCCAAAGTCCACCTGTCCCTGGCGTCACATGAGGGGCGTTCCTGGGGGGGGGGCGTGTCTGCATTACAGAAACGCCCTCATATGGTGCTGCAATTTGACCCTCCTCGATATTTAAGGCAACTTCAAACTATCTCCCCTCTTCCGCGCGCCTGAACAGCATGGAACGCCTTTTAGCGCTTTCCTTCAAACCATTGGCTGAGGCATAAAATGAGAGACAGGTAATTCACACTTGTGATTGGCCAGTGCAAGTTTTGATTGATAGTCCATCTCTGTTATATGATTGGCCGATGCAAGAAATGATTGACAGTGTCTCCGCCCATTCGTTACGCCCACTGGTTCTCCGGGCTGCAGATACATATATTTGGCAAATGTCTGGGAGCAGCGAAGACAGAGGACTGACTGAGTGATTTACAGATTTGTGTTCTTTACTCAGCCTTTATATCAACACACAGTTTCACAGCTTTACTTGGTCCATTAGATAAACACAGGAGAGTGACGACCACAACTCCGCTTTACACCAGATCCACCAGCAGCCCAGCTGTACACCAGATCAACCAGCAGCCCAGCTTTACACCAGACCCACCAGCAGCCCAGCTTTACACCAGATCCACCAGCAGCCCAGATTTACACCAGATCCACCAGCAGCCCAACTTTACACCAGATCCACCAGCAGCCCAACTTTACACCAGATCCACCAGCAGCCCAGATTTATTTTTGATTTCAAAGCTGTTCTTGTTAAAAAAAAAAGAAACAGAAATTAAAACTTTTTTTTAAGTTTAAAAGTTTACACTTTACAGTTAGAGTAACCTGAACAACACAGACTGATGTTTTAGCATCATTTCTTTTGAGTTACTGTAATTTTGTAAGTAATCTACACTCTTAAAAATGTGGTTCTTCAAAGGTTCTTTAGTAAAGCCAATGGTTCTATGTAGCACCAAAAAGTGTTCTTCTATTTTTACGATGTCAAGTTTGTAACAATAAAAGAACCTTTTCTGGTGTGATTTAAAAACCAGTTTCAAAAAGTTTCTATATAGAACCACAAACAACACGTTCTCCATCAGTGTGAAGAGCCACTTCACCATGAAAAAAACACTGAGGCACGGTTCTAAACAGATTCACTGCCTTTACTAAAGAACCATCTTTTTAAGTGTGTATTGCTTTGATTTCTTGCTGCAGCTGAGAAAGAGCAGGAGAGACCAGCAGCAGGCATGAAGGTCCTAAATGTAAGTTTCCGGCTGGACAAATAAAGAAACATAACAAAAATAACTGAATAATTAAAAACTAAAAATAATATCTGAGATGAATCCAAATCCAAAAGCTGTTTCTGGGACAGATATTAGTGAATATATCTGTGTATTCACTGTCAGACCTTTCAGTTGCTGTTGGAGGAGCCGTCACTAAGATGCAGCACACTAATATGAAGCCATAGCTAATATGCTCTGTGAGCTCCACTGGACCAAGTACAGTCCAAATGAAGTGACCTCTACAGTTCTGAGCATAAACAGACTTGATGTAGCAAAAAACACAAATCCAAAAGCCCCACATGACACCGTCTTATATTCCCCAACATCATAACCATCATACACACATATAGACCCACCGTTATATGGAAAAGTGTAGAAATAATACAATTATTATAAAATAAAATCATTTCTGTTTGTATAATATTAATAAAATGTGATGATCTGGATTAAAGAAAGGTCCTAAATTAGTGTCCTTCCTTTACATTTCTGTGCTTTCTTTCTTAAGTCTCTATAAGGATAGTGCTGGTGGGGAAGACTGGTGTGGGGAAGACTCTACTGGAACACCATCTTGGACAATGAGGTCTTCCACATGTCCAGTTCTGCTCAGTCAGTGACCAAAGACTGTATAAAGGCCAGAGCAGAGGGTGATGGCTGTAAAGTGTCTGTGGTCGACACTCCTGGTTTATTTGACACTGACCTGACAGAAACAGCAGTGATTAACAGACTGGTTGAATGTATCACTCTGTCCTGTCCTGGACCACACGTCTTCCTCCTGGTGCTCTCAGTGGGTCGCTTCACTCAGGAGGATCAACAGACGGTGAAGAGACTGCAGTGGATCTTTGGTGATGAGGCGCCTAAATACACCATCGTTCTCCTCACTGAGGTGGACCGACTGGAAAACCAGACCATAGAGGAGTATTTGGCTACAGCAGGAAACGAGCTGAGTCAGGTGGTGGAGACGTTCGGTGGAAGCTATCACTGTCTTTAACAACGAGAACATGGCAGACCGCACTCAGGTCACTGCACTGATGGATAAGATCTTCAGTTTGGGGTCAGAAAATGATGGTGGCTACTCACCAACGAGATGTATGAAAGTGTGTAGAGAGGATTCAGGAGAGAGAGGAAGAGCTGAGAAGAGAGATGGAGGAACTGGTTGAGGCCAAAGACAAAGAGATAGTCCAGCTGAAGTGGGAGCTCAGAGAAAGAGCAGAGAGAGACGTGAAGAAGAAGAAACTTCCACAGTTCAGAAAAGCTGCAGAGCAGTGTAAACAGCAGTGATAGTGACTCTCACTCACTCTCTCCTCTCCTCTCTCCATCCTGTCCTCCTCATTCATCCCTATGTCTACATCCAGTGATCTCACCTCTTCAGTTTGTTCTGCTCACTATAGAATCATGCATTTTGATGCTTGTGTATGAATAATTTATATGCAGAAATTACGCATAAGGATTGATGGCTTTTTAATAGTTTTCACTTATTATTATTATTGTTATTATTATCAATTTATTTATTCAATAATATAAAAATCTTATTTAATTTATGCTTTATTTTGATTTTAAAATAATAAAAATAATAATTCTCAGAATAATAAATGTACTTATTTACATTATAATCATTATTATAATATTCTTACAATAGTAAAATAAATAAATACATAATAATAATTCAAAATATTTATTTGTATTTATCTATTTATTTATATGTATTTATTTCTTAAATTAAGAACTTAATTTTATTTATGCTTTATTTTTTGTATAATAATAATAATAATAATAATAATAATAATATAACAATAATAGTCATCTTAAAATAATTACACTGATTTAGATAACTTACTATTATGATTATAAAATAAACAAATGATTAAAAAAATAATAATAGTCATGAATAATAAAAACTCATTTACATTATTTATGATTATTAAAATCATGATTATTGTAAAACAAATAATTAAATAATAATAATAAAGATATTTAATCTTTAATTATTATAATGATATTATTTAGTCATATATCTGTCTGTGTGTGTTAGTTTTATTACATTTGTTCCTCTATAAGCAGAAATTCTGCATAAGGATTGATGTCTTTTTAATATTGTTCTCTTTGTCTAACTGCACAGATGTTCGTACAGTAATATGCTTTTATATGAGAACTTCTGAAGTTATAGTAATTATGATATATTTGGGGGTCTATAAACAGAAATCCCCCGTCTTTGTGTTTGTACTTTAAAGCTCAGCTACAAAAATCATTTCTGCTGAATTTGTTAAATCCTTTAATGTTTTATTGTTTTGCTCAGGAAGTTTCTAAAAAGGCCATAATTGAGTCTCTAAACCTCAACACTCGTTTAGAATAAGAAGATCTGTGAATGTGCTGCTTTAGCCTTCTCGCTAAGCTCCTGTTAGCCTCTAGTGCTAATGAGGACAGTGGATCAAAAGCAGCTTAAGCTGATGGCTCCACACCCAGAAACACAGATTAGAGTCTTTACTGTCTAAACTGATGTCAGTGAAGCTTCACTGAGCTGGACTGAGTCTGTGTTGTGGGTAAAGCTGTATCATGCTAGGCTACTGCAGTCGAGCTGCACCAGCAGCATTTCTTTATTTCAGCAACATCTCATTGCAAAAGGCTGAACATCTCAAACACATTAGCTCCGTTAGCGCAGGCCTGTTCTGTAGCTGTGAGCAAGTCGGCTCTCAGAAATGAGAGCAGCACATCTGAACTCTGGCCTTGTGTGATGGCCCCGCCCCATTCTGAGTGAAAGCAGCCTCTCTAATTTGACTGGTGATCAATACAAACTCTGAGCTCTTTGACAGTTTAATGATAAAATAAGAACCTCCTGCTGATTTAGAGCTATTAGGAGCCCAAACTCTACGGCCAGTCGGGCAGATGATTCTCTCGTGTCGCTGCCGGAGCTGAAATCCAGAGAAACATGAAGGAAATCTGGGCTGATGAGTTTCCTTTCAGTCTGACTCCATCAGAGTGGACGAGCTGCAGTCCGTGTAGTGAGCTGGCTGTTAGTGAACTGAACCCTTTAATGAGCTTAAACTGATTCTTGCTCGGAGTGCAGATTTCATGGCCTCCAAACAACACATTACAGTACTGGGTGATGTTTGTGGATCAGTTTAAAGACACTTCTTTGATTTAGTTTGTAGTGAAGTGTTTTTGAAGTGAAGTCCAAACCTCTAATTTACTGATCCACTCCAAAAAGATCAATCAGAAGGAGGAGAGATAAAGTCTCTCTGAAAGAGAGAAAGTCTGTCTGATGGTGTTTTTGACGGTGTAGAAAACTGAGATGAAATGTGGTGAACAGTGATTCTTAATGTTCATATAAACAAAACTAAGAGTTTAATGTTGTTTAGTGAACCAGAAACGATTTACTAACAGACCAATCACAGCTCAGCACTTCATTAAGCGGGAAAGACATTTTATAACCTTGTTTTTTATTAATCTGATCTTTTAATGTACTTTATATTATTTATTTTTCATTTATTATGTATTTATTTATCATATAAAATAATTAGATTTATGCTTTATTTTTATTTTAAAATAAAAAATATTATCATTATAATCATAATAAATACAATTATTTCCATTATTTATAATAATTATTAGAGTAATTATTCTTATTATTGTAAAATAAATAAATTAAATAGTAATAATAATTCAAGTTATGTCTTTGTTATTTATTTATTTATTTATTTACTTATATGTATTTATTTATTCAATAATTAAAGAATGTTATATGATTTATGCGTTATTTTATTTATATAATAATAATAATAATAATAATAATAATAGTCATAAAATAATTCGACTGGTTTGCATTATGTATCATTATTGTTATTATTATTATTATTTTTGTTACTATTATTAGTATTATTATCATTATCATTATCATTATTATTATTATTATTATATAAACATGATTGAATAATAATGATAGATGTTTAATCTGTAATGATTATAGTGATGTTATTATTTAGTCATATATCTGTCTGTGTGTGTTTGTTCTACAGTGGTCACTATTAGGAAGTATAGCTGCTCTTCATTATGTAGTAAAGTGCTCTGCTGTACTGAAGGCTTGTGATGATTTATGCTCCTTTATAAATTGTCTCTGCGCAGCTTCTACACACAGTGCGGTAATTTGACCTGCTGGCTTTAGATTTGCGTCATTAACCCTCCTGTTGTGTTCGTTTCGGCTAACACTCATAGTGTTCTCGGTCACTTTAGACCGGATCATTTTATTCCATTCTAAATGAACAGTAACACATATATCATCACCTGATGTTGTGTAGATGTTTTATGAACTTCAGCTCTTGTGAACGTTGTAAGTTTTGAACTTGTCTTTGCTGTTTGTGTCCTGCAGGCCTCATTTAGCTCAAACCGCCCGTTTTTTTAGGAAACACATCATTTACATATTATTTTGACTGTAACGAGTACTAAGATGAAGCCTACTGTCGTGTTGGTCACAGAGCACTTCACTGAAATCTTCACCAAGGTCACTTTTTAAACCAGTTCAGTTTTCACTTCTAAACTGTGGCACAAAATAACAACGTTTGTGTTCCGGTCAGAACTGACCGGTATGATTTATTTATTGAAAACAGTTTATTTATTGCCCAAAAAAGCTTGACCCGTACACTGTTTGGACATATTTACAGTTTTCTATATATTTGTATACAAGTTCCATAAAACAGCCACATTTTTATAAAAGTATGTCAGATTTGTTTTAGGTGTTCAGAAACCACGTGTGAACAAAGTCAGGGAGCCTCAAGACAAACAGAGGAAATTACTACACTTTTCAAAGAGGAAACTTGTGAATCGGTCAGATCTGACCGGAACACAGCAGGAGGGTTAAGGCGACTCCGCATCTCGCGCGTTCCTGCTGGTCACCAAATGAGACGCTGATCATGAAGAGATGCGACTGACCTCAGCTGGTCCCCAATGACCGCAGCAGGATGAGTCCAGTTTAGATGGACAGTCGGGCTCCTTTCTGCAGCGGTTTGACTGTGAATAGTGAAAGCGCTTCTTTCCGGTCAGAGACCGCAGTAAAGTCGTCTCGCGGTCAGCGATTCGGATTTCTACCGGCTCGAGCTCCGGACTGCAGTACCGCACATCCACAAACACTGGTGGCTTTGTTAGTCCTGATCTGGGAATTCAGATGACGTCATTTTCTGCGCCAAAATCCGCCAAAATTCCACATCAGGGTTTTATTTTCTAAAGCTTAGAACTTCAAAAGTCGAGCTCTCAGCTGGTGTTTTGATGATGGTGGTGGACAGCGCTGTCTAAACATCTGTCCAAAATCTCCCATAGGTGTCTAACAGGACGACTGACTCCTCTGACCATCACTTTTCCAGTGAGCTCTGATATGGTCAGTGGACTTTATAATGAGGGGTTCCTGCCCTACAGCCCTACGTTCTTCATTGACGTTCTCAGTCACCTGAGGAACATCTGCTCTCATGTTCTACTTTACAGATCACAATAATGCACAAACATGAATTACTGACCAGCCCTGTTTACTAAAGTCTTTCACACTGATCTAAATGCAGAGGTCACTTTAGTCTCTGTTCCTATTAAAACACTGTCCAGTTTAGACGTCTGTGTGACTGAAGCTCCATCTGCGCCCCTAAATGATCCACAATCAAGGTCAACTGGGCTGCTCAGTGTTTCATACTGGCCACAGAGTTTGATAGGAGATTAAATGCTTTACTGTATTATCTAGAACACCTGTCTAGAACCATCTGCACTCGTTATGTTTCTCCAATTGTTCATTCAAGTTTTTCCTTTAATTTGTCACCTGTCTGTATCTCTTAAATCTGAAATGAGAAATATGCTTATTTATGTTCAGAGGGGCTTACTGGGGGGCTTTTCCTCTACAAATGTTGCTCTGCAATCTAGAACCAACATACCAGTATAGATTGAGACTATTTTCAAGCAACTTGAATGTTGAAATATATTGAGTGATGTTCTTGTTGGAGGCCTGCAGATGCAGATTCTGTGCAGTCCTACAAATGACTCCCTCATTTAGAGACACTGACTGTGTGAAGTACAAAGTGTTTCTAAATGGTTTTAGATCCTCAGACATAATACAATATAAGACAATGAGAACATGAGGAACCAGGAACCTGAATCAATCAATTTTGACAAATATACAACAATAGAAGACAATATGAGGCAAATGCTTCTTCATGGCTCTGTAAACTGTCTGCTAAACATTTGACGACAAAGTTTTGAAAATTTTCAGTAAAGTTTGATTTTCAGTGTTACTGTTTAAACAAAGTGAATGAATCCTGTAAATGGAGAGAACAGAGACAGATACGATTCTCTCTCTCTCTCTCTCTGCAGTAAGGATTTATTTTAAAGATCATGTAGATGTTGATTCTGTTTTAGTTTTTGTCATGAATATGTTCGTGATGTCGTTTTCCTCAAAATAAAATGTGGTGTTTTTATTAATCACAAACCAAAAAAGAAATAGATGATGTTTTTAAGACTTTTAGGTGTCCTGAGATTTTTGAGGCTTTTCCCCCTCAAAGGAATTTTGTTTCAGATGAATTTTCAGGGATTCTGTCAACAGCTGTAATTACTGCCACCTGGTGGACATTCAGACTGATGTCAGCGTTTTCTCACAAGAGTCAAAATGGAGCAAAGATCACACTAATGGTGCTTTTCCACTTCATGATACGACTCAACTCAGCTCTGCTTTTGGTACCAGCTACATCGTTTTCCACTGCAGGTACAGTATCAATGTAGCTGGTTGTCATAGCGACACCACATGCAACTGCCATGGCGTTAAGGAGGAGAAACTTGAGGAGAAAGTAAAACATTTAGGTTGGTCAGTTTTTGAGTTACATACATTCTGCCTTTTTGTTTAAGGACTCTGTGAAAAGGCTTTGTGAGATTTGTGCCCCAAAGTCTTCTGTGCTTAACCAAACATATTATCTGACTGAAAAGCTGGGTGTTTTTATGCTGCTTCTCCATCCTGCTTAAAACATTTTGCTCTGGTTGGTGAGTCGATGTTAGTTTGTTCTTGGAAGGTTTTAATCTCACCAACTTTAACATGAAAATCATATATTTGTAGTTTAACTTTAGGCTCTTACTATAATGAGCCCAGACTGTTATGTAGACTAAATGATCCAGAGCCTGACAAAGCTGGGATTTACTATGATCACCTTAACCTGTTACCATGTAAACTATATTGTCTATAGCTGAGTTTTACAGTGATGACCTCAGGCTGTTACCAAGTACACTGAATCACCTTAGGCTAACACAGCTGGCCTTTTCTGTGATGACCTCAGGCTTTCACCATGAAGACCACACCACCCCTTGGTAAACATAACTGGGGTTTGAAATGATAACTTCTGGATGACATCATGTAATGTCCACAGACTTTTATTATTAAAGTGTGGGGAAAAAAAACAATGCATACAATTATGTAAAGGCTTTATATAAAGTACATATCAAATTCAAACGAAATACAGAATAACTGAACATGAGGAGGAAAACTACAACCATGTATACTATGTATATGATTAAACAGTGCAAATCAAAAAGTATTGATTTCTAGACTGAGTTTATGAAAGTCTGTCAACGTTTCCACTGGTTTGAGAGGGTTGATGTTGAGTCCAGGTGTTTTGGGAGGAGGAGAAGCACCTTGTGTCCTGCTAAACAATGTGAGGTCGTCCTCAAATGTCAGGAGTTTGACAGACGTTCTATCCAAGGTGCAGCGACTGTTATACAGGAAAACAACAGTCCAAACCTGATGACCAAGACTTGGTTCTATGAGACGTCGTCCTCTGCTCATAAGCCTTGAGTGTGAGACGCTCCTACCAGTAAATGTGGTCTTTGATGCTGTAAAACATAGAATAAGACAGAATGTCAGATATGAACACACTTTTTGCAGCCACAGACTCAACATGCAAACTTTGTACAAACCATCACAAACACACAAGACAGAACAATGAGACCCACCTCACAAAGCCATTACACATCTCCCCCTCTCTCTCGCTCTCTCTCACTATCTCTCTCGCTCTCTCTCACTCTCTCTCTCTCACTCCCTCTCTCACTCCCTTTCTCTTTCTGTCTTTTCCGTGTATGTGTGCATCTGTATGTGTGTATGTGTGTGTGTGTGTATGTGTGTAATGTGAAAGCAGGTCAGTAACTTACTGTAGTTTCTCCAGTTTACAGTGTGGATCTTCTAGTAGAGCAGAAAGCATCTTCACTCCTGACTCTCCTGGTTTTATTCCTGCCCAGTTCCAGCTCTCTCAAGTGTGATAGATTTGATTTCAAAGCTTTACCCAGAGCTATACAGCCTTCCTCTGTAATCCCGCAGTCAAATAATCTGTAGAGAGATGAAGAAAACGTCCTCACATTTACGGTTCTACACACAACTACATATACAATCTATACAAACACCAACATCTCACACAAGCAATTAAGAAACTACACACTACATAATTGAATTCATTCTGTATGATCCTCTAATGGTGTTAATGGTGTATTTTTACAGTCAAACTCATGTCTGATAACTGACCTTCTATTAACACACCAAAACTATTATCAATTGTTCAAATGGCAACTCAGTATAAAACTAGATGTACTTGTTTTATATGAACACTGACATAAACAAATGCAGCAAGACAGTTTTATGTTATATATAACTGACACACCCACAAAACTATACAATACAAAACTAGTGCAGAAGCTGAAACAATACAGCATTTAAAACTGTTAACTTAGTAAAACACAAAACACAGTTTAACATTAGGAGAGGAAAAAAGCGTGATGTATTAAAAACATTTCAAGTGTTCAAGTATTTGTTTGTGTGTTTGAGTGAGAGAGAGAGAGAGAGAGAGAGAGAGAGAGAGGAAGAATGAGGTAATGATACTAATCTCTCTCTGACACAGACACTGGTTAAATACCTGTGTGGACCAGTAAAGATTCAGTATTTAAAGAAAATAAACTGAAGACATTAAAAGTGTAAGTTGTTCTGCAGGCTTGGCAGTTAAACACAGATAGATAGATGGACAGACAGACAGACAGACAGATGTGGTTCCAACTCTTCTGGTTCAGCATCACAATGACCCATTCAGAAACTACAGTCCATAAAGAAATGATTTGCTGAATGTGGTGTGGAAGGAGCTGTCTGACCTTCTCAAAGCCTTGACCTCAACCCCTTCCAGCACCTTTAGGATGAATAAGATGATCTACCAGTGCTGATCTAAGCACTGAAAGAACATCCATGAGTAAAGACTCTGAAAACTTTTTCAGCTCCACAGAAGCATCAACCAAGCTTTTGTCTGAAACAGTAAAAGAGGAGGTGCTGATGTTCAGAAGTTCTGAAACTACTGATATGGGCTTTATATGGTTGATATGTTTATACGTTCCCACGTTTATCAAGGTATTCCACAGTTCAGGTCAGGGTGGCTGTCCACCGGCTGAAGCTCAGTAGAAGGAAGAATGTTCCAATATTCCTCTTGAACGTTGTTCAGGTCTGACCTGCAGCTACTGAAAACACTCCCTACAGGTTATGCTGTCAAAAATTCACTGACTTTTTCACCAGTACTGTGAATGTTTAACTGCTGTGCACATCAATAAGAAACACATGAAATATTATCACTGTTTGTGCTATTAGCTTTAGCACAAGTGTTTTTCTGTAGTTGTGACTCAGATGAAGACAAAATCACATTTTATGACCAATTAATGCAAAAAACTGAGTAACTTCAAAAGAGCCAAATATTTTTCTTGCCACTTTATGTAAAAAAATAATAACTGGGTGTTGTTTGGGCAAAGACCACACTTTGTACTGTAGGTCTGTCTGATTGTCTGTACTGAAGCTGAGCTGGAGCTGTTGGTTCGGGTGAGCTATTGGTGAGGGTTATCTTAGTGACCACACCTGGATTAGCACTTACACATCTGCAGCTTCTACTACTGGCTTAAATACTTTTTTGGTCAGTTTTCTTTAGCACTTTATTTTATGAAACTGTACCTAGTATTTAATAGGTAAATATGTACTTACAAGTAATTTTCTGGTACATATTCTGGTATATACCAAATACATAGTATGTGCGAGGTATGTACAACAGTACTTACTCAGAGTTTAATTGTGTTAATAATAATTACAAACAATAAATAAATATTTGGTGCTTTGAAAGTTTAATATGAAACTAGCACAACTAATGTGAGGTACATTTCAGCTTTTAATGCTGAAAAGTTACATGGTAAAGACCATGCAGGATTCCTACGACTGAGTACTCAGAAAGTACCTTTTTACAGCATAGTAACTCATTCAATGGGATGTTTACTGATAAGATCTCAGTAATATTATGGAAACAGGGCTGCAAAATAAAGTGTAAATTTGTATACAGTATTTACACAGTAACTGTTTTCTTTGTAGTATGCAGAGAAAATCTATACACAGTATTCATAACCATACACAGTATTCATAACCATAGTGTTCATAACCATAACCATACACAGCTTTCATAACCATACATATTGTTACAGATCAGATCTAGATTAGCAAACAATGGCTGTTAAACCTAAAAGGCCAACAGCAGAGTTCAGTAACGATTAAAACACAGAGTTTAACATAATCTAAAAAGTGTGCAAAAAAACTACAGCTCCCATCAGCCCCGCAGTGATGACATCACACACAGTGAAAAAAGTGTATGGTTATATGATCTGCATGTCACAAAGACACACAAAAAACACTATTAGAACATGTGGGTGGTGTGTAATTACTATGCACACAGTTAGATTATTTTACAGTTCTGTTACTACAATGTTACAACACTATTACAGAGAACTTACCAGTAAATGTACCAAGTAATACTAAATGTGTTACTGTACTGAAATAAAGGTACTTAATCTAATTTATTCTACTTCTAGTTTATATCTACTTCCTCTGTCACATATGCATATACTTACAGAAACACTGAATCACTAAAAGCTGAAATATTCCTGATATTTCTCACATTAGTTACTCTGTACTTACATACTGAACTTGAAAATTATGCAATAAATATTTCTAGTAAGTATAACACATTTATCATTAAATTCAGAGTATGTAGTTATACAGTAGTTATACCCGATACTGTTCATGAAGTTTTTTGCAAAGTATGTACCCAAAATTTACATATAAGTATTTCATATACACCTTTTAAACTTCTCAGTAAGTGCAGCTCTGAATACTTAGTAGTTTGTTGTTCTACTAATTTTTACTCCTTATATTTTCAGTGAAAAGTAAAATTACTACAAGTACAAATAAACATCATGTCTCTCTTTCTGTCCTTCAAACACACAAACATACACACACATGAACACATAAAGCACAGAAACAGCAAAGTATGTTAAGGAGGCAGAAAAGTACAATGAATTAATACCTGAGTTTCTCCAGTTTACAGTGTTGATTCTCCAGTCCAGCAGAGAGCAGCGTCACTCCTGAATCACACAGACTATTATCACTCAGATCCAGTTCTCTCAGACTTGAGGTGTTTGAGCTGAGAACTGAGGCCAAAGCTGCACAGCTTCTCTCTGAGAGACGACACCGAGACAGCCTGTGACAGAAATGATATCAGATACATTATCATTACACCTCAAATACAAACAGACCTACAAAACACACACCAGGAAAAAAACACATTTAGACAAAAATCAGTCTTAAAAGCATTTGTGTTTATGTGTGTGTGTGTGTGTGTGTGTGTGTGTGTGTGTGAGGAGTGAGAGAGAGAGAGAGAGAGAGAGAGACAGAGAGGTAATGATACTAATTCTCTCTTGCATGGTCACTGGGTGAACACCTGTGTGGACTAGTAAAGGTTCAGTGTTTAGAGAAAAGAGACTGAAATGTTAAAAATGTATTTTAGGCTTGGCAGAAAAAAGTAAGTAAGTAAATCAGTAAATATGGTACAGTAACAGCTAAAGGCTTAAAGGAATCACTGGAACTGGTTTACATCTCTGTTCAAGAGTCTAACACACAGAGGGGAACCGTCAGGACCCTCTACGTCCTCAGAGACGGACTAAGATATTCTAAAAATAATATGTTAAAAATGAGCAGTTCTAGTTTTATCTGATCATATTTTGACAATCAACATCTAAACAAACACAAATATAAACAAATAAATCCTTTAAACCTGCCTATTAAATATGTACTGGAATGTGAAGGGTTAAATTAGAGAAGCCCCTTTGTCTCCCCCTATAGGAATTTTGCTGTATCTGCTGTTGCAGGAAAGAATGATGGTGATTGGTGGTCCAGCTATTAATTTACAGCAGGCCAAGCAATAGTAATTCAGTGAGAGACCAACTTCAAATGACAGTAAAACTGACCAATCATATCCCTTTTAATGGGTGGGCTTTGTTATGGCTAAGTTTATGACAAGTTCTGCCCGCTGTGGAGACACACAGGCTCTGGAGACGAAGTTAGTGAAGAAAGCTAGCGAGCTTGTTGGTTCGTGATGGAAGCTGAGAGTAACGTTGCCGCTGGTGAGGAGGACATCGCTGAGTTTATTATCTGAACCGTTTTCTAGATGAACTTTTAATGAAGAGTTGGAGTTAATCGGTGAAGGACGACCAACACCAGAGCTTAGTTTGGTGCTTAAAATGCTTTTGAGAGGCTTTTCAACTCCAGCAATTACACCACGACACCCTGGATGACGGATTCACCAAGGAGAAAAAGGCTCTGCTGCTGGGACCACTTGTTGTTGGGGGCGGAGAGGGGGTCTCGGGCCAGAGATGGATTTTGTGATTTAGGAAGTTTATCCAAGTCAGCCCATCACCATCAGAACGCTTGAGAAGCTATTGTTGATTAATTTAAAAAGCAAAGGATCAGCAGCATGACCCCCCCATCAACCACTACATCCAGAAGGACAGGAGGATGGACTCTGTTATGTTATGACTTTGTTCGTAAAGTAATGCTCTGATCAAAGGGCAGGTTATTAAAATCTTACAGGCCGCCGTGCCCACTGATTTAATTCTGCCCACCGCTGACACTGTTTGTGTAGTGTGCAGGTTTATTTGGGAAAATGACCATTATGTGGAATTAGTGGTCAGTTTTCTGATGCTGAGTCATGGTTCACACCTACTAACACATGAACAACAGACATGGTGTCTATAGCAGGACACCACAGAGGAAGCTGCTGCTCACTGTGGAGTAAAGGACTCTGCATCAACATGAAACCATCACCCCAACAGTGAAGTGCTGTGAAGGGATCATAGTTTGGGGCAGATTTGCTGCCTTTGTGTCTGGATTGCCTGGAATCATCAAGAGAAAAATGAATTCTCAAGTTTATCAAGATCTCCTACAGTTCAATATTCCTCTGGAACGCTGTGCAGGTCTGATCTGCAGCTACTGAAAACACTAGCTTGAGGTTATTGCTGTCAAATGGTTCTTGACCAGTTATTAAATACAAGGGTTCACTGACTTTTTCCACCAGCACTGTGAATGTTTAATTGGTGGGAACAATAAACACATGAAAGATTATCATTGTTTGTGTGTTATTAGCTTTAGCCCATTGTGTTTGTCTGTACTTGTGACTTAGATGAAGAAGAAAATATTTTTTTTTATCAATTCATGCAGAAAACTCAGTGATATCAAAGTATGTACAAAATTTTATTTGCCACTGTGTACAAAACAATAGTAACTGGGTGTTGTTTGGGCAAAGACCACACTTTGTACTGTAGGTCTGTCTGATTGTCTGTACTGAAGCTGAGCTGGAGCTGTTGGTCTGGGTGAGCTATTGGTGAGGGTTATCTTAGTGTCCACACCTGGTTTAACACTTTTTAAGGTACAGTACCTGGTATTTAATAGGTAAATATGTACTTACAAGCAATTTTCTGGTACATACTTAGCAAGTCCATATATATGTACAGCAGTACTTACTCAGAGTTTAATAGTAAATATGTAACAACTACAAGTAATATATACCTGCATACTCTGCAACTTTAATATGTAACTAATAAAACTAATGTGATAAATATGAGGTATATTTCAGCTTTTAATGCTGAAAAGTTACACAGTAAAGACAAGTTCTACCAAACTGCTTCAGGAAGTAAATGACTATGTGATCTCTGTGTGACAGAGTAGAGTAGATTACAAGTCATGTTAACAGTGTAAAAACTGCAGGGTACCAACAACTGAGTACTCAGTAAGTACCTTTTTTTCAGGATAGTAACTCATTCCATATTAAATGGTATGTTTACTGGTAAGTTCTCAGTAACATTATGGAAACAGGGCTGTAAAATAAAGCGTATCGTTGTACAAAGTATTTACACAGTAACTGTTTTTATGTCTTTGTGGTTTGCAGAGCAAAACCATACACAGTGTTCATAACCGTATATGCTGTTATAGATCAGATCTAATTAAAAAAGACAGGAAAAGGTAAAGGGGGGGTGTGTTTTGTGTGATAAATGGATGAATGAAAACAAAACACACACAGGATTAAAGCTAAAATGAAATGTTTTGTACAAAAACAAGCTAAACAGTGAAAAAAGACTTTCAATACAGAGAAAATCAACATAATATACATGAATATAACAATCATTCAAGATATTAAATCTAAAAGACCGACAGCAGAGTTCAGTAACGATTCAAACACAGAGTTCAACATAATCTAATGAGTGTGCAAAAAACTACAGCTCCCATCTGCCCCGCAGTGATGACATCACACACAGTGAAGAGACGTGTGTGTGTGTGTGTGTGTGTGTGTGTGTTTGGTAATCAGAGACAGAGGAAAGTTTCTGTGTCTGATGTTTGTTGTTGTCATTGTGTAAGTCAGTCACTGTCAGTCGTCGGCGATATAAACTCAAATTTATATCACAGTATTTTCTACCAGTCAGACGAGAACAAAATCACAACATCAAACAAGAGAAAAAATTATATTAGTAACAGTAAAAATAACAAAAACAAAACACAAAACAATTATTAGTATTGTTATCACTAGTACTATTATTGCTGCTACTGTTGCCATTATTATTATTATTATTATTATTATTATTATTATTATTATTAGAGCAGGATCTACAAAGTGTCCTTCACTGTGTAAACACTACCACACACTCTAGTATCTTCTTCAGTGCAGAAGCAGGTTTTAGTGGTTCTCTCCTGCAGTTCCATTCTGCTCCTTGTAGTTTGTGTCTAATATAATATTTCTCTGTTTGCTGTATCTGAGAAACACAGCTCTCTATTCCAGACTTGGTAAGTTTATCACATTAAGTTTCCTCCGCCTGTTGGAGGGTTTTACCAGCTGATTGGTTCTTCTTACTCACTGAAAGGCTGAATCACTAAAACCTTCATATTTACCTTTCAACTTCTGAATAAGTGCCGCTGTAAGTAATTAGTAGTGTGTTATGTAAAAAACAAAATATTTGCAAAGTATGTATCAAAAAATTACTCGTAAGTACCACATATTTACCTTAATTAAATATTAGTTAACTCTTGTTCTGTAAAATAAGGATCTACCCAGTTCTCATTCAACAGTCTCACACTTTCTCTTTAAAGGGGAACTCCAACCATTTAGCAAAATTAATTGATCATTTAATGGTTTAGATGTAAAACAAAATCATTCAGAGTAGTTTGGTATGAAATGTTCCTTTCTAAAGTAATTTACAGTCAAAATTGTTCTCCATTATAGTACTAGGAACCAGACGTCTTTATGTCTGCACTACAAATATCACCATTTTATCTGCTGTCCAAAATGACCAGTGAACTTACATGTATCTCATGTGTTTTTATGTGTCACGCTGATCATGTTAAACTAGTGCTAAACTGAAAAATTATGTTTTCTTTGGGTACAATTTTTTCCTTACAACGCCCTGCAGGAACCTCTCCGCCCTAAATGCACTCTGAGGAACGTTCGGACTGCAGAGCCGCAAATTTACACACCTGCAGTTTCACTCCAGCAGAAACTGGATTCTAACTAGGAAAGAAACGTTCATGAGTGAAATAAAATAGTCGTCATTAAACACCGAACACATATCACTGTTAGCCATTAGCTTAGAACAGACTGTCTCTCCTTATATTTTCAGTAAGGTGTAAAATTACTACAAGTACAAATAAACATCATGTCTCTCTTTCTGTCCTTCAAACACACAAACATACACACACATGAACACATAAAGCACAAAAACAGGAGGCAGAACAGTACAATGAATTAATACCTGAGTGTCTCCAGTTTACAGTGTTGATTCTCCAGTCCAGCAGAGAGCAGCGTCACTCCTGAATCACACAGACTATTATAACTCAGATCCAGTTCTCTCAGATTTGAAGCGTTTGAGCTGAGAGCTGAGGCCAAAGCTGCACAGCTTCTCTCTGAGAGACAACACCGAGACAGGCTGTGACAGAAATGATATCAGATACATTATCATTACACCCTCAAATACAAACAGACCTACAAAACACAGACCAGGAAAAAAAGACATTTAGACAAAAATCATCACCCTGACTCAGAAAAATTATATATATATATATATATGTATATGTATATATATATATATATAACACACACACACACACACAATATATAGATATATATATAGATATATATATATATATATATATATATATATATATAATATACACACACACACACACACACACACACAGAGAGAGAGAGAAAGAGAGAGAGAGAGAATGAGGTAATGATACTAATGATCTCTCTCTGACACAGACACTGGTACCTGTGTGGACCAGTAAAGATTCAGTATTTAAAGAAAATAAACTAAAGACATTCAAAGTGTAAGTTGTTCTGCAGGCTTGGCAGGTAAACACAGATAGATAGATGGACAGAAAGACAGACAGACAGATGTGGTTCCAACTCTTCCTGTTTCTACGTGTCAGTGTCCCATTTGAAAACTGGAGTCCATAAATAAATGGTTTGTGGAATGTGGTGTGGAAGAACTTGACTGGCCTGCTCAAAACCTTGACCTCAACCCCAGTAAACACCACTCTAATAAATTACATGGTCAGCCAGTGGTGGTTCAACAGCTGAAAGAACATTCATGAGTGAACTTTCTGAAAACTTTTTCAGCTCCACAGAAACATCAACCAAGCTTTTGTCTGAAACAGTAAAAGAGGAGCTGCTGATGTTCAGAAGTTCTGAAACTACTGATATGAGCTCTATATGGTGGAAAGACAAGCTCAGATACTGACATGAAAACATCATCCCCAACAGTGAGGAACGTTGGAGGGAGCATCATGAATTGGGGCTGTTCTGGACTTGGACTGACTGACATCATCAAGAGAGAAATGAAATCTCAACTTTATCAAGATATCCTACAGTGAGGGTGGCTGTCCACCAGCTGAAGCTCAGTAGAAGAAACAACACTCAAATATTCCTCTTGAATGTTGTGCAGGTCTGATCTGCAGCTACTGAAAGCACTTTCTTCAGGTTATTGCTGTCAAACGACTTTAGACCAGTTATTAAATACAAGGGTTCACTGAAATTGTCCACCAGCACTGTGAATGTTTAATTGGTGTGAACAATAAACACATGACAGATTATCATAGTTTGTGTGTTATTAGCTTTAGCACATTTTGTTTGTCTACTTGTGACGTAGATGAAGAAGTGATGATATTTTATGACCAGTTAATGTAGAAAACTGGGTAATTTTAAAGGATTTAGACACTTTTATCACCACTGTATACAACACAATAATAATGGACTGTTTACAGTGAAGGCTACCAAAATGAAAACATTTCTCTTTCTAAACTACAGCAGTTGATCTCCTCAGTTCTCAAACACTAATAGAGTTGTTAAAAGAAGAGGTCATACAGCACAGTGGTAAACACCCTGTCCCAACTTTTTTTGAAACATGTTGCTGGCATCAAATTCAAAATGGGCATAAATAGTTTTAAAAAACAATAAAATATCAGTTTCAACATTTGATATGTTGTCTTTGTACTACTGTCAATATACAGGGTTTAAATAATCTGCAAATCACTAAATTCTGTATTTGCACAACGACCCATCTTTTTTTGGAAACATGGCTGTAAAGTCATATAGAACAATGACAATTCAAAAAGATAAGTAATGAAGAGTTTTAATGAAACACCAGGTTAAAGAGATACATTAAATGTGTGCACTGAGTTTTACTCTCTGAAAGAGCCTCTCCACGTTTTCTGTATTTTACTGAAGGTGTTTGCAGAATGTCAGTATCTGCAGATCTAACATCTCATGTTGGAACATAAACAGACAGACACTCTGTGATGTAAGTGGTGCTTTAAGCTCATTTAAAGCCTTAAAAACTAGTAGCAGAACTTTAAAATCTATTCTGAAAGATGCAGTCAGTGCAGTTCTTTCTAAATGGGAGTGATCTGATCTCTCTGGTTAGTTTTTGTTAGGATTTGTTCTGTTGCATTCGCTGTAGAAGATGGACTGTTTTCTTAGGAAGTTCAGTAAGAAGATCATTACAGTGATCAACTCAGCAAATGTATTAACAACATTCTCTGCAACAAACGACTACTTTCATAGTAGAATAATCTATCGATTACTGAAACGAATAATCGATTATTCAGATTATAAATCACTACGTTACCAAATACCTTCTTTTAGCTTTTTTGGCTTGAGGTTGTTTTATGCATTTGCTAACTAAAAATGAAGACAATAAAGATGAATACCATTCAAGAATTCACTGTTTTAATTAACTTTCCTGCTAATACAAAAGATAAAAATAAACCTCTATTGTATTTTTTCCTGTCAAAATTCATAACCAAGGAAAGTAAAGCAATAAATGTACTGCAGCAAAGTAGCAGCAATAAAATATTAGAAAAATAAATCAGTTTTTCTTTAATGAAGTAAATAAAAAATACATCTAACTTTAAATGTTACATTTTAACAGTACAGTCTGTGATCTGTGCTCTGTGCTCTGCTGTTTTTCTACACTTTGCTTTACTAAATTTTACAGTCACAGATCTTCAGTGAAACGGAGGAAAGTCAGTGTCTCTCTGTGCTCCTGTGAGAGTCTCTCTCTCCTCTGAGAGCAGAAACTCCCCGCTGCAGAGAAGATGCGCTGTGATGGAGCGGATGGGAAAGTGGAGAATGTTTTGAAATTTGAACGATTTTGTGTAAACACTTCATTTCAGTGGTGACCCTTAGTCCAGCTACCCTGTGTGTTCACGGAGAACTACCTCCTTAAACTGTTAGCGAGTGGAGCCAAACGTCCACAGAAAACCCAAAACTGTTCTCAAACGCTCTCTTGTGTTCGGTGAATTTGACCGCACCAGTGGCCTCGGCGTTCAGACACTGATGCAGTGTTTAAAAGTCTAAGCGTTATCTGGAAACTGAACAGGGAGCTGTGAATTATAGTTACTTGCTCCTCTGGCCCAACTACAGTGAGCCGACAAGATTCCTCTTCAGATGCTCCAACATGGAGGATCTGCTCTCATGCCAGCTAAGATCGGCTTTACAAACAGCACAACTGACAACCTTTTTTTTCTAAGTTTTGCTCCCACACTTCTGAGGATTTTGTTCTTGAGGCTCCCATCGCGCTGTTGTTGAGTCTCAGTGAGCGGTGATGTCGAAACGTTTCTAGTGAGCGCGACAAATACGCGTAATGACGTCACCAACTAATCGACTTCTAAATTAGTTGCCAACTAATGTGGTCGTCGATTTTAGTCGACTAAGTTGAATAATTGTTGCACTCCTAATCCCCGTCTATCCAAATTGGCAAAAAATCTTACATTTTCAGTTTCATCTTCACATGACTCATTACAAATATCAAGACCACTGATTTTTTAATCAATCAAAATCCAGCACATTTTTCTTTTTCATTAAAACATCAAACAAAATTCATATTAGTGTTAGTGAAACTGCCAACAACCAAGATGCAAAATATAGGGGGGGGGTCCTGGGGGATTCTAGACCCCCCCCCAAGTTGGACCCCATGAATGTCTCAAAATCAAAATTTAGGTGGTTCACTGACAACAACCTTATGATGTTAAACTGTCTGTTTGAGAAAAACAGAAGCTCAAATTCAAATTCAGGGAAAGGTCATTGTTTAGCTGCTTCACTCAGGAAATGGTGAGATTGTATCTTTGATTTTCTTAAGTAGCTAGTGATGCAGCACTGCTGCTTCAGGGTGGCGCTGTTGTAAACTGGTTCACTCAGTTGATCCTTCATAGCCTAACTATGCCTGGGATACCTCTGAACAACTTTACAATATGTCATCGCATATTTACAAATCTAAGGCTACATTTACACAGGAGGTAAAAGTGGCCCGAATCTGATTTTCTCACCAAATCCGATTTTTTTGTTGGGCAGTTCAGATTATCTTTTAAATGTGATCTGTATGCAACATCAGTCTGAACAGATCTCGCTCCTAAACCGACCCGCATGCGCAAAAGAACAATACTTCACGAGGCGGAGGAAAACAGTCATGATGGCCAGTGAACGCCTGTCACTCCCGGAGCTTCAGTTTTGTCTTCGCCATCACAGGAGAGCTTATGAAGTTCCAGTGGTTGACAGCTGGGCTCATCACCCACCACGTGTTTGAGTTCGCCATAAACAGGGCTCATTATTCGGTCACTGTCACTTCTTTGGTTCATGTCCTCAGATTCTTTAAATGCTGCAGCCTCGAGCTCCTCCGGCCGCGTTCGGCCGTTCGAAACCTATTTGAACACGGAGCGGCTGTGATGAGTCTCTTCTATTTTTTGGGTACAGAAATTTCAGCCTAAATGTTTATGAGTCTCAGCAGCGCGAAATGATGACGAATGTCACTTTGGACTGAGGTAAAAGTTGCATGAATTCCGATCTGGCTGTTCAGACAGAGTCGCATTGCCGCAGATCGGATACGGATCGGATACGGATCGGATTTCAGTACCACATATGAAAGCATCTCAAATCGGAATTGAAAATGTCAGATTCAATGTATTTTAGCTGTTCATACAGCCACACAAATGACACATCTGTGTCACATACGAGGAAAAAGATCCGATTTGGGCCACTTTTACCTGCGGTGTAAAAGTAGCCTAAGAAACTGACCAAGAGACTGATAGAAAGAGTGAATTGTGACTCATTTCTAAAACCAAAGACAGAAGAGAAGATGTGTGAGATCTCAGTGAATGTGTGGAAGAGCACATTACTAAACTGGAAAAGAGCATTTCCAAAAGAAGAATTATTAAACCAAATATTTTTGCCATTAAAGCTCACATCAATGCCTTTATGGTGAATGAGTTAGCAGTCAGCCAATGCTGGAGTAGCCAGTCAAGATGTTTGTGGGGGGGGTTACACCAGGGGTCACACCAGGGGTCATTTCACACACTGCCAACAACTATACAATATCATCTTTTAAGGACTCGTATCAATCATTAATCTAAACCCCACAAAGAACTAAAAAGTCTGTTTTTATTCTGTACAATTAATACTGAAGAAATACACCATTTAGAGAAATTGTAAATGGAGAAAAACTGCAGGTACAGAATAAAAGACCAGAGGTCTTTTTTCAGGATTTGGGCCCCTTAGTTCCAGTGAGGGGTAATAATAATGCTACAAAAATATACAAATTAATGTTACATAATTCTATGCTTCCAACTTTGTGGCAGCAGTTTGAGCCTCTGTGCACAAAGCAAACTCTATAAAGACCTGCCTTAGTGAGTTTGGTGTGAAGGAACTCCTGTGGCCTGCACAGAGCTCTGAGGAAGTGAGGAAGCCTCTGCTTTGGTTCCTTGGTGAGCAGGAAACGTGTTAAATCCACCATTCAAAGGCTGTTTTAAAAGCATTAATTTAAAACGTATAAAATTTAAAACATTAATAATTTTTGAGAGTTGTCACAAGTCTCCTAAATATTTTCAGGTAAAGTGGAACAGTTTGTATAAAAAAGTGCTTTAAGATTCTAGGAAACATTTTGCAAAAGCCAAACAGCCACACAGTGAAACACCATAACATTTCATCACATTTGGCTGAACGTTTAATACTTTTAAATCAAACCTCTGAAAGGTGGACTTTAACACGTTTCCTGCTCACCAAGGAACCAAAGCTGGGTCTTCCTCCCTTCCTCAATCTGCTCCAATACTGTACCACCTTCTGCCTCCAATATTCTACCATATTCAATATACCACCTTTCATTCTGTCCTCTCTTCTCTGATTGAGGTTTTAAAATAGTCAATCAAGAAATATTAATAGTGTTATTTCTAAAAATGTAATGTTTTTATTTGGTGGGTATCCAAATCTTAAAAGTTTAAAAAGGTAACTGTGTCCTGAATATTGCCTGTTCAAAATGTAACTTGGACTGAACTCAGACACCTCATTTCTTTCTACTTGGATACTTTTACATCCCAACCCTGCACATTGTAGTGATTTCCTGCACAAACACATCCACTTTAACTCAGTAAGGGCTTGTTAATCAGGGATTACAGGGTTGCATTCCACTAAAATCATGGAATACTTTATGACTAAAATCACTCTTAAACAGTGCAGTAAAATGTGTAATAATAGAAATACTCACTCAGCTTTTCTGGATGCTGTAACGACTGGCAGAAGCCTCAGAAGACATTCGTCTGATGGGTCATATTTGCTTAAGTCAAACTCATCCAGCTCCTCCTCTGAGTTCAACAACACAAACACCAGAGCTGAACACTGAGCAGGAGAGAGGGTGACTTCATCTAGACCATAGTAGTTCCCTCTGTTCAGGTATGTCTGGGCTTCCTGCACTAGAGAGTGGTCATTCAGTTCATTCAGACAGTGGAACAGATTGATGTATTTCTCTGGAGAGAGATTCTCCCTGAGCTTCTCCTTGATGTACTCAACTGTTTCCTCTCTGCAGTTAGAAGTGCTTCCTGTATGGGTCAGTAGACCTCGTAAGAGAGTCTGATTAGACTCCAGTGAGAGACCCAGAAGGAAACGGAGAAAAAGGTCCAGGTGTCCATTCTCACTCTGTAAAGCTCTGTCCACTGCACTCTTGAGAAAATCAGTCACTGTTGATTCTGAATGTGTTTGTTGTTTCAGCACATTTCTGTTCTGAGAAATAAAGGAGAAAAATGCAAACAAAGCAGCCAGAAACTCCTGAACACTCAGATGGACAAAGCTGAACACCTTCCCCAGGTGCAGCCCCAACTCCTCTCTGAAGATCTGAGTGCAGACTCCTGAGTACACTGACACTTCTCTGACATCAATGCCACACTCTCTCAGGTCTTCCTCATAGAAGATCAGGTTGCCTTTTTCCAGCTGTTGGAAAGCCAGTTTTCCCAGAGCCAGAATAATCTCTCTAGTCTGCCGAGGATCAGTGTCACATTTTCCATGGTACTTTTGGTCTTTGTGTTTGATCTGAAAGATCAGGAAGTGTGTGAACATTTGAGTCAGAGTCTTGGGGATCTCTCCACTCTCTGCTTCACCCAGCATCTTCTCCAGAACAGTGGCTGCAACCCAACAGAAGACCGGTATGTGGCACATGATGTAGAGGCTTCTTGATGACTTCATATGTGTGTTGACTCTGTTGGACAGACTCTGGTCAGTGATCCTCTTCCTGAAGTATTCCTCTTTCTGCAGGTCACTGAATCCTCGTACCTCTGTTACCTGGTCAACACACTCAGGAGGGATCTGACCACATGCTGCTGGTCGAGAGGTGATCCAGAGAAGAGCAGAGGGAAGCAGATTCCCTTGGATGAGGTTTGTTAGCAGCTCATCCACTGAGGCTGACTGTGTTACATCAGACAAGCTCTCATTGTTCTGGAAATCTAGAGGAAGTCGACTTTCATCCAGACCATCAAAGATGAACAAGACTTTGTACTGATAATAATCTGTTGGTTTTAACTTTTTTATGTCTGTGAAAAAGAGACGAAGAAGATCAACCAGACTGAGTTTTCTACTCTTCACTGAATTCAGCTCCCTAAAAGGAAGTGGAAATATGAAGAGGATGTCCTGATTTGCTTTTCCTTCAGCCCAGTCCAGAATGAACTTCTGCACTGAGACTGTTTTTCCAATTCCAGCAACTCCATTAGTCAGTACAGTTCTGACGGCTGTGTCTTTAAAGAGGTCACTGCAGTTGATGGGTCTCTCCTGTGTTGCTGGTCTCCTGGACGCTGTCTCAATCTGTCTCACCTCATGTTCATTCTTGATCTCTACACTCCCCCCTTCTGTAATGTAGAGCTCTGTGTAGATCTCACTCAGAAGTGTTGAGCCTCCATGATATGAGATTCCTTCATTAATTCTCTGGAATTTCTTTTTCAATGTAGATTTGAACTTTTGATGACAAGCAGGAGCCAGTTCTGAAAAAAGATTATTACAATAAACAATAACAATAAACATGTTAATGTCTGACATCCTTACCACAAACACAATAACACACATTACCCTTCTATCAACACGGAGCACAATATTAAACTGAACTGTGCTCTGTGGTTCTTTTGTCTAGGAATCATCAGTAAAATTAAATAACCACAATTAATTTAGATAATAAAGGATCATCTTTTTGCTCTTTAGTCCTGAAGAAATTTGTTCCAGATTGTTTATATTTAACTTGCCAGAATTTCTATGCTCAGTTTACTTGTAAAAATAATTAACTTTATCATGGAAAAGAAATAATGGAATGTGCTCTGTATCAGGGAAACTGTGTCAGGGGTGGAATTATTGATTCTGAGGTTCTAGGCTAAAGACAGGAATGGGGCCCCCTGGTGGCACATTTGTAAACTAGTCGAGGCTCTGGGTGGTCCCCGAGTGGCACAGCCATCTACACTGCACAAAATGATGTCTTGGCAAGTAAAATCATCTTAAATCTGGTCAATATACCTAATTTCAATATCTAATTTTGAGATTGGGGTAAGAATATTATTAGCGTATTTAAAAAACCCAAATCCTACATTTATCTTATATTTTATTTTTTAATTGTTTATCACTTATAATGTTTGTGTGGGCTTTGTTTCTATATATGGACTCTATGGACTGGAGAGTGAATGGTAGGTTTTCAAATTTAACAAAATATGCATAATACATAAAACATCTTAAAAAAAATGAATCTTAATTAAATTACTAAAATAATAAAATAAATAAATTTAACATGCACAATATTTCTGCTTTGTATTTTCATGGGGACCCTAAGCCTCATGTAAAGATCACCACTGTATATACAGGCTTTCCAGAGCTGCTCAGTGTTCCAGTGTGACAGAGTTCTTACTGGTTTGTAGTGTGTTGGCGAGGTCTGTCTGGTTCATGTTCCTCAGGACGTGCAGTGCGATCTGCAGTGTTCCTTCTCTGACAGTCTGATCCACCTCATCCTCCACCTCCCTCTCAGAGCATGCTGGGAAATCTGAACTCAGTACCTTCTTGAACCTCTTCAGCTGATTCTTCACCAGAGAGATGACTTTGTGCTCCAGTTCCTGATTGGACATAAACATTAACAGAAAATGACTGAAACACCACCATGTCATAGTTCAGTGGATCTCATATCAGGACCACTGAGAAACTTTAAAACTGGTCTGCAGATATTTTTTATTTAATAAAACACAACAAACTGCTCAAAATCACATCAGTACACTGCATATTAGAGTCAGTATACTACATGTTAGAGTCAGTACACTAGTACATGTTCAGTTACTTTATTACTCACTTCCTGCAGTTCAAGCTTTCACCCAAGAACAATGATGGTGAAATGTGAATATGGTCCTGCATTCTGAATAAATGATGTGGAGAAATTATACATCTACATGTTAGACATATATTGTTTTTTTTTTCTTGTGGGTGGGAATTCTCTACCAGGAAATGATTAATAAAAGTGTCTTTCACATAAAAATGTTGTTGGACCCACAAAATAGCAGGAGACTGTTATATTGTTAATTATAAATATCTCTCTAAATCTGCTTTCTGTAGACATATTAACCGCTAAACACTAAAGATCTCTCAGTGGGTTTAGTATTTAATTACTCAATCTTATAACTTAATAATTCAAATCATTTATCATTGATCTTCCTGTCATTACAGGATAATATGCATTAAGATGAGCACATATAAAGGGATTTACGATGCTGAACTGAAATCATGGAGTGGTGTGTTTATTTTTTTCAGAAAGGCAAGCAGAGCACAACATCACCTCAGCCTGTGAAAATGTAACTGAAGAAACATTAAACTTGCTTACACTACTTACATACAGCCGTATGTAAAAGTCTTACATACAGAAATTTGGAGCAGATTTTGACCTGAGCGAGTAACAAAAACCTGATTTCCAAAAGACACAAAGTTAAAGATTTCACATTTCATATTTTAAGCAAGATTACTTTTTTATTTCCATCTTTTACAGTTTAAAAATAACAAAAAGCAAAAGGGCTCGAAGCAAAACTTTAGGCGCCCTGCATGTTCAGTACTTAGTAACACACCTTTTGGCAAATATCACAGCTGGTAAACACTCATTGTAGCCAACTAAGAGCCTTTCAGTTCTTGTTTTGGGGATTTTCACCCAGTCTTCCTTGCAAAAAGCTTCTAGTTCTGTGAGATTCTTGGACTGTCATTCACTGCTCTTTTGAGGTTTATCCACAGATTTTCAATGATGGTTAGGTCAGGGGACTGTGAAGGTCATGGTAAAACCTTCAGCTTGCACCTCTTGAGTAGTTCATTGTGGATTTTGTGGATTATCCTGTGAGAAGCCATCCTCTTTTCATCAGCTTTTATTTCCAGGCAATGCGAAATTTGCTTCCAGAATTTGCTGTTATTGAATTGAGTCCATTCTTCCCACTGGCTGCAACATAAGCCCAAAGCATGATCAATCCACCCCAAGGCCTAACAGTTTAAGAGGTGTTCTTTACATGAAATTTGGCATCCTTTTTTCTCCAAACATACATTTGCTTATTGAGGCCAAGCATTCTATTTTAATTTCATCAGTCCACAGGACTTGTTTCTGTTGTTGTTTTTGCATCAGGCTTGTTTCGATGTTCTTTTGCAAATGTTTGACGCTGACTTTTGCGGTGAAGACACAGGAAACATTTCTTCTGATGAATCTTCCATGAAGGTCATATTTGTGCAGGTTTTTGCAGCCAAATGGGGAGTTTTGTTTTGCCTTTCTAGCAATGCTACAAGCAGTTCTCTCAGAAAGTTCTCTCGGTCCTCCAGACCTCAACTTGACCTCCACCGTTCCTGTGCACTGCCATTTCTTAATTACAACGGCTATGTGAAAACTCTTCTCCTGCTTTGTGGGCATGAACTATTTTAATCTTCAGAGTGATAGGCAGCTGCTTAGAGGAGCCCATGGCTGCTGATTGTCAGGACAAGGTTTGTGGAGTCAGTGTATTTATAAAGCTTTGAAATTTGCATCACCTGGACTTTTTTTAATGATGATTGTGAACAAGCCACAGCCCTAACAAGCTAATTAAAGTCTGAGACCTTGGTAAAATTTATCTGAGATCTCAAATCTTTTTAGGTGCCGAAATATTTGCATGGTGCTTCTTTCTGTATTTTGCTCTAAACTTGTACAAAACAAAATACATTCAACTTAAAAATGTTGAAAAGACTCACTCAGCTATTCACACTAAAAGAAATTTTGACCAGAGACGCCCAAACATTTCATGCCACTGCATCTTTCAGCTCGAAAACAGAGAGTTTGTGAAAAGTTAGTAAAGTGATACATAAGATATGTTAAAAGTTTTATTCCATGGAACTTATATGAGTAGAGTGTAAAAGTAAACAATGTTTGTCTGCATTCTCATTGCAACACATTCTGCGTGGCACATCAGCGCTTTTACTGATATGCTAAATGAACAATCATAAAACATTTAGTGTGGAGTGCACAACAAAACAATCTTCTATTAAATAAAGTGCAGTACTGCATTTAGTGGAGACTACTAGCATTTACCTTCATAATGTATTTCACGCATAAAAAGCACCTGATACCCACTGTGAAATATGAAAATACCAAGAAAATTTAGCCCAAAATCTGTCTGCCTCTGCTAGAAGGCTGAAACTTGGCCATGGATGAACCTTTCGGCAAGATAATGACCCCAAACTCACATCAAAAATCCACCAAGAAATATCAGAGTTTTGCCCTTTCAGTTTCCAGATTTAAACCTAGTTGAAAGCTTGTGGTGTGAATTGAAGAGGGCCGTCCATAAGCGAAGTCTGAAGAATATTAAGGAACTGAAAATGTTCTGCATGGAGGAGTGTGTACAGATGAACAGAATTATTTGTGTCAGACTGTAACATCAATTATGTTTATTATAGGGTTCACGTATGAAGATACATTTACATAAAAGGAGGCCGATACAGCATTCAACATGTGTGCTGTTAAAAAAGCAGGTATTTTAAGCAGGTAGTGCCAATGTAGACATGTTGTTAGATCTTAGGTAGTTACCTGTTAGTAACATTAGTCTCTATGGACTCTTAACCAAATCATGCATACCACTGATTAAAGATGACCAGACAGTATCAATGGGTATCAGTATCAGATGTCAGAAGGAAAAAAGAATGATGTGATGTAACCCTGTAACAAATCTATCCTGAAACAGCACTCAGTCACACTGTGAGATGTGATGTTAGCTGTGTAGTTCTTCCTGTGGGGTAGTGGAGTGTGTGAGTAGTTAATACTACAGGCTGATTGGAGATTAATGTGAAATTCTCAAGAGAAATTATACACATCAATTTTACCCATACTCATATGCATATACATGCACAAACACACACCTGGAATATGGACTCCAGATGTGTCATGGTGATCTTTGCTCTCTCCTTTTGGGCTCTATGGAAAAGAAAAACATATGATATGTGAACCTCTTGTGGCTAAATAGGTGAACTACAACAATATTGGAATATCTTTAGTCTTTGAATTCACCTCACATTCCCACCTATCAACACAAAGCAAGCTGTAGAATCAACAGTGACCAGTGGAGTTCATTCAGAGTTTGTTAGATTATTTCCTTTCTATTTGGATACAGATGATAAAAGTATGGCTTTATGCTAATGTGGCTTGAGTGTGTCCCAACAGAAATCAATCTTCTAATTAGCACATCACAAAAAAGTCTGTTGATTACAGTAGTACTGTTTTGAACTTGAGGATAAAGGAACTGTGTCAAACTCCATTTAACCAGTTAGCCTCGTCTCCCTGTGGCGAAAAAATAGGTGTTGATGGCTTTTACCAGGTCCTGTTAATACATTACCGTGATGTCAACTCCAACAGAGATTCTAATAATATAATAATTAAGTAATAATTTACTTAATAATTTGTGCTGGAATTATTACATAGTAGCAGGAAAACTACAGACATTGCAGATTCATACTGGATTAAAATTACAGAGCTTGTCGGTAACCTGACTATCGGCCAATTTATCTCAGGGTGGTTTGTTTGCTTTCAGGAACCAAGCTAAAATATATGATCATCAAGAGAGGCTACAATACTGATCTCCCCTCGGCAGAGTATTGATTTATACTACTTGTTAAATATGATGATGTACTATTATTATTTTTATTCAGAGAGATGTTTCTTCTAATCATGTTATCCAAGTACAGTCTTTGTACAGCAGCAGCTCTTAGTCAGAGCATCAAACTCCCGTGTCTCTTTTGTCTGGAGGGATTGCAAAGTTACAAGCCTATAAACACTGAACATTCTGTTCAGACTGATTTGCTGCTCAATAATAATCAAGAGTGTCCTTTTCTGTTTTATTTTGTAAATATCGCCTCTACAGCAGCATTATAGTTTTATACAGTCTCATAGAATGACTGACAGGAGGTCAGTGTAAACACAGACAAGTCCTCTGTTCCATACTGCAGTTTTCCAAACAGGGTTTCTCAAACACATAATAAACATGTGATGATGCTCTTACTAAAAATATATATTTTTTCATGTTCTACATATTTTTCAGGTTGTTAATACTTAACATATTAAAATAATTAAAATTATAAAGAAATACACATATAATCCATGAATGAACTGTTTTAAAGTGAGTTCTCTGCACTCTCACTCCTGAACAGCTATAGCACTGCACAGTTTAGAGTATTTCCTGCTCCAATACACAGACGTGTGACACATTAAAGGAAAAACCAACATAAAGTGTCTCTGAAGGGTGTTGGACCTCCAAGAGTGACAGGAACAGCTTTATTGTTCCTTGGTGTGGATTCTACAAGTCTCTGGAACTGTACTGGAGGGACGGAACACCGTTCTTCCAAAAGATACTCCCTCAGTTGGAGGTGGAGAGCGCTGTCTAACACGCTGCTCCAAAATCTCCCATAGCTGTTCAACTGGGTTGAGATTTGGTGAGTGTAAAGGCTGCAGCACAGCCCATACACCTAAAGGCAGATGTCACTTTAGTCACTGTTTCTGTTGAAACACTGGCCAGATGAGCAGCCTTTGTGACTGAAGCTCTGTGCCCCAATAATGACCCTCTTTCACAGTCATTTACATCCAAAGTTCAGGTCAGATGGGTCAGCTCAGCATTTTTATACATGACACAGAGCACAGTGGGATGTTATTGCTTAATGGTATCATCCAGCACACCTGTCTGGAAGCATCTGCACACGGATTGTTTCTCCACTCGTTTATTCTTTTTTTTCATTCAATTTGTCACTTGTTCAAACTTAATTCAGCTCAAAAACATCTAAAGGAAAAACATTAAGCTGATTTAATCAGGTGGTACTGAGAGTGAAAATATTATCCATGATACTGTACTCACCTCAGAACAGGTGAACACTGTCCCTGTTTGAAGAATATGGGTCTGTCCATTGACTCATCACTCTTCATAGACACACAGCTGGGCTCAGGAGAGTCTGGTCTCTTACTCTGAATCAGACTAAAACACATTCAACCATCTGTTAAGAGCTGTAGTCTTTAATGCGTCTCCCACCATCACACAATGACTTCATCTCTTATTACACTCAGTAATTTCTCTAAACACTCTTTGGAGAAGGTAAAGTGAAAGTTGCTACTTTGTCCTTTTACGTTTGTCCGACACTCGTCCAAGTGACACACATGTATTACACACTTTCTGAGAACAGAGCTCATTTCATATCATGAAACTCTTTTAAAAAATGTACTTTTTCTTTGGTGTTTTTAGACACCAGATTAATCAATCTAAGTGCTTATCCTTCAGAAAATGTAATTTTCTCATGTCAGGCTGTCAAATTAGATACATATAAGCTATATAAGTTGTTTTCCCCCCTTAAATGAATGGGTAACAGGGTTAAACACAGATCATATTCCCTATTAAGCTGATAATGTATCCCTCGCCCCAAACACTTAACCCTACTCCTCTGTTTTGCGTGTTCAAATCTATGGGTAGCGTGTCCTGATTTTTACGTAGCACATGGCATTTTCAGAGGCACACACTACATCTTCAGAGAAACTCTCCAAACGGAGTGTTATAAGAAAAAAAGAAAAACGGCAAGATGGCCGCACAAGAAACCAAAGAATCCACAAATGTGAGAATTTCCTCTGTTAAAAAATACAATAACCACTGAATTATCTTAATGTCATTTCGATGTATTACGGCCCCTTTTTCATAAGAATCATAAAAAAAATCGTTAATAGTTTACTGATGCCTCGGTAGCTAGCTAGCTAAATTTCCCATTCCACCTTAAGTGGTGCAGCAGTTCTGACGCCTGAGGCGCCAGAATGTAACTGCTGCTCCATTTAAGGTGGAATACGGCAAATTTGAACAAGTTGCTGGTGAATAGCTGACTTCAGCTTCACTGAAGAATTAGGGGTGGGCGATCATAAATCATTATCACATCCCCCTCTTGAAGGCATATGATGCCCTAAATGTAACTAAAGCCCAGCAGTGAGGAGCTGAACTTTACCCTCCTCTGCTATCAATGCAGACGGGCAGGGTCGCCTACAGAGCAGCGCTAGTAGCCTCTTAATGAAGTAATGCTCTTTTTTATTCGAGGGTCCCATTTCATAGGGAAAGATTTCGACTACTAGCCTTGTAACTCAGTTCTAGGGGGCAAGGAGATGCTCGAAAACAAGGGGTAGAGGTGAAACTAAGAAATGGGATTGGGCTTCCGAGTGGTGCAACTGTCTAAGCGTTGGCCCTGTCAGCAGGAGATCGCGAGTTCGATCCCTGGTGATGCTACAGCCATCCGTAGCCGGGAGTCCAAGAGAGCACAATTGGCCTCGCTCTCTCTGGGTGGGTGGGATGGCTGCCCCTCTCCCCCCATCACTCAGCGCGATGCTAGTCAGCGCAGGCGTCTGCTAGCTGACGTAACAGATCTGGCGGTTGGCGCTTTCCTCCGAGCGCGTTCGGCTGTCCAGTGACGTTGCGTCAGCGGCAGCTCGAAAAAGAAGCGGTGGCGCTTCACAGGTCTCGGAGGAAACCTGTGTTAGCCTTCACCCTCCTAGCGTTGATGGTATCGTGTGATTGGGGGAGTCCTAACTAGCGGGTGGAATTGGAGACGACTAAGTTTGGGAAGAAACTTGGGTAAAAATCCAAAAAAAACAACAACAAAAAAAAGAAATGGGATTGAGCCTTTATCAAAATAAGCACTTAACTTCCAAAAATGTTAGTGTCCCACATCAGACTGTCAAACAAGATATGTGTGACAAGTTAAAGGAAAAAACAAAATAGTCTTTTACTGTGCCTTGGTGTGGATTCTACAAGTCTCTGGAACTGTACTGGAGGGAAGGAACACCGTTCTTCCAAAAGATATTCCCTCAGTTGGAGGTGGAGAGCGCTGTCTAACATGCTGCTCCAAAATCTCCCATAGCTGTTCAACTGGGTTGAGATTTGGTGAGTGTAAAGGCTGCAGCACAGCCCATACACCTAAAGACAGATGTCACTTTAGTCACGGTTTCTATGGAAACACTGGCCAGATGAGCAGCCTTTGTGACTGAAGCTCTGTGCCCCAATAATGACCCTCTTTCACAGTCATTTACATCCAAAGTTGAGGTCAGATGGGTCAGCTCAGCATTTTTAGACATGACACAGAGCACAGTGGGATGTTACTTGCTTAATGGTATCATCCAGCACACCTGTCTGGAAGCATCTGCACACGGATTGTTTCTCCACTCGTTTATTCTTTTTTTTTTATTAAATTTGTCACTTGTTCAAACCTAATTCGGCTCAGAAAAAAAACAATAAGCTGATTTAATCAGGTGGAACTGAGAGTGAAAATATTATCCATGATACTGTACTCACCTCAGTTCAGGTGAAGACTCTCCCTGTTTGAAGTATATGCCTCTACCCATTGACTGATCACTCTTCATAGACACACAGCTGGGCTCAGGAGAGTCTGGTCTCTTACTCTGAATCAGACTAAAACACATTCAACCATCTGTTAAGAGCTGCAGTCTTTAATGCGTCTCCCACCATCACACAATGACTTCATCTCTTACTACACTCAGTAATTTTGTTCACTTCTGTGAATAGAGTTCATGTCATGTATGAAAGTCTTTGAAAATGTACTTTTTCTTTGTTGTTCTTGACACAGTATTAATCAGTGTAAGTGCTTAACCTTCAGACAATTTTGTATCATTATAAATGGATTATCAGGGGAACAGGACTGCACATTAATATTATATTATGTGACTTTTATTATGTTATATATGTATATATACAGAGAGTCTTGAAATATTAAGCCAGTCTGGGTCCCATCCAGACTTCTTATGTTTAAGTTGTTTTTTTTTCCATCTTTCTCTCTTTCCTCTGCCCTCTCTTCTCCTGCTCCCCCTCCCTGAACACTTTCCCCTCCTTGCCTCCTCTCTTCTCTCTCCTCATCTCCCTGAGCTCTATCTTCCATCCCAAATGCATGTTCCATCTCTGTCTACAACAAACAATAATTATATGAATTAACATAAAATAAAATTGGCTGGTTATTTTTCAGTGACAGTTATAACTGCCTTTTTAATGGTTGCTAAATTAAGTCCTTCACAGTTCGCCTATCTCCAGTCAATAGGGCTGCAACAAATTACTAATTTGACAGTCTAATAATCTATCGATTAATGAAACGAACAATCCATTATTCGGTAATGAATCACTGCATTACCAAATAACTTTTATGTAGCTATCAGCTTTTCAATTTTGCTTGAGGTTGTTTTAATGATCTTTCCTGCTAATACAAAAGTTTAAAAAACCTCCAATGTATTTTTATGTATAATAATCACACACACACGCACACACATGAATTAAATGTGAATTTTAAACAGTGCAGTCTGTGCTCTGTTCATTCTGCTGCCTGTCTAAACTCTGTTGCAGCGAAATTCTACAATCACAGATCTTTAGTGGAACGGAGTAAAATCAGTATCTCTCCGTGCTCCTGTGAGATTCTTTCTCTCCTCTACGAGCAGATACTCCCAGCTGCAGAGGAGACGCACTGTGATGGAGCAGATGGGAAAGTTGAGACCATTTGTGGCAAACTTGTTCTCTAAACAGTTAAATTTGTAAAAGTGAACAGGGAGCTGTGAATTATAGTTACTTGCTCCTCTGTTCCAACTCCATTAACGATACCAGAGAACCTGCATTTCTAATAGATAATGTTACAGCTCAGCTCAGAACATGAAGGAGGATGGAGTTTAACATTAGCATTAGCTAACTAGCTCACTAGCACAACTGTCCCAAAATCGGGCTTCCTGGATGATTTATCAAGCCTGGATTAAATGATTGAATTTCTTTATTTTTTTCTATGGCAGCAAAGATTTTGGCATGGTAGGCCATCACAAAGAAATGCTACCCACGGAAACACTGGAGTATATTTCACAGAAAAGTTCAACGTCAAAGAGGTGGGACAGCCTAAAATCACCATATTAAAAGTGGGTACAGATATTTAAAATGTTTTGTGATCATTTAAATTAGGGATGCATGGATACTAATACTAGTATCGGGTATCAAGCTGATACTGTGCTCATACGAACTCATCATGCTGCTGTGCTCATGAACAAACGCAGTGAAGGAGGCTCTGCTGCTCACTCAGAGATGTGATACTCACTCTGTCACAGTCAGACACAAATCCGTCAGTCACTTTAAACATTCAGTTTTGGCAAATTCCTGCCAGGAATACACTGTGTGATTTTAGCCCATTTAAACACACACAAACACAACTGCTTCCCCAATATAGGCGGAGACGGAAAACTCGACATTTGCTACCAAAGTCGGAGTATGTGACTTTACCCTGTTTGACTGAGGTGAACTGCAAGGTGTGAATGCTAATTTTTTTTAACTGTCTTTGTAAAACAGTCTATAGAGAGACTGTATTGTCCTACTGTGTACTTCACTGTCAGCTTTTAGTTTCAGTGCAGTGTTAGCAGTGCTACTGTATCAGTTTCTCAGCATTTCTGCTCAGTGCTCAGTGTTTTATTTTGAATGAAAGAGCTTTGTTTGAAATCGTTTACAGAGTGAGTTGTCTGTAGAGGCTGTGCCTCACATAGCATGGACTCAGCGTTTTCATACTGTGTGAGAATATGAATCGCAGGCTTTGTCCGTATACAATGGACTATTGAAACGTACAGTGTGAGTCACCAGTGTATGTCTGGCTTCAGAGGACATTCAACTGCAGCTCAAGCAGCCAAACAGAAAAATAACAACATCCATTATTTCCAAAAACAATCTAAAAGGTGGACTCGTTATACCACAGCACGTTTCTACTTGAATCAGTCCATCTCAGATGAGCCCAGAGGAGTCGGCAGTTTTTCTAGATGCTGATGTATACGGTTTCTGCTTTAGAAAGTAGAGTCTTATTTGCAATTGTAGATGCAATGACAAACAGTTTTTTTAGTGGCAAAGGTTTTCCAAAGTATTGCTGAGCCCATGTGGTTATACTTATTACAGAAACAGTGTCGTCTGAGGGGTCAAAGGTCATGGGCATTCAATATTGGTTTTCAACCTTGTCCTTTACCAACAGAGATTGCAATCGTGTGTTGAGGAATGTTCTTGAACTGTTGGACTGTTCACTCAAAATGGCGAACTTCAATCCATCCTTGCTCATAAACAACTGTGCATACTGTGAATACTCCTCTGATACCCAATCATGATAGCATCACCTGTTACCTGTTTACCTGTGGAAAGCTCCAAAATAGGTGTTTTCGATCCACAGACTTCCCAGTGTTACACTGTCCCTAATTTTTGCAATGTGTTGCAAGCACCAAATTTGGAATTAGCATATATTTACAAAAACAGTAAAGCTGATGAGATAAAACATTAAATATCTTTTTTTTTTTTGCTGTTTTCAATTAAATATCTGTAAAACAAATCACTACTTTTTGTTTTTCTTTGCATTTTATCAACTGTCCCAATTTTGAACTGGGTTTGTAATACAGCTTAGTGGTGAAGGAAACGTGAAGCAATTAGGTTATGTAGTTAACAGTAAGAAATTAAGCTCAGGGGTAAAATGACAGTAGCCACTACTGTCAGTGAAACATAGCGACCAATTTCTTTGACCACTGAGATACTCTATCATCTGTTCACTTTTCTAAGATTCACATCCAGGTGCATTTATGCTTCATGAGTCTCACCTCTCAAGTTCTTCAGTGTTGTGTTCCCCAGAGCCTCTCATTCTGGAAGTCAACCTTCCTCCTAAAAATTAAAGATGACACATTTTCTTATAATCATGTTACCTAAAAGATTCAGCACGATCTACAATAAGACTAAACATATGAGAAAAGATTGTTTGGTCAATGTTTACACAAAGAAACAGTGCAGAAGAAATACAGATGTTACAGGTGTTACTCATAATAATGCATTCATAACAACCTATTAAGGTTAAACTGAAAAGGAAAAACTTAAAAAAACTTAAGTTCCAAAGTCAGCCAGGGTTGATACTCTAAATGACTGGCGCCCGGTTGCTCTGACCTCCATCATAAGCAAGTGCTTTGAGAAGCTGGTCAGAGACTTTATCTGCTCCTTGCTACCTGCCACCCTGGACCCACTGCAGTTTGCCTACAGACAGAACAGATCCACTGATGACGCAATAGCCCTGACTCTGCACACTGCCCTCTCCCTTCTGGACAAAAAGAACACGTATGTGAGAATTCTGTCTGTCTACAGCTCAGTATTCAATACCATTGTGCCCTCAAGGCTCAACATTAAACTTCAGGATCTGGGTCTGAACAGTTCTCTGTGCAGCTGGATCCTGAGCTTCCCGATGGGCCAACACTAACCCTTAACATCAGAGATCCTCAGGGCTGTGTTCTCAGCCCTCTCTTGTACTCCCTGTACACCCACGACTGTTCAGCCAGCCACAGCTCCAATGTCATCATCAAACCACGATTGTGGACCTGATCTCCAATGACAACGAGGAGGCCTACAGAGAGGAGCTCAGCTTTCCAACACACTGGTGCCAGGAGAACAACCTCTCTCTCTCTCTCTCTCTCTCTCAATGTCGACAAGACCAAGGAGCTCATAGTGGACTTCAGGAAGCAAGAAAGAGTGCACACCCCCATCATCATCAATGGAGCCACTGTAGAGAGGGTCAACAGCTTCAAGTTCGAGGTAGAAGAAAGAAGGCACAACAGCGCCTCTTCTACCTCAGGCAGCTGAAGAGGTTTGGCATGAACCCCTGCCTCCTCAGAACATTCTACACATGTACTGCATTCTAACAGGCTCCATCACCACCTGGTATGGGAACCGCACTGCCATTGAGCGGAAAGCTCTGCAGAGGGTGGTGCGGACAGCCCAGCACATCACCAAGGTTCAGCTCCCAAACCTCTGGGATTTATACACCAGCCGCTGCCTAAGGAAGACCAGGAGGATTCTAAAGGACTCCACCAACCCAAGCCACTGTTTGTTCTCAAAGCTGCCATGCGGGAGGAGGTACAGAAGCATAAAGTCCAGAACCAGCCGGTTTCTCCCCCCGGGCCATCAGGCTGCTGAACAGCCAGTAGTGCTGGTGTATCGGTCTATAGGCCTGTCACTGCACCTCTGAGTCATCGACATGATGATCTCCATGAACAATCTACACCTCATTCACATCTCAACAGACTTACTGTGATCTTACTGCACCTTCAATCCAGCAATCTATACTTACACATATAGATTGACATGTTGTACATCTTCTATATATATCTTGTATAATCGGGAAGATTTCATTTATTTATCTACCTCAGACTCACTCACTGCACATACGGAGATGTGCACAACAATACATATAGTTTTATTTCATAACTTATTGCTGTACAACTGTACATTCGAAACTACAATACTAAAAAAAAAGTTTCTTTTTATATATATATATATATATATATATATATATATATATATATATATATATATATATATACATATGCATACATACATACATATATATATATATATATATATATATATATATGTGTGTGTGTGTGCGCGCGTGTGTCTACATTGGGCTATGCACCTAAGATTTTCACTCACCTGTGTAATGTGATGTGACAAATGTGATGTGATTTGAGCACTGAAAAACATCTACACGCAAGTAAAAATACTGTTACTGTAATGATAATCAATTTTAGTGCAAGTAAAAGTATTAATAAAAGAAATGACTCAAGTAAGTATAAATAAAATGTCTGTGGACTACAGCTAGAAAACTGCTACAAAGTAACTAAATAACTTTTTTGTACATTCACAATCACTGCCTGAAAATATTTGTGAGGTGACGTGTGAGATATATTCTTGGAAAGACACTGTACAGACCAACCTAAGGCCAAACATGACATTACATGAGGAAAAAATAGTTTTGAGTCGTGAGACAGGTTAAATCATCTCTCTGTGAACTAGAAATAAAGTTTACATTAAACTACATGCATTTTAAAGGTTAGATGATAGATATACTTCCTAGTTTAACTGTTTCTAACAAAATAGTTTAACATCCCTGAAAGTCTGTGCTGATTAATAAGAAGTCAAATTAATGAGAAGATTACTCTATTAATAATTTAAATTTAGTGAGTCTTACTGCTCAATAACTATTAACATCATTAGCAACCAAAGCCGTTTGTCCAGTTTTAATTTTCTTTATTGATTTATATTCCTCTGATTACTTCTTACAGAAATGTATTTTTACTTTATTTGAAAGTTAAACAGCTAAACACCCTCACACAGTTAAAGACAACTACAGAGAGATGTGATGAAGTGACAATGTATTGTCTGTAAGATGAGGAGTAAATGTATTTTTCTAGATGCATATTTAAGTTTAAAAAATAGCCGCCAGTTTATTCTAAAAGAACAAAGTAAGAACACAATAGTACACACAGTGTTTAGCTAAGATTAGCTAGCTAGTCACCTGCTTCATCAGGCCAAAGCTGAGCTGTGAAAAGCTGAGATCTCTGAGGTTCTGTGTTTAGCAGCTGATACTAACGCCATGCTCTTTAGCTCATTTGAAAATGAATGAATATGATGGTTTGGATACCGCGACCCAGAAGGATAAGCGGTTTAGATGATGGATGGATGGATGATGGTTTGGATAAAGTCTGTTCCTGCTAAAATACGTGCTGCTAACGTTCTCCTCTTTCTGTCTCCACTAAACTGGACATCTCTGTAGTGTCTTGCAGCTGGGAGCTGCTCTGGTTTGCTATGTTTTTTGACTGGATTTCTGAACAGAGTCTTTTAGATTTAACCGGACTTTCTTCTGATATGCTCATAATTTATTTTAAGTCTATAATTTCATGAAAAGTGAAAGTAGCAAAGTAAATGATTAAATTTTTCTCCAAAAAGTACTGGTAAAAGCCTGAGTAGACCGATAAATCAATGTGATGATCAGTTATTAATCTCAGTGTTACTGAGCTCTGCTAAAGCCTGAGTAGACTGATAAATCAATGTGATGATCAGTTATTAATCTCAGTGTTACTGAGCTCTGCTAAAGCCTGAGTAGACTGATAAATCAATGTGATGATCAGTTATTAATCTCAGTGTTACTGAGCTCTGCTAAAGTCTGAGTGGACTGATAAATCAATGTGATGATCAGTTATTAATCTCAGTGTTACTGAGCTCTGCTAAAGCCTGAGTAGACTAATAAATCAATGTGATGATCAGTTATTAATCTCAGTGTTACTGAGCTCTGCTAAAGCCTGAGTAGACCGATAAATCAATGTGATCAGTTATTAATCTCAGTATTACTATTTTTTGAGGGATGACTGAACTGAACAGTCTCCTTAGTAGTAGACATGTTCACTAGTTAACTGGACTCGTGTATGCATTAACTAAGAATCACATAGATACACACTTTATAGTCAAATTTGCAAAATTTTGTAAATTGGTATGGTGAACTGTTTGCTTAGTCCATGAGACAGCAGTGGGGTTATGGGTGCAGCAGTGGGATCATGAGAGCAGCACTGGGATTATGGGAACGGCAGTGGGATCATGGAAGCAGCAGTGGACTATATGTGCAGCAGTGGGATTATAGGTGCAGCAGTGAAATCACGGGAGCAGCAGTGGATTGTAATAATATGACAATGCCTCACACATTTCTGGTAGGCCTACATCATATTAGAAGTTGTGCCGAAAGACACAGCCCGCAGAATTTACCATGTTCAGTAAAGCAGAATGATTATTAAACTTACAGAGATTCAGTAGCTACATGGTCCAAACTTCCATTTACAGAGACTTTTACAAAACTGAAAAATAATAAATTAGTCAATCCTGAAATAACAAAATAGTTAGTAGACTAAAACTTAAATCTTAGTCTGGTAAGAACACTAATCAGTCAACTAGAGGGAATCAGAGAGAGTAGCTCTGACTTTAAAACTAAATGTTAATTTAATTTAAATATTCATCACTTATTTTATTTATTATTCTTAAAAGAATGTAAATCTTGTGCTTACCATCTAAAATAACAAACCTAATTCCAGAAAAGTGAGGACAGCAGGTAAAATGCAATTAAAACAAAGCTGTTATTTCAACAAACAATTTCACTGTTATTTATAAATACATTCTGATTCTGAAACTAATGCCTGCAATATGTTCCAAAAAGACAGGACAGTCATGCACGGATATAACAGAACCACTTGGCCTGTGTCTCACTGAAAACATGTCTTATTAAGCTGAAAATGTGTCAATGAAGGCCTGTTTGGTTCACAGCTGAAGACTTCAGTGTAACGATGTGACGCACATACAGAACGGACTGTCCGACTGTGAGTGTAATCAGACACAGGCGTTTCAGTATTCAGTCTGATAGAAATTGTGTTCTAAATGGCCTCAATCGGACTAGACTGTTCTGACCGAGGTGTAGATGGACGAATTCTACTCCGACTGAACAATTAGGATTATTAACGGATTATAAGGCTGCATGTAAACGAGGCCACTGAAGGCTACTTACTGTCCGCCTCCTCCGGTTCTGTAGACTGCAGGGTTAAACCTGTAGAGGGCGCTTCTCTTCTGATGGACTCGTTCTCGTAGTTTCTCTCAGGAGAATCAGTCGCGCGCTAAAACCGCTTCATTACTAAATCCATGTAGAAACAAACGGGGAGCTCCATGAAGACGGAGCTCTGAGGAAGCCTCGACACACAGACTGCCGGACTCCACCCGCTGAGATGGAGTCTGCACTCACACTGAAACGAAACCTGGGAGCAAACCGGAAACAGCCGCCATTACACAACTTCCTGTTTTCCCGAAATGGCTCCAAAGTAAATGTATCTGCAGCCCGGAGAACCAGTGGGCGTAACGAAGGGGCGGAGACACTGTCAATCATTTCTTGCATCGGCCAATCATATCACAGAGATGGACAGTCAATCAAAACTTGCATTGGCCAATCACAAGTGTGAATTACCTCATTTTATGCATCAGCCAATGTTTTGAAGGAAAGTGCTAAAAGGCGTTCCATGCTGTTCAGGCGCGCGGAAGAGGGGAGATCTTTTGAAGTTTCCTTAAATATCACCTAATTTCTTATTTCAGATCAATACATTATTATAACTGTTGTTTAAGCAGGACGGAGTTCATGCAAACACTGACTGACCATCACACAGAAAAGCATCAGTGAACTGATGAACATGTTCCTCCTGACTTTGTGGGTAAATACATGAACACAGTACAGAAATATGAGCTCATATGCAGCTCTGACTGACATCTGTCTTTTTCTGAGTTTATACAAACACTGTTTTCACCTAAACTTCGCTTGTTCTCAAAGTGATTTCATCGCCTCTTGGTTCCTAATGGAACTGTTTGCCTTCAGTGTTTTGAGCTTATGATAATTTTAGGTTGGTCAGTGCGGGTTAATCGGGTTAATCCTACTTGGGCAACAGACAATCTACATAGACTGGGGGGAAAGCCCACCCGAATCTACAAAAACCTGTTTTCAGTAGAGACTTTAGTTTTTAGTGCTACATCTTATAATTTAATAAAAGGTAAATCTGTCTTTTTATATGGTCAAGCAGGTTCTTATGATTTATTAAGCCATAAGATTTTAAAGATATTTTTAATAATACTTTGTTAAAAAAAAATGAATTAAAGATGAGATTCAGTACGAATAGCAGAGTATATGTGTGGAAATATGTGAAATACCTGTAAAAACAGAGAGCAGTGTATTACATTGAACATGATACACAAATCATTTTATCTTATGAACATCGTTGTTTTTTGTAAATATATGCTGACTCCAAATTTAATGCCTGCAGTGCGCTCCTAAAATTTGGCACAGGAGCATGAAATGCAATTAGAACTAAGCTGGTATTTTACCTGCTGTTCTGACTTTTTTGGAATGCGTATCGTTTGTTGTGAAAATGAAATATTGTGATATATTAATACTGTACTATTTTTGCCATGTTGCATACACCTATGAAAAACTATTTATGTTTAGCAGCATAAGGTTTTGGTAGAAAAATGAATAATTCAAAATTAGAGAAGGTACAGTTACCAATTTAGATTTCACAGTTGGCCGTTTTCTCCATGTAATTCTTCCGTTAATATTTTATATCCCTTATTAAAATGAAGGTATAAAATTCTCAATAGTATTTTAGCTCTCATTGCCTGCTTCAGTCTACTGCTGCTCCCATAATCCCACTGCTGCTCCCATGATTTCACTGCTGCACCTGTAATCCCAGTGCTGCTTCCATGATCTCACTGCTGCATCTACAATCCCACTGTGACTCCCATAATCCCAGTGCTGCTCCCATAACCCCACTGCTGTCTCATGGACTAAGCAAACAGTTCACCGTACCCATTTACAAAATTTTGCAAATTTGACTATAAAGTGTGTATCTATGCGATTCTTAGTTGACGCATACACAAGTCCGGTTAACTTGTGAATATGTCTAACACTAAGGAGACTGTTCAGTTCAGTCATCCTTCAAAAAAAATTAGTAACACTGAGATTAATAACTGACCATCACATTGAACACAACAAAAATGGCCCAAAAGCTATAATTATTACATCAAAGGTGATGGAATTTATCACTTCGGCTGATCAGCCATTTTCTGTTGTGAAGGATGTTGTTGACTTGTGCTGTTGCCTCACTGAGATTCCACTGTTATAAGACTTCTGTTTCAAAAGACTTTATTAAATCAAAACCTACATGTTTGTGTCATCCTTATGTATGGACTTGAAGAAAATAATATTTGTATTCTCATGCTGTGACATTCTGATATTGTGTGTATAAGAGTGAACATACTATTTTCTTCAATATTATTTTCAACGTCTGCTCGACCATCAAAATGTCAATATATTGTGTGTATGAGAGTAAAAATATTATTTTCTTCAAAGTCCATACAGAAGGATAGCACAAACATGCAGGTTTTGATTTAATGATCAAATTAGAAGTCTTATATAGAAGTAGAAGTCTTATAATAGAAGTCTTATAACAGTGGAATCTCAGTGAGGCTGCAGCACAAGTCAACTTAATTATAAATGTTATTTATATCAGTAAACTCACCTTACCAACAGCTGGAAGTCATGCCAAATAAGATAAAAAAATAAAAATGAATAGATTTAGAGTATTTTCAAGGAAGTTTTCAAAACAGCAGTCATGGCCGGACGGTCGCACCACATGATATTTTGACCCTTTAAGTATTTTAAGGAAAATTACAATAAACTATTTTTTGAAAAGTTAAAGTGAGTAGATATGTGGGAGAAGTACTACATATATATATATATATATATATATATATATATATAATATATATATAGTACCTTTTTATGCATTTAAACCTTTTTTAAACTGAAAAAAATGCTGTCGGACAGAACATTTAGACGTCACGTCATTGATCCAAGTGTTTCTGTGAAAACACACGAACTGCTGGACAATAAGAGTCTCACTGAATGTATATGAACGTTGTCATAGTGATTATGAGGTAATTTAATATGGAAACTTTCAAAACAAAACCACGACGATAAAACATAAAGTCGGGTTTATTAGCAGAAAAACAAACAACTGCTGAAACTCAGGAAAGCTGAAGACGATCAGAACCGTTAGGAATAAACCTGATGGATTTGCTTTCTAACGGGAATTGGCTTGATGGTTGCCGTTAGAGACCATTAGGAAACGAACAACTGCAGATGGAATCAGTCCCAGAACAGCTGATTAAATGATCTGAATCCCTTACACTGTGATATCAACCCAGAACACCATTAGCGACTGAAAACCACCAGGAACCGACACTTTTAATGGGTTCTCTGACTTTTTTCAGCAGGGAGGTATTAAAAGTCTCTCCAGCCGAGTTCTGGACGGGAAATGGATTAAGTGATGATGTCGCTAAGCAGAAGCAGCCAAACGGTACCGTGTAATCCAGATGTTGTGAGAAGTGGGAAATTCTGCAGACCGGAGACCTAAAATTATCATAAGCTCAAAACACTGAAGAGGGGAGATAGTTTGAAGTTTCATTAAATATCACCTAATTTCATATTTCACATCAATACATTATTATAGCTGCTGTTTAAGCAGGACGGAGTTCATGCAAACACTGACTGACCATCACACAGAAAAGCATCAGTGAACTGATGAACATGTTCCTCCTGACTTTAATACATGAACACAGTACAGAAATATGTGCTCATATGCAGTAACGACTGGCGTGTCTTTTTCCGAGTTTATTCAAACACTGTTTCCACCTAAACTTCGCTTGTTCTCAAAGTGATTTCATAGCCTCTTGGTTCCTAATGGAACTGTTTGCCTTCAGTGTTTTGAGCTTATGATCATTTTAGGTCTCCGGTCTGCAGAATTTCCCCTTCTTACAACATCTGGATTACACGGTACCGTTCGGCTGCTTTCATCACTTAATCCATTTCCCCTCCAGAACTCGGCTAGAGAGACTTTTAATACCTCCCTGCTGAAAAAAGTCAGAGAACCCATTAAAAGTGTCGGTTCCTGGTGGTTTTCAGTCGCTAATGGTGTTCTGGGTTGATATCACAGTGTAAGGGATTGAAATATACAGTCGTTTGTTTCCTAATGGTCTCTAACGGCAACCATGAAGCCAATTCCCATTAAGAAGCAAAACCATCAGCTTTTATTCCTAACGGTTCTGATCGTCTTCAGCTTGTCTAGGTACTAATAGTGAGCAGCACCTTGTGATCTAAATAGGCATGATGGTTCATAGTGAGAGAGAAGTTCACTCAGGTACTGAGGGGCGAGTCTGTTTAGAGCTTTATAAGTCAGTAAGAGAATTTTATAATCAATGCGAAATTTAACTGGTAACCAGTGTAGGTTTGATAGAACTGGGCTGATATGGTCGAACTTTCGGGTTCTAGTAAGAACTCTGGCTGCAGCGTTCTGGACTAGCTGAAGCTTGTTAAACCACCAGGGCATTACAGTAATCTAGCCTTGAAGTAATAAATGCATGAACTAACTTTTCTGCATCCTGTAGAGAGAATGCATTTCTCAATTTAGCAATATTGCGGAGATGCAGGAGGGCTGTTCTAGTAATATTAGTTATATGTGCGTCGAAGGACAGATCAGGGTCTATAATGACACCAAGGCTTTTTACAGATGAGCTTGATGCAACTGAGAAATTGTTAAGTTTAAGTGTTAAATTAGACAGTCAGTTTCTAGCTGCTTTTGGACCAAGAAGCAGAAGCTCTGTTTTATCGGAGTTTAGAAGGAGAAAGTTACTCGACATCCAGTCTTTTACATCTTTTATACAGTCCTCAATCTTGCTAAGTTTAATTTTATCATCCGGTTTGCTTGCCAAGTATAACTGAGTGTCATCGGCATAACAATGGAAATTTATGCCGTGTTTACTGATAATGGTGCCCAGTGGTAGCATATATATTGTGAATAATACAGGTCCTAAAACGGAGCCTTGTGGAACACCATACTTTACTTTTGCGAGGGGCAGATGATTCACCGTTTATATTAACAAACTGATAGCGATCATTGAGGTAGGGGCTGAACCAGGAAAGACTGTTACTCCTACAAGGTTTTCTAGTCTGTCTAGTATGATAGAGTGGTCTATCGTGTCAAATGCCGCACTAAGATCGAGGAGGACTAAAAAGGACACATTTTCTTGGTCGGAGAATAGTAATAGATCATTTACAATTTTTACTAGTGCTGTTTCTGTACTATGATGTTGCCTAAAGCCAGATTGGAATTTTTCATGGATTTGATTCCTATGCAAATAGGAACTTAATTGTTTTGCAACAACTTTTTCCAAGATCTTAGATATAAAGGGGAGATTTGAGATGGGTCTATAATCTGATAGCTCGCTGGGATTGAGGTTAGCTTTCTTAATCAGCGGTCTAATTACTGCTAGTTTGAGAGTTTTTGGGATGTATCCAAGGCTAAGAGAGGAGTTTATTATTGAGAGAACAAGCTTGGTTATTTCTGGAGTAAACCTGTAGGAATTGGATCTAACATACAAGTAGTTTATTTTGCAGAAGAAATGATTTTAACTAGTTCATTTTCTTGAATTAAGGTAAATGATTCCAGCCTCTCTGCAGGGTTTATAGTATTCTCAAGATTGAGGCTGGAATTATGGAGGAGCAGGTTTGAGGAGTTTAATTGTGTATTTTCTGCCTAATTTGATCAATTTTGTCACTGAAGAAGTTCATAAAATCGTTGCTGCTATAAGCTAATGGCATCTGCAGTTCACTAACTGTTTTGTTCTCTGTTAGTTTAGAGATTGTGCTGAATAGTAATCTAGGATTATTTTTATTGTTTTCTATGAGAGAGGAGAGATAGGCTGAGCATGCTGTAGCAAGTGCTCTGTATCTACTCACTTTAACTTTTCAAAAAATTAGTTAATTGTAATTTTCCTGTTACTTAAAGGGTCAAAATTTCATGTGGGTCGACTGTCTGGCCATGACTGCTGTTTTGAAAACTTCTTTGAAATGACTCTAAATCTATTCATTTTTATTTTTTATCCTATTTGGCATGATTTCCGAAGTGTTTTGTCATTCTGCAAAGTATTTCTAATTTTATTTCCATCATAATATGCAAACAAACTTTGTCCAATGATGTCCATTTTATGAAATATCATGTGGTGTAACCATCAAGAAACGACCACTTTGGGACGTTTATGTTAAAAACCATCTCAAAAACAGGAGATTTCATCATATAGCAGTTCGCCAGGGACCCATGGAAGCAGCAAGCAGATTTGTAGTCTTTCTGAAATTTAAGAAAAAATAACCTTTTTAACGGCCGGCATGTCGTTACCACTTTTGTAAGCCAATTCTGTGCTGGTAATTTTTGACTGAACTTGAAAACATCATGCTGTGCGACCAAATATCATGTGGTGCGACTGATGCAGAGTGTTTTCTATAATAGATATATCATAGATTATATATCATAGATTGGCAGTTTTTGTGCTTTATATTCAAATGATGACTTATTGATATATATAACTTTTAATTTATTTTACCAGATACCATTGTAAATATCTCTCACCATAGGCAGTCTGTTAATTCTGACTCTGTAGCAAGAGTAGAGTACCTTGCTAGGAGAAGAGAAATTAATGTAATTTTTAAAAAATAAAAATGGCTCTTGTTTATTTTTTCATGACCTGGAGGAAATGCATTTTGTTAACATTGCATCTGCGATCATCTATCATTAGTTCAAAATGAAGATAAACTATACAACACAAATTTATGCATGATGCTGCATTGCATTACTGCTTTAGCTACACTGTAAAAAGTTTCTTCAGTTCTACCTAAAAAAAAATTACTTTGTGGTAACAACTGAATTAGCTGTACTCAAAGTAACTGTTTACTTACATTTGTTAATGTACTTTTTACCACATTAAGTATTTTTTTTAGGTTTAACTAAGAATCTTTTTACTGTGAACCAGAGAAAAAGGAAAGGTTCCATAGATAAAAAATAGTATAATAGAAACAGAATTTGTCCTGTTTTGTCGCCCATTTTTACAAATGCGGGATTTGCATTTGAAGGAAGAGACAACACAATTTGAGCTTTGTGATGTGTCAGGTTCATGTACCAAACTTCTCTTATTAAACAATGCCAATGTAGGTACAACCTTTAAACTCAGCAGATAAACAGAAATTCATGCCCTAAAATTCGCAGAAACATGTCATATTTGAGTGTGTTCACTGTACGAGATGCGTTCACTTATTTTCACTTTTGCACATCACTGTGCAGCACTAAAATTCCTTTCTGTCAACAAACTGTGAAAAGTGACTTCTTAGTTCAATCTAAAAAAATTACTTCATGTATGATAAAACTGTTTTTTTTGGAATTTACCATTTATTGAACTTTTTACATAGATTTTTAAAGATATTCATGCCATTTGGAGCGACTCCTCATCTTGTGGTGTGACACATAACAGCAATAACTGTATTAAATTTAATCGCTGATGCAGTATGTTTGAGTTAATGGCTTTTTCCAAAACGTTTTATACATTTTATGCGATTTGCAGGAAAAATAAATCTGTTACTTCATTTAAGAAGGCGACTGAGACATTACAGAACAAAAATACGAGATCATTATTTATAAAACTCAAAAGTAATGCAAACCCTTTGTTTCTAAACACTTTATATTACTGAGAACTTGTAAAAAAAAAGTTACGTGTGTCAAGTAAATGAATTCATTTTGAGATAATCATGGTCGCACCACATGACATTTTTTAAGGCCACAGCCATTTCATCTAGATGAAAAATATGCTAAAATAACAATCTAAAATTTAAATATAAATTTATGGGTTCACAACATTCTCAGTGTTTGAACAATTGCAAAAGATACACTTATTTTTTTGTATTTTAGAACTGGCCAATTGAAAATCCTTATACGTCAATGACCCACTTACAAAACTGAAAACACAATAAATTAGTCAATCCTGAAATAACAAAATAAATAGTAGACTAAAACTTAAATTTTAGTGTGGTAAGACCACTAATCAGTCAACTAGAGCGAATCAGAGGGAGTAGATCTGACTTTAAAACAAAATGTTAATTTAATTTAAATATTCATCACTTATTTTATTTATTATTCTTAAAAGAATGCAAATCTTGTGCTCATCATCTAAACAACAAACAATGTCACTGTTATTTATAAATACATACTGATTCTGAAACTAATGCCTGCAATATGTTCCAAAAAGACAGGACAGTCATGCACGGATATAACAGAACCACTTGGCCTGTGTCCACTGAAAACACGTCTTATTAAGCTGAAAATGTGTCAATGAAGGCCTGTTTGGTTGCACAGCTGAAGACTTCAGTGTAACAGAAGAAAGACAAAAAATTACATTTCAAACTGGATCAGTTTGTGTCTTCAGTCTCCAAACGTTTATTAAGTGCTTTTTAAAGGAAAGATGATCTCACACAGGGGTAAACATGCTCCTGTGCCAAATTTTAGAAGTGCATTGCAGGCATTAAATTTGAAAACACACAGATCATAAGGCTGCATGTAAACGTGGCCACTGAAGGCTACTTACTGTCTGCCTCCTCCGGTTCTGTAGACTGCAGGGTTAAACCTGTAGAGGGCGCTTCTCTTCTGATGGACTCGTTCTCGTAGTTTCTCTCAGGAGAATCAGTCGCGCGCTAAAACCGCTTCATTACTAAATCCATGTAGAAACAAACGGGGAGCTCCATGAAGACGGAGCTCTGAGGAAGCCTCGACACACAGACTGCCGAACTCCACTCGCTGAGATGGACTCTGCACACAGACAAAAAGGAAACTTGGGAGCAAATCAGAAACAGATGCCATTACACAACTTCCTGTTCACCCGAAATGGCTGGGGACAGTGAAGACAGAGAACTGACTGAGTGATTTTCAGATCTGTGTTCTTTACTCAGCCTTTATATCAACACACAGTTTCAGAACTTTACTTAGTCCATTAGATAAATACAGGAGAGTGATGACCACAACTCAGATTTACACCAGATCCACCAGCAGCCCAGATTTACACCAGATCCACCAGCAGCCCAGATTTACACCAGATCCACCAGCAGCCCAGCTTTACACCAGATCCACCAGCAGCCCAGCTTTACACCAGATCCACCAGCAGCCCAGCTTTACACCAGATCCACCAGCAGCCCAGCTTTACACCAGATCCACCAGCAGCCCAGATTTACTTTTGATTTCAAATATGTTCTGGTTTAGAAAAAAAAAATAAACAAAACTTGAAGTTCTGACTTTACAGTTAGAGTAACCTGGACAACATTGACATGTTTTATTGTCGTTTCGTTTCAGTTACTGTAATTTTGTAAGTAATCTACCCCCTTAAAAATGGTGGTTCTTCAAGGGTTCTTTAGTAACGGCAATGGTTCTATACAGCACCGAAAAGGGCTCTTCTATTGTTACGATGTCAAGTTTGTAACAATAGAAGAACCTTTTCTGGTGTGATTTAAAAACCATTTTCAAAAAGTTTCTATATAGAACCACAAACAACACGTTCTCCATCAGTCTGAAGAGCCACTTCACCATAAATAAAACACTGAGGAATGGTTCTAAATAGATTCACTGCCTTTACTAAAGAACCGTCTTTTTAAGTGTGTATTGCTTTGTTTTCTTGCTGCAGCACATACAGCTGAGAAAGAGCAGGAGAGACCAGCAGCAGTCCAACAGTCCAAATGAAGTGACCTCTACAGTTCTGAGCATAAACAGACTTGATGTAGCAAAAACACAAATCCAAAAGCCCCACATGACACCGTCTTATATTCCCCAACATCATAACCATCATACACACATATAGACGTTATATGGAAAAGTGTAGAAATAATACAATTATTATAAAATAAAATCATTTCTGTTTGTATAATATTAATAAAATGTGATGATCTGGATTAAAGAAAGGTTCTAAATTAGTGTCCTTCCTTTACATCTCTGTGCTTTCTTTCTTAAGTCTCTGAACTAAGGATAGTGCTGGTGGGGAAGACTGGAGTGGGGAAGAACTCTACTGGAAACCATCTTGGGCCAGGAGGTCTTCCACGTGTCCAGTTCTGCCCAGTTAGTCTTGCTAAGCTACTGTTAGCCTCTAGTGCTAATGAGGACAGTGGATCAAAAGCAGCTTAAGCTCCACACCCAGAAACACAGATTAGAGTCTTTACTGTCTGAGCTGATCTCAGTGAAGCTTCACTGAGCTGGACTGAGTCTGTGTTGTGGGTAAAGCTGTATCATGCTAGGCTACTGCAGTCGAGCTGCACCAGCAGCATTTATTTATTTCAGCAACATCTCATTGCAAAAGGCTGAACATCTCAAACACATTAGCTCCGTTAGCGCAGGCCTGTTCTGTAGCTGTAAGTTCTCATAGATGACAGCAGCACATGTTCACTCTGGGGGAAAGCAACCTCTCTAATTTTATTGGTGATAAATATTTTTAGTTTACCATTTTTCATCCTGTCTGCAGATAGCCTGAAGCCACAGATCTCTCCTTTTCCTGTCCTTTATTCTTTTGGGGAAGCAAAGAAAGTCGTAAAAAGCCTTCTTTTTTTTACAGTGCTGTAAACTCTGCACTCTAGTAACATATTTGATATAAATATAAGTATAATCAAGTATAATCAATTTCAGCAGTTTATATATCATAATATGTTAATAATATGTCCTGATAAACATATCAATGTTTTCGTAAACAGTGTCGGTGTTTATTTTGACCCTGCACACTGGATTCAGCTCAGACAGAAAACTGCTAACATCTATACAGAACATCAAATCTCAGTTTAGTAAAGTAACAGTAAGAAATATTGAAACTGGTATTCAGTAAATTTACACATTGTGAAACAGAAACTGTTACCAAATTATTAGTTTTTTGCCGCAAAAAAACATTTTATTAGATTCTTATCTCTCATGGTGTGTGCAGAGCTCATAAAGTGGGCAGCCTTCTCTGCGCTTAAAGGACTGGCCGAAGCGCATTGTGCAAAATTAGAAAAATGATGCTGCATGTTTTCCCTGTGCTCATCACTGAGCTCCACTCGGTGAAAATCCACATCTTCAATGAAATAATGTGTTTGAAAGAGCAGCTGTGAATTTTTATTCAGTGTTCAGTGTGAAAGCAGCTTAAAACTGCGTTGCGTGCCCACCATCTGCCTTTACCATGGTAAAATCACACAGGCTCTCGCATATTATTGCTCTAATATGTCAGCGCTGCTGTCTTGTCATAAAAATCATGGGCAGGCTTTATCCTGAGTATCTTATAAATGGTCCTTTTTTCCGTTAATGCGTAATTTGTATTTTTTTTTACTATTTTTTTTCAGTATAAAAAAGGCTTTACACACACATTTCATGCAGCAACTTTGATAAATAGAGCAGCAACAATTCGTTCAATTCATATTAACAGAATAAGAACTTACAAAAACTATCCTGGGGTAACCGAGAAAAAAATAAAAAAGACACAAGGCATTAATATTCACAATACAAACTTAATAATGAGCACAGTTTAAGGCTCATGTGTCGAACACAAGGCCCGCGGGCCAAGTTGGGCCTGTGGCACAGTCCTATTCAGCCTGCAAAATTATTTTAATTTTCAATTCTTATTAGCCCACTTCACCCTGAGATGATGTATAGGTCAGCGTATACCATAATGAAAGGATGCCTGGTGTCTAGTTCAAGCAAATAAGCCATTTTAAAAACACTACCTAAAACAATTCGATTTTATTATGAATTATTCTTGAATAAGTATTCAATGCCTATTTTGCTGTTGCAGTTTTGTCATATTTTTAATAAATAATGGCCCTTCGGGTCATGGCAAAATCTTCAGTAAAAATGAAATAAAAGCACAGCTGGCCCACAAATTTGCTGAGATTTTTAATGGGACCCTTTTAGTGGTTGAGTTTGACACCCCTGGTTTAAGGGCATTTTTACTATGCATGAAATGTAAAGATTTGTAAAACAAAGCCTAATCATTTTGGAATGCTAACTAACTGGTTAAATACCAACTAGTATTTAGCCAAAATTATAATATTTTTAACAAAAAATTCTGTCTTAGAATTATTAATATAATTACCATATTTTATGACTTTATATTTCAAGTCAGGTAATAAGGACTTTGTTTTTAGCCAAGCATAAAGATCACTCCAAAACCTTTTAGAGAGCTTGCATGAGAAAAACTGATGTTCCAATGATTCTGTGTCTTCTTCACAGAAAATGCAAGCATAACAATCTGTATTAAATATGTGTCTTAGGAATTCATTTATAGTTTTAAAATGTACTTCCTTCGCTTTGGGTAAAATAGAAAAAGACAGATATTTTGTTCAAATTTTAACAGTTTCCACTTTTGTACAGTCTCTCCTGAGTGGGGATGGAAATAATTCTGTGAATAACAAATGTCTTAAAACGCTGTTATTACATCTTTTTTCTGTAAACCTGCAACCCAAATTAGACACACTGAACAACCTTGTTCCTACAGAAGAGTAGACTAATACACCTCTCATGAACTGAATAACCCCCAGAGGAATAGTCCTAATCAGTGTAAGATACTTTTCATGAGTACAGTCAATGTTTATGTTTTTTAGGAGCTCCATGTAACTAAGGAGGTTTCTCTCACTATCCATCATATGTACCACATACCAAATACCATTTGGTATCCAATCCCCGAAGAATACAGTTCTTTTTTTGTTAAGAAGAATAAATCTGTTATTTACTGTTACCTGTCAGGCAATTGTAAATATGCACCCAATGAAGCACAAATAAGCTCCCTACTAAATGTGAAAGCGGGGTGGGAGCAGAGTGAACCCATGATTGGCAACTTTCACAGCTTACAGGCCAGTGAGCACATGGGAAAAGGAAGAAAAACAAACAGACACTGGAACGCAGGAAGTGACGGCATCGAATCAGCTCTGAAAAAACCTGCATCCATGGCCTTTCTCAATCCTGGAGTGGGTTATTGGGAGAGTCGTGAGAATTATTGGTGGGCTGGTAGGTCGGTTACTACGAGACAATGAAGAAACAGCGGAAGAATGCTCAAACTGTAAATATTACACCTAAAATATATATCTGTAGGAATGTAGGCAACCCCTGCCTCAAATGATACACCCCTGGACTGTACTTAAGACTCGTACAGTGGACAGAGACTAGATGAAGCTGAAGGTAGTTTTATTTCCCGTTCCACTTTAAATGATGTGACGGTTACGTTCAGACGCCTGTACAGACGTTAGTTTAGTGCATCAAATCATTACAGGTAGGATATAAATAAACCATAAACATGTTTCATGCCCGCAGTGGCAATAGGCTTTAGTCTAGGATGATTACGTTTAGGTATTTAAGATTTCTGTGTTGTTTTTCCTCGTCTTCGCACATCAGCTGTTTAATTTAACTTTCATGTCAACTTAATTTGGGTCTGCTTGCTATGGCAGTAACCTATATTTTTGGCTTCAATAATTAAAACGTTTATATATCTTTCAACTTTGTATGTTTAACTTTTAAAAAAATTCTCAGCTGTCTTATTTTAACCTAGTTTTGTTGTCTTCTCTGGGCAGAAGCTGAGTCTGTGGTGGGCATGCTTTATAGGAAAGGCAGTGTTGCCAGATCTTACAAGAGAAACAAACAATCAGGTCTAAGCCCAAAAGAATTGCATTTCATAAGTGACCATTTCAATAATACTGTAGAACAAAACCAAAAAATAAATAAATAAATAAATAAATGAATGAAAATGAAGGTAAAGATATTGCATATAATGAACTGGCTAAATAATTATATCAGTAAAGGCAAAAAAGAGAACTGGGTTGGGCTCTCAGAAACTGTCCTAAAATGGTCCAGTTCATACCTGCAAGTAAGGGATTACTTAATTGAAGTAGAAAATGTTTTTGACAGAGTGCCAGAGACTTGTGTTGTCCTCCAGGATTCAATTCTTGGGCCATTCTTCATTATTTATTTATACATGCTTCCTCTTGGCTAAATACTAGAAGCCTATGGAATATCTTACCATCTTACTATGCAGATAATACTCAGATCTGCTTGGCCCTCTCCCCAGACTACTATGGTCGCCTTAATGCACTTTGTAAGTGCCTTGAGCACATCACTAACTAGATGGGACAAAACTTTTTGTCCAGCTGTTTCCACCAGAGAGGTCACCAGTTCCCCAAAGAAAATATAGCTTTAAGTTTGAAAGACTTAACTGGAAAGGTTTATCTTGTCTGTCACTTTATGCATACACATAAATCTTTAACTTTTTCTCTTATTGGCTCTGAAGTGACCTTTAGTCTGGCCCTATATTAATCTGAATAAGGTAATTTGCCTTTGACCCAGTGCCCCAGAGAATTTGGATAGGGCCACTCTCACTGAGACAATAGAGGAAAGAACACTGAGCGCAGCTCACATAGAGGGTCTCACATAGAGGGTATCAGTCCTCCTCTGACAAGTGGGGCGGTTCTATTAGAGAACCTGGAAAGGTGCTGTGCTCTCCAGGGCATGGAAGCAGAGATCTTTACCAAACTGGTCCTGTTCCACTTAAGCTTCATTAGAGTTAGGAATTAGGAAGGGAGGGGAAGGGAGAGGGTTTCAGTACATGGGTATATTTTGGGATGCAGAAAGAGGAAGCTGTTGTTACCATGGCTATAGATTACAAAAAATTTGACTGAATAGCAAGGTGGACTTTTGTATGCTGTTTTTTTCTTTTCTTTTTCCTTAAAACATTTTGTGGTAAGACTGAATCGGTGTTAGTTTGGAAGGTTTTAGTCTAGCCTACCAATTTTAACATGAAAATCGTATTTCTGAAACTTAACTTTAGGTTCTTACTATGATGACCTCATGCTGTTACCATGTATACTCAACTGTCCATAGCCTGACATAGCCCAGATTTCCTGTGATCACCTTAGCCTGTTACTAGTAAACTATATTGTCTATAGCTGAGTTTTACAATGATGACTTCAGGCTGTTACCTTGTACACTAAATCGTCCTTAGCCTGACATAGCCGGCTTTTTCAATGTCTTCAGGCTTTCACCGTGAAGACTACACCATCCCTAGGTTAATATTGTTTGGGTTTAAATGATAACTTCAGGATGTTACCATGTAATGTCCACAGACTTTTATTATTAAAATGTGGTGAAAGAATAAACAATGCATGAAATAATTTTAAAACATTACATAAAGTACATAACAAATCCAAACTGAATACAGAATAACTGAACATGAGAAGGAAAACTACAGCCATGTAAAATATTTTCCATACCCATTGTATTTTTAAACCAGTGCAACCATGTGAATTTTGCATTAAAAAAAAACAACGTGGTTGGGACGCTGCCACTCTCACAGCTACAGTGCTGATTTCTAGAGTAAGTTTAGTAAATTCTGTCAACATTTCCACTGGTTTGAGAGGGTTGATGTTGTTACCCGGAGTCCATGTGCTTTGGGAGAGGAGAAGCACCTTGTGTTCCTCTACAAATGTGGGGTCAATCTCAAATATGAGGAGGTTAACAGATGTACAAGTATTGGTGGTTTTCAGATGCTGTAAAACATTACATAAAACAAAATGTCACAGTCACAAACAGACTCAACACCATCACACACACATAAGACAGAACAATGGGATCTGATTCCGAAAGCCAACAAACATCTCTCTCTCTCTCTCTCCCTCCCTCTCTTCTTATGCTCAGATTATAAATTCAAATATTCATAAAAACCAGCAACACTATACAAACGCTACAGAAACAAAACTCTCTTGCTCCGTTTCCAGCTGGTGAACAAAGACTGAGCTCGAGATCATCTAGATTAACTTTCACTGGGTGAATGTCTGTATGGACTATGAGCTTGATTCAGTACTAATCAGCAAAAGATCTGATATGTTCAAATAGGAATTTTCACAAGTTCATATTATGGAATCCTGTCTTAATTTAGGAATCACACACGACATCTTAAATAAAGACAATGAAACTGGAATCTCTAAAAGCTCATCCTCTAGCAAGCAAATGAAGAACTCCTCATAACAAACCTGCAGTCAGAATGGTGCAGGCAGTATATCAGTCAGTTTTACTGGGCTAGGAGATGGTGAAAAGGTGTAACTAAGGAATGTGCAAATTAATGATTTTACTAGTTTGCAGACTTTTTTTACATCTTTTGGGTGGATGTTAAACATGTCAGTGTAAACAGTAAGCAAACCACAACAAAAATGCAACACTATCATTTTCAGCTTTGGTCCAGACCAAGAGAACTGAAATACAAGTATAAATTCACCCTTACACACATTCTTTGTTTCTCACTTAAACACACACAGAAATATGTATGTGTGCATCTCTGTGTGTGTGTGTTTGTATGCAAAATCACAGCAGGTCAGTAACTTACTCTAGTTTCTCCAGTTTATAGTGAGGATCCTGCAGTAGAGCAGAAAGCATCTGCAACCCTGACTCTCCTGGTTGATTCCAATCCAGATCCAGCTCTCTCAAGTGTGAGGGGTTTGATTTCAGAGCTCTAACCAGAGATACACACCCTGTCTCTGTAATACTGCAGTTACATAATCTGTAGAGATGGAGAAAACTTCCTCACAATTACAGTTCAACACACAACTACATATATAATTTATACAAAGACCATCATCTCACACACATGCAATCAAAGAGAAAAAAAAAACAACATATTACAACACTACACAATTCTATTCATTCTCTATCTCCTGTAAGTGCAAGAGGCAGAAACATAAAATGGATGGACATTTTCCTGTCAGAGGTTTGCATTTGTGTGAAAGACACAAAGTAGTTGACAATGTGTTTATGTAGAAATGTAACTTCTGGCTCTTTTATTATTTTCTTTTATTCTTAAGAACAGAATAATAACTATACAGAAAATAACCTCTCCTTTGTGGTACTTCAACAGGTGTGTCCCCAACATCATATTAAATAAACTCATTGGCATTTATTCATCAGAACTGTGTATGGTCAAATCTGATCGCAATATGAGCGCATGCAAATTTCACTGACAGTTTAATTTTCCATCAATTTCATCTTCAGTGTATCTGTACGATCAAACCCACATTTGCTAACTAGTTTGTCGTTAACTCTCCAAAATTATCAATATCATCTGCAATACCAATAATAAGAATAAAATCAGACAATAAAAATAATCCAGCACAAAACTGGATGTACTTGTTTTACATGCAAATTGCCAATCAAATGCAGCAACTAATCCATGTTCCATTTAAAGACAAATTGCACTTTTTTGTTATATATTACTGACACACCTAAAAAAACAGAAAACTAGTGCAGAAGATGCAAAAATACAGCATTTAAAAATATGCTTTTATTTATTTTAGGAAACCAACCTAAAAAAAAACAGTTCAACATTAAGTAAGGAAAGACCTGAAATCTTACAAACATTTGTGTGTGTGTGTGTGTGTGTGTGTGTGTGTGTGTGAGAGAGAGAGAGAGAGAGAGAGAGAGAGGGAGAGACAGAGAGAGAGAGAGAGACATAGACAGACAGAGAGAGAGTGATGCTGGTAGATACTGGTTGAATACTTTTACGGTCTACTAAAGGTTCAATATCTAAAGAAAAGGGATTCAACATGGTTAAGCAAGATTAAGCAAAGATGGCACCACGAGTGGCAGCATCAGCACAGTGCTCTCTAGTACGTTCTTTGTTTTTTTAATTTTCTGTGTGTTTGATTACTCAAACCTGATTAGTTACACAAGGATGAACTGCTTAAAATAAAGCAGTTCACTCTAGATAGTCGTTCACCAGTTTTCACAAACCCTAGGAAGTTTTTTGGAGGAACAGCAGTTTTCAGGGGGACACAGAGGAGATCCAGACAGGGGAAGCATGCCAAACTAAACTCATTGTTCATAATTATTGTCAATTTATTCATCGTGGGAGTTTTCCTCCTTTATTCTGGTCCATGTTTATATCCCACACCAAGCCAGCATGAATGACACACTGCAAGCCCTAGCCAACCAAATAACCAGCCTGGAACAAAAATATATAGACTCACTTTTTATCATATTTGAGGACTTTAACAGAGCAAAATTAAACCATGAACTACCAAAATATAGACAGCATATTATTTGTCCCACCAGGGATAATAACACACTGGACCACTGCTACACTATTCTTGAAGATGCATATTGCACTGGTCCCCGGGGAGCTTGGGGCATACTGATCTTTGTCCAAACTACAGGCAGAAACTAAAAATTGGCAAGGCCTGTAGTAAAAACAGTGAATAAATGGACCAGAGAGGCAAAGCAAGAACTGTGAGATTGTTTTGAATGTGACATCTTACACCAGTTACACCAGTGTGTGCCAACCAAGACCTTCTGCACATACAACAATAACAAGCCATGGTTCACACCCAAACTAAGACAGCTTTGTCAGGCCAAGGTAAATGCTGACAGAAGTAGAGATAGGGCCCTGTACAAACAGATCAGAAACTCACTGACAAATGAGATCAGAATGGCTAAAAGAAGCTACACTAAAAAGCTGAAAAACAGGTTTTCAGCCAACCCTGTCAACCGTGGAGACCTTCAAGTTTCCAGCAACCACCATTTTCCCAATAAAAATGATTCTGAAAGTAAAACGTGTAAATTGTTGAGCAGGCTTGACAGGCAAACAGAAGTAAAAAAAAATAAAATAAATAAATAAATAAAAATGTGTTTCGAAATCTTCCTGTTTCAGCATAACAGCGCACATTCAAAAATTGCAATGGTTTACTGAACTTTGTGTGGAAGAACTTGACTGGCCTGCTCAAAGCCTTGACCTCATCCAACACCTTTAGAATGAATTGATCTGCCAGTGGTGATCTAACAGTTAAAAGGACATCCATGAGTAACTTTTTGAAAACTCTTTCAGCTCCACAGAAGAATCAACCAAGCTTTTGTCTGAAACAGTAAAAGAGAAAGTGCCGATTTACAGAACTTCTGAAACTATTGCAATGGGCTCTATATGGTGGAAAGACAAGCATATATTTCCATATGTTCAAGATGACTATGTAAAATCTTCGTATTCCGGCAATATTTTTCCCCAGTGAGAGTATTTTCTACAGTTTGTACTTCACAGTGCAGATAAGCACTTTGTTTAGGCTTCTAACAGTTTGTGCCAGCAATGTAATGACTTTTCTCCAGCACTGCCTGTATAAGATCATTTGATCTGTTCTGTCATTGCAGCTCTTAACGATATGTTTATCACACAAACTCATACCGCAATAACAATAAAAAAGAAATTTTCCGTGCAGCCCTACTGTGGAGGTTATCTGAACAGTTGTACCTGGCATAGCATTTACACATCTGCTGCTTCTCCTACTGACAAAAACTTTTAAGTCACTTTTCAGTCAACACTCCTATGCTTTCCCTATAACCTATGAATTTTATGAACATTAAGAAAACAATTAATAATCAAGTAAATAATCTAATCTCTGTATCATTACAAAAACAACAACCCCCTGGGGGGGGCCCAGACTCACAGAGCTGATAGCAGTTAAACATTTGAGAAGTTTAAAAATGTACAATACTGTAACATGCACAGTATCGTCCACCTACAACTATTATGGTTCATATTATACATACTAAACAAAAAAATTCTTAATGCTACTGCACTAGCCAAATGGAGGAAAAACTCATTATTAAAAATCCTCAAATAAACTAGGGTGAAAAATACTTGAGTAACTGTACTTTCTTATTATACCTAACTTTTATTTTGGAACAGCAGGACTTAAGTCTGTAGGTTTGCTATTCCAAAAGAAAAGACATACTTTTTACTCTGTCCTTTACTTTCTGTCCTTCAAAGAGACACACATACACACATGCACACATAAACCAAAAATACTAGTTAGTTAAAGAGACAGAAATGTACAATTAATTAATACCTCAGTTTCTCCAGTTTACAGTGTGGATTCTCCAGTCCAGCAGAGAGCAGCGTCACTCCTGAATCCTGCAGATTATTGAAACTGAGGTCCAGCTCTCTCAGACTTGAGGTGGTTGAGCTGATAGCTAAGGAAAGAGCTGCACAGTTTTCCTTGGAGAGATCACAACCACACAGCCTGTGACAGACACGAAACAAATTTATTTCCACAAACACAACATTAGGTGAAAAAAGAGAGCTGAAGTCTTAAAAACATTTGTATTTGTGTGTTTGTCTGTCTGTCTGTGTGTGTGTGAGAGAGAGAGGTAGAAAGAGAAAGGCAATGATAATCTTTCTCTTGCATGGACACTGCATGAATATCTGTGTGGACTAGTAAAGGTTCAGTATAGAGAAAAAAGTAAGCAAATACATTATAATGTGCAAGATGTTCAGCAGGCTTGGCAGGTAAACAGAAGTAAAAATTAAAAAATAATCAACAACGTGTTTCTGACTTTTCCTGTTTCTGTATGACATTGCCCCATTCGAAAATTGCAGTCCATTAAGAAATTACCAAATAAAATCTTTGTGTTCCAGAACGATTTGTCTCCAGTGCAACTTTTTTCAACTGCAGGAAACATTGTAACTGCCCACGTTCAGAGCCAAACCATAATTGGAAAGAATCCTTACACCCCAAATGCAGATTGATCAATGTTTTGAGTTTGTTATTCACAAGAAGCATCTGCTGATATGAACCATGCCAAAAAAGAGATCTCAGATGACCTACAATCATGAACTGGTTTACATTTCTGTTCAAGAGTCACCTTTTATGCTAGCTGCATGCCATCAGCCAATGCTAAACTTTTCACACTTCCATACCAATATAAAGCATTCCAGTCATACATTTAAATACATTCTCCCTCACTTACGTAAACACACACAGACATACACCGATCAGGCATAACATTATGTCCTTGTTTCTATGCTCATTGTCCATTTTATCAGTTCCACTTACTATACAGGTGCACTTTGTAGTTCTACAATTACAGACTGTAGTCCATGTGTTTCTCTGCAGACTTTGTTAGCCCCCTTTTACCCTGTTCTTCAGTGGTCAATACCTCCATGGATCCTCACAGAGCAGGTACTATTTGGGTGGTGGATCATTCTCAGCACTGTAGTAACACTGACATGGTGGTGGTGTGTTGCGCTGGTCTGAGTGGATCAGAGTTTTCAAACATCTCAATGTCACTGCTGGACTGAGAATAGTCCACCAACCAAAAATATCCAGCCAACAGCGTCCTGTGGACAGTGTCCTGTGACCACTGATGAAGGACTAGAGGATGAACAACACAAACTGTGCAGCAGCAGATGAGCTATTGTCTCTGACTTTACATCTACAAGGTGGACTGACAAAGTAGGAGTGTCTAATAAAGTGGACAGTGAGTGGACACAGTGCTTAAAAACTCCAGCAGCAATGCTGTGTCTGATCCACTCATACCAGTACAACACACACTAACACACCACCACCACGTCAGTGTTACTGAAGTGCTGAGAATGATCCACCACCCTAATAGTACCTGCTCTGTGAGGGTCCATGTGGGTCCTGACCACTGAAGAACAAGGTAAAAGGGGGCTAACAATGTATGGAGAGAAATAGATGGACTACAGTCTGTAATTGTAGAACTACAAAGTGCACCTATATAGTAAGTGGAGCTGATAAAATGGACAATGAGCATAGAAACAAGGAGGTGGTCATAATGTTATGCCTGATCGGTGTACATATGTGTGTGAGCGTGTGTGTGAAATGACAGCAGGTCAGTAACTTACTGTAGTGTCTCCAGTTTACAGTGTGGATCCTGTAGTAGAGCAGAAAGCATCTTCACTCCTGACTCTCCTGGTTTATTCCAACCCAGATCCAGCTCTCTCAAATGTGAGGGGTTTGATTTCAGAGCTTTAACCAGAGCTGTACAACCTTTCTCTTTAATACTGCAGTGACGTAATCTACAGAGACATGAAGAAAACTTCCTCACATTTCCAGTTCAGTACACAACTACATATACAGACACTATCAAACAGGTGATCAATTAGAAAAAAATATATCACCCAAGGTCAGAACCAAAGTATAAATGGAATGAATCCTTACACAACGAAGAAGATGGTGTGATACCTTGTTTTCTTCTCCTTCAAAATACAGGTGCTGAAACCTTGGCTGATATTGCTACTGATAAAACAGTCTAACAAAAGCTAACTGGAGTCAGGAGTTAGCAAACTTGGAGTCCAGTCAATGAGATGAGATTGGAGGTCAGTAACTTACTGTAGTGTCTCCAGTTTACAGTGTGGATCCTCTAGTAGAGCAGAAAGCATCTTCACTCCTGACTCTTTTGGTTTATTCCAATCCAGATCCAGCTCTCTCAAGTGTGAGGGGTTTGATTTCAAAGCTTTAACCAGAGCTTTACAGCCTTTCTCTGTAATACCGCAGTGACGTAATCTGCAGAGATATGGAGAAAGCTTCCTCACACATACGATTCTATACACAACTACATACAATCTATATAAACACCATCATCTACAAACACATGCAATCTATAACTGTCTTATAGATAGAGAAAACATCTAACTTCTGACTCTTTTATTACAAACAAAAAATGTATAGAAAATAACCTCCACTTTGTGGTGCAATGGTACTTCAGCAGGCATTTCCCCAAAATCATATTAAATAAACTTTTATTCAACAAAACTGCATACAGTCAAATGTGTTTGCAAAATAAGCGCATGCAAATTTCACTGACAGTTTTGTTTTCCATCAATTTCATCTGTGCATATCTGTATGATCAAACTCATGTCTGCTAACTGGAATCAACATGCGAGCGGAGGTGGGGGAGGGGGTTGGTTGGTATGTTTGTGTGGGGGGGGGGTTAGAGAGGGTGGTGTCAGTTCCGTTATTCATCAATACTAGCTAAGAGAAAGTGCAAAAAGGGGGTGGAGTGTGCAGAGTTGTTTCGCTGGTTGTCCATAGACATGTGCTCACAATAAGAATGTACGGTGGGGATGGGAGGATGAGCGTGTGAGCATTGGGATGGAAAATTGTTCCGCTGGCAGCAAACAACTCTCCCCGTAAAAGAGGCCAACACCAGCCCCACAGCAAGGTGGAAGCCAATGACCCAGCAGAAATTTTGGGGTGGCAGCTGGTGTAGCCAATCAGATTTTAGGGAAGGCCTTGGCCACTCTGGCCACCCTTTTAGAACCGTGCATGACTGTGGGGTGTATCAGGAATGGACAGGAGGAGGAATACAGGAAGCTGGTGAAGGACTTTGTTGAGTGGTGTAAGCTGAACCAGCTGCAGCTAAACATCAGCAAGATTAAAGAGATGGTGCAGGACTTTAGGAAACCTGCCTTGTCAACAGTCAACATCAATGGAGTAGATGTGGAGATGGTGGGGACCTACAAATATCTGGGTGTGCACTTGGACAACAAACTGGATTGGAACTGTAACACCCATGCTGAATACAAGAGAGGCCAAATCTGTTTCTACTTCCTGAGAAAGCAGTGGTCTTTCAGTGTGTGCACAAAGCTCCTATGGACATTTTACCAGTCTGTTGTAGCAAGTGCTATATGCTATGCTGTTGTGTGCTGGGGAAATAGCATTAACAAAAGTGCTCTAAACAAATTGAACAAACTTATTAGGAAGGCTGGCTTTGTTGTAGGAGTCAAACTGGACTCTCTGGAGGTTGTGGCAGGACAAAGCTGTTAGCCACTTTGGACAATACCTCAAATGCCCTGCAAACCGTACTCAAAAAACAGAAGCACATTCAGTGGCAAACTGTTACAGCTGCACTGTGTTAAAGAGCTCTGTGTAAGATCTTTCTTACCCACTCCTATAAGGCTTTACAACAAGTCTCCTTACTGTAGAGATGGTACTGATCGCCTGAACTGCGCTGAATCACATCACTATATTCAGACTATTATTAATACACACTGTGCAATTTATCATAATCTGCTACTGTAATGACACTTGCACTACACACTTTAGACTGTTGCTACTCCTAGTTATGTTTATACTCACTATGTATTAAAGTACTTCATGCCATTTCCCTAATAGCCAGAGGACAGTGTGCCACTGTTGGCCTGCTGATGGCAAAGCTGGCGGTCCACTGGTGTTTTCCTCTGCATATTCCGGCCAGCCCACCGGTAGTTAAGCAGAGTATTATCCTTTATTATCCTTTAAAACTAGACTTAAAACTTATCTGTTTGCACAAGCATTTTGCTAATATCAGTTGTTGCACGATTACTTACTAATATCTCTCCATAAACTGACCTGTCCTGTTAATCAATTTCTCTCGCTCCCTCCCTCCCTTTATTTGAGCCTCTGAGCCTAAGTCGCCACATGGGAGCCACCAGAGCTGCTGGAGTAACCAGAGCTCCGTATCCATTGAGTGATTTGCACTGTTTTGACCACCATGGAGTTTCATGCTGCACAAAACTGTGCAAACCTCACCTGCATGAACTGACCATCCTGCTGCTGCTGCATAAACTCAAGCTATCTAATTAACCATTGCTCCACCTGTTTTTCCCCGTTTTTGTATTCTAATATTTTATACTAATTATGTTTGCTATCTGGTGTCAACCAGAGGAGGATGGGTTCCCCTTTTGAGTCTTGGTTCCTCTCAAGGTTTCTTCCTCTTGCTCTTAGGGAGTTTTTCCTTGCCACTGTCGCCATTGGCGACGCTCATGGGGGCTTGGACTTGGATTTTTCTGTAAAGCTTTTTGCAACACCTGTTGTAAAAAGCACTATATAAATAAACTTTGACTTGACTTTGACTATTAGACACAATTGCAATTATCATCACTCATTTTCCACTCACAGTCCAGTTTACTTATTTTTCTTTTATTTGTTTCTTTAGTTATACTTTGTAAATTAGATCATTTTAGTCTAGCACAGTGTCAGCAACAACATTTTCTATTAAATCATTTTATATCAGGCCTAGTCATTATTTTTTTTTCTCTCTGTTGTTTGTAATGTTTGTCTTAAGTTTATTTTCTAAAATAAAAGGCTATGTGTATTTAAAATCTGTTTGAGGAGATAAAAAACTAGCTAAATCTTGTATCAGTACAATAATCTGGGTGGTCCAAGGGTTGACCAACAGTGGCAAACTGTCAGTTGAGTGCTGACCTTATCAAGCCAGTGGACCGATATATGCTCACTATCTGGGTTAAAGCAATACCTGCCCTCATGTAAATGTAACAAATCAGTCTTATATCCTTATGTAAATATCCTAATAGATATACTAATATTTCTAGTCTCTCATATTCTGCTCTAATTTAGGTCTATTTTTATTTCTGCCCAATGTATGTGAGTTTATGTACAAATACATGTCTGGCTACTGTAAAGCTGCAATTTAATGTAATCTAAAATCTATTTAAATTTGTCTTTTCACATTTGTGCACACCACTGCCACTTCAACTCTTCCATATTTTCAGCCTTCAAATCAACAAATTACATGTGTTCTCAAAGGGGACACTGGCACTATTACACTTCGTTATATCAAACATCACCGGCCCATACAAACAGTAATGTGCACAACTCAGAGACCACCTTATTTACATAATTCCCAATCAAAGTAGCCATTAGGTACAATTTCTTCATTTTCAGGAGATATTTCTGAGAAGATTAGACAAAGGATTTTCAATTTGCAGTAAGTATGAACGTCAAAGGCAAACTGGTGAAAAAAAGTTTTTCCAAAACTGGAGTTATTGAAAGATATTGAGGAAAAAGAAATAGACTCCAAAGTTTAGGGTTATGTTGCAATCAGGTGTGTATCACCTTTTATGCTAGCAGTATGCCATCAGCCAATGGTAAACCTTCCATATATATTTTCATACCAATACAGAGTATTTGCAGTTGGGGATATTTAGATGTGAATCCAAAGAGATTACTGCTAATCCCTACTCCACACACACTCATACACATACATACATTCTGACATATGGCAAGTCATTAACTTACTGTAGTTTCTCCAGTTTACAATGTGGATCCTCTAGCAGAGCAGAAAGCATCTTCACTCCTGACTCTCCTGGTTCATTGTCATCCAGATCCAGCTCTCTCAAGTGTGAGGGGTTTGATTTCAGAGCTTTAACCAGAGCTATACAACCTTTCTCTTTAAAACTGCAGTGATGTATCCTGTAGAGAGATAGAGAAAACATCCTCTCATTTACAGTACAGTACACAACTACATATAATATCCATACAAACACCATCATCTTACACTCACGCAATCAATAGGAAAAAAACATATCACAATTCACAATTCTATTTATTCTCTATCTATGATGCTCTCTCATGTAAACAAACATACCAAAAAAAGGAGAGAAAAAATGAAGTGCAAGAAGCAGAAATGTAAAACAGATGAATATTTTTGTGTGGGAGATTTGAATTTGTTTGAGAGACATGAAAAACTGTACAGAATAGAACCTTGCCTTTGTGGTGTAATGGTACTTCAGCAGGAGTGTCCCCATCATCACATTAAATAAACTCAATGGCATATATTCATCAAAGCTGCATACAGTCAAATCTGACAGCAATATGAGCGCACGCCAGTTTCACAGACTTTGTTATTCATCAATTTCATCTTTGGTGTATGTGTATGATCAAACTCACGTTTGCTAACTTGTTTGCAGCTAACTCACCCAAACTATTACTAATATCATCTGCAATAACAATACTAAGCATAAAATCAGAAAATAACAATATTACTAATAATTTGTTAACATGGCAATCCAGTGCAAAACTGTATGTACTTAATTTCCGTGTACATTCCGTGACCAATAAATACAGCAACTATTCCATGCCCCATTTAAAGACATTACATTTTTTTGTTATGTACTACTAACACAAATAAAAAAAATAAACAACACAAAACTAATGCAGATGCTGCAATAAACAGCAATTTAAAATGTTATTCTGTCAGAAAAACAGTTCAATTTTAGATGAGAAAAAGAGCTGAAGTCTTGTGTTATGTGTACGTGAGAGACACAGAGAGAGAGAGAAAGAGAAAGAAAGAGGCCATGATGATAATCTCGCTCTGGCACAGACACTGGTTGAATACCTGTAAGGTCTAGTAAAGGCTCAGTATCTAGAGAAAAGAGACAGAAGACGGTAAAAAGTTGTTCAGCAGCATTGACAGGTACAACAATGCATAGATAGATAGATAGATAGATAGATAGATAAATAGATAGATAGATAGATGTGTTTAATTTTTTTCCAATTCGAGAATTGCATTCCATAAAGAAATCGTTTGCTAAACTTGGTGTTGAAGTTTTTGACTGGTCTGCTCAAAGTCTTGACCTCAGTGCCACTTAACAACTCCATGATGAATTAGTTGATCTGCCAGTTGAAAGAACATACATGAGTGAATTTTTTTTAGCATCACAGAAGCATCAACCTAAAAAGAGGAGGTGCTAATGTATAGAGATGGCATGATACCATGCTTTCTTTTCCTTTACAATAAGATGCTGAAACCGATGTTGCTAATGATCTCAGCAAAAGAGTCCAACTGGTGTCCAATCAATAAAATGAGATTGGAGGTGTCGGTTAGAGCTACACTGACAAACATTGGAATTTGTTATTTACAAGAAGAATCTTCTGTTGTGGCCAACGCCAAAAAAGAAATACCTGAAGACCTTTGATCAATAATTGGTGATTTGCATAAAGCTGAAGAGGGGTTACAATTTATCTCAAAGGGTTTAGATTGTAATCAGTCTAGTTAGATAAACTGTTCATATATGGAGATGATTAAGTAAGGGGTCTACTCTACCTAGAAGCGGGCGCCGGGCCAAGATCACTTCAAGGCACAACACAGAATGGGCAATCAAGTAAAAAATAACCCTAGAGTAACAGCTAAAGGCTTGAAGGAATCATTAAAACTGGTTTACATCTCTGTTCAAGAGATGAAAAACATTAAACAGGCATGGTGTTCATGGTAGGACAGCAAGGAGGAAGGGGCTGCTCACTATGGAGTAAAAAGAACACTGCATACCAACATGAAAACATCCCAATGGTGAAGTTTGGCGAACAAATCGTAAACATCTGAAAGATTATCATTGCTCGTGTGTTATTAGCTTTAAAACATTGTGTTTGTCTATAATTGTGATTTAGATGAAGCAGAGATCACATTTTATGACCAAGTAATGCAGAAAACTGCATAATTTCAAAGCATTCACATGCTTTTTCTTGCCATTGTATGAAAAACAATAATAATTGGAGATTGTTTAGGGAAAGACTACAATTTGTGCTGTAGAGATGGTCTGTGCTGAGGCTGAACTGGAGCTGTTGATTTATCTGACAATTTTTTTGAAAACCTTGATCAGCTGCTGCCTTGCCTACTGTGAGGGTTATCTTGTGCTAAGCCAGGCTTACAGTAAAATCATATGTTTGAGTATGCTGCTATTGTAAAAAGCACTGTATTAACTTAAACATTTGAGAGGTTTAAAATTATACAATATTGTATCATAGATAGAACTGTCTCCCTCCTACAACTATTACGGATCATATTCGAAATACTAAACAAAGAAATTCTTAGCACTGTTGCACCAGCCAAATGGAAGAAAAACTCATTCATAAAACCTCTTGAATAAACAGGAGTGAAGAATCATTCAGTAACTGTACTTCATTATTAAACTGAAGTATTATTTTGGAAGACTTGGACTTTACTCCAGTTTTGTCTAAAACTGAATTACTGAACTTTTGAATTTCCAAAAGAAAAAAATAAAATTACTAAAAGTGCATATAAACATCATGTCTGTCTGTCCTTCAAACACATAAACATACACACACATGAACACATAAACAAAAAAAAATAGCAACAGATGTAAACAATGTTAAGGAGGCAGGAATGTACAAGGAATTAATACCTCAAGATCTCCAGTTTACAGTGTGGATTCTCCAGTCCAGCAGAGAGCAGCTTCACTCCTGAATCATTCAGATCATTCAAACTGAGGTCCAGTTCTCTCAGACTAGAGGTAGTTGAGCTGAGAGCTGAGGCCAGAGCTGCACAGCTTCTCTTTGAGAGTTTACAACCACACAGCCTGTGACAGAAATTATATCAGACACACTGGCATTACATCCCACATCTACAAACAAACACACCAAGCAGGTCAGTATGTACATTAGGAAAATAAAAAAACAAGCAAAACATACACATTTCCACAAAAATCATCTCCTCACAAAAAACACAGTTCATCATCAGGTAAGAAAAAGATCATCTGTGTGTGTGAATGTGAAAGTCTGTGTGAGAGAGAGAGCGAGGGTGGGGAGGGGGGTAATGATACTAATTTCTCTCGGGCATGGACCCTGACTGAATAGCTGTGTGGATTAGTAAAAGTTCAGTATCTAGATAAAAAAGCTCAAAGACGGCAAAGTACAAGTTGTTCAGCAAGCTTGGCACTTAAATAGGTGTAAAATAAATACAAACAAACAAGCAAATAAATAATAAATAAATATGTTTCTAACTTTTCAGCACAACAGTGCCCAATTCTGCAATCAATAAAGAAATGATTTGCTGAATTTTGTGTGGAATAACTTGACTGGCCTGCTCAAAGCCTTGAACTCAACCCCATCCATTGCCTTTGAATTAGATGATCTGCCAGTGGTGATCCAACAACTGTAAGAACATCCATGAGAACTTTCTGAAAACTTTTCAGCACCACAGAAGCATCAACCAAGCTTTTGTCTGAAACAGTAAAAGAGGAGGTGCTGATGTACAGAAATTCTGAAACTACTGCTATGAGCTCTATATGGTGGAAGGACAAGCTCAGATATCCCCATCTGTCCAAGATGACCAAGTAAAATCTTTTTTTTCCAGCAACATTTGTCCCAAGTAAGATTTTTTTCAGCTGCAGGAAACAATCTACCATGATCAGAAATGAACCATGAGTGGGATGAATCCTTACACACCAAACAGAGATGGCACAGATGTCTTCTTTTCCTTCACAATACAGGTGTTGAATCATTGGTTGATACTGATAAAACAGGCTAATGACTTCAAATAAAAGCTATTTAGAGTCAGGAGTTAGCAAAGCTGAAGTCCAATCAATGAAATGAGATCAGAGGTGTGGATTGGAGTTACTTTGACTCAAACAGTTTGAGTTTGCTACTCACAAGAAACATCTGCTGACATGAATCATGCCAAAAAAAAAAAAGAGATCTCAGATGACCTACGATCGATAATTGGTGATTTGTATAAAACTGAAGAGGGTTGCAAAGTAATTCCAAAGGATTTAGGTATTTATCAGTCTCCAGATAGATAAACAGTCTACTTTCTCTGGAAGTAGGTGCTATAGGCTTGAAGGAATCATTAAAACTGGTTTACAACTCTGTTCAAAAGTTTACCACAAAAAGAACTTTGAACAGACATGGTGTCTATGGCAGGAGACCAAAGAGAAAGCTGCTGTTCGCTATGAAGTAAAAAGGACATTGCATACCAACATGAAAACACTTTCGTAACAGTGAGGTATGGCGGCGGGAGCATCATGATTTGGTGCTGCTTTGTTGCCTCTGGACCTAAACTGATTGAAATCACTGAGGGGAAAACTGAATTCCCAAGTTTATCAAGGTATCCTGCAGTTCAAGTCTTGGATTTTTAATGTTGTGCAGGTCTGATCTGGAGCTACTGAAAGCACTTACAAGAGGTTACTGCTGTCAAACAAGGTTTGACCAGTCATTAAATCCAAGAGTTCATGGACTTTTTCCACCAGCTCTATGAATGTTTAAATGATGTGCACAGTAAAAACATGAAAGATTATCATTGTTTGTGTGTTATTCACTTCAGCACATTGTGTTTCTCTATACTTGTGACTTAGATGAAGCAGAGATCACATTTTATGACCAGTTAATACAGAAAACTGGGTAATATCAAAAGGATTCACCTATTTTTCCAGCACTGTATGAAAAATTATAATAATTGGGGGTTGTATAAAGAAAGAATACAATTTATAGACAAGGTTTATGTGTCCTGTAGAGATGGTCTGCACTAAAGCTGAGCTGGAGCTGTTGGTTTATCTGATAATTTTTTGAATACACTGATCAGTTGTTGATTTGCCTTCTGTGAGGGTTATCTTAGTGACCACATCTGGCTTAGCATTTACACATCTGCTGCTTTTACTACTGACATTTATAGTCAGTTTTCAGTCAACATTCTCATGCTTTCTCTTTAACCAGTTCAATTTTTTAAACATTATGAAATCAATTAATAATCTTGTGACGAATCTAATCTCTCTACCATTACAAAAACAACAGCCCCTCCCACAGAGCTCACAGAGCTGATAGCAGTTGAAATTTGCTGCACTGGAGGGCAAAACATTACAAACACTTCTGATCTGAGATCTTATTTATTTTCTTTTATTTTCTGTTTTCTTTTTTTTTTTCTTTTTTATTGTTTTGATCCTTCCATAAACCGCTTTTTTGGAAAGCTGCTTTGAGACAACTCTAGTTGTAAAAAGCGCTATACAAATAAATGTTGTTGTTGTTGCTTTGCATGTAAACAGATTAAAAATGTGTTTCCAACTATTGACACTAGTGACAATTCCCATTTTGAAAATTGCAGTGCATAATGAAATGGTTCGCTGAATTTGGTGTGGAAGAACTTGACTAGCCTGCCCAAAGCTTTGACCTCAACCCCATCCAACACCTTTAAGATGAACCACGCTTTTGTCTGAAACAAAAAAATCTGAAACTGTTGCTATGGGCTCTATATAGTGAAAAGACAAGCACAGATATTCCCATCTGTCCAAGCTGACCAAGTAAAATCTTTTTGTTACAGCAACATTTGTCCCAAGTGAGATTTTTTTTTTCAATTACATGAAACACTATAATTGCCAAGTCTATCATGGTTCATATTCTAAATACTAAACATACTTTTTTAACACTGTGGCTCCAGCCAAATGGAAGAAAAACTCATAAAATTTTATTCATAAAAATACTTGAAAAAACAAGGGTGAAGAATGCTTGAGTAATTGTACTTCATTGCTATCCTTAAGCATACTTCTCAACTCCAGTTTTATTGAAATTAGTTACCTTTTCTTTATATTTCCAAAAGAAAAGAATACATTTCACTCTTTACATTTTCAATGACACCTTCAAAGTACAAATATCAAAAAGAATGATTTTTTGTGTCTCTTGCCAATAAATCAAATTACAGATTTTACATTGATATTTTTCTTTTTTGATTTAAACATCCAACCAAATTTATATTAGTGTTAAGCAGAAAACTACTAAAAACAACGTTTTTTTCTCTGTACTTTTTAGACTGACTAAACACACCCTTTAGAAAAAAACTGGAAATGGAGGATATTCATTTTGCAGATACAATATAAAAGACCAGAGCAGATCTTCACCTAACAGAATAAAAATATCCAGTCATACCTAATAAGAAACATAATAAAAAAAAAAGTCCCTATTTCTTCACTAGAGACCTGTTTATTAGGTCTGTCTTCTCAGCTAATTTGTCTTTAATTTGTCTGTTCTGTCTTCTAAAGTAAAATAACTTTTTAGTGTTGAGATAATGACTGGATTTGAAGTGTACCTGGATACAGGTTTAGAAAGGGCTGGACAGGTAAGGGTTGCAAGAAATGTTGCTTGACAGGAGTGCTTTTCCATTCTGCACCAGGCCAGCTCACTGTAATACTGCCAAGCTAAAAGTTTTTGAAGATTGACTGCCTAATAATAGTACATAAAATTAAATTCCATTGAGTTCCAGTCCTCCATTTTGCCTATGACCTTGGAGAATAGACTTCTTTATCCATGGTTGTTTATGCTCATATAAAAGTTAAAATGATCTTGTCAAGTGATATAAAAATATTTGGGTAAAAAGAGGGAGATATAGTGGAAAAAATAAAAAAAATCCGGGGATGTTTACAACTAATTTGGAGTTTGCAACTAACTGCCCCTTTCTATGATTCTGCCAGTCACAGAGAGGAGCAACTCCCAGCAACAAATTTTATAAGATCAACTGACCAAGTCTGTAATATTAATACTTATGTAACCAGTGGATGCTGATCTGAAAGAAATAGACCCTGGCATTATCTGTTTTTTGGTAAGGAATTAAGTGGGAAGCATTCACTTTACTTTAGCTTGTATCGGAAGAATAAGCCAAAGTTTTTCACGATATTCACTGCGCTGTGGGCACAGGCAGTAGGGTCCCTCACATAAAGCAATAAGTCATCAGTAGAGTGAGACAGAATGGTTAGGAAGAGATGTATACACTGGCTACTTCAGGTCCTGAAAATATGGTGCTTTTGTTTCTTGCAATTCAGTTTTCCAGAAACACTGGTGAGCATGTATATTATCACCAGACCCTGCTTAATACCAGAAAACATGGACTGTTGGAGGTCCTGTGCGATCGTGGGCTGCTTCAAGAACTAGGCCTCAGGAGCACAGGACAGCGTGACCCTGCCTGCTGGGAGCGGATGCATCGAAGACGGCGTGCCAGAAAGCGGAAATGTGGTAAACTCTCTGGATTTAAGCTAGGCTAAAACCTAACCCTAGCTGCCTGGCTCTACTATCTCTTCCCCTCTCCAACGTCTGCGTTCTTGACATTGAACTGGACCACCTCAGAATATAGCTAACTTCCTAGCTCCAAGCAGTTGTCCCAGAGTGCTTCACAACAACTACCATGATTCCTGTGCTCAAAAAATCTGCTATATCTCGCCTAAATGACTACCAGGCCTGTAGCACTCACTCCAGTCATCATGAAGTACTTCAAGCGGTTGGTAATGAAACATATAAAGACCTTCCACACTGTATCCACTTCAGTTTGTGAACTGCTCTAACTGGGCTACAGAGGATGCCACATCCTCCGCCATTCACCTTGACTCACCTGAACAATCAAGACAATAATGTGAGCATGATGTTCACAGACTTTAGCTCAGCACTCAACACAATCATACTACAGCAACTTATTGGAAAGCTGAGCTTGCTGGGCCTGAACACCTCTCTCTGCAACTGAATCAGGGATGTCCTGATTGGGAGGTCTCAGTCTGTCAGGACTGGCAAGACTACTTACAGCACCAACACATTGAACACAGGTGCTCCCCAGGGCTGTTTGCTCAGTCGCCTTCTATTCACACTGCTGATTCATGACTGTGCTTAGCTCACATCATCCTCCTCACTACTTTGTACAGGGAAACAATAGAGAGTGCCCTGACTAGCTGTCTTATTGTCTGGTGTGGGCATTACACTGGAAAAAAGATTTGGTATAAAAAACATCACAATTGCCTTTATTCATGTTGAAATCTGGTAGCAGCTCATAATTCGTCCAGTTTATTTTTAAGTGATTAGACATTGCCAAAAACCACAGAAGAAAGGGGAGGTCTGTGGGGTCTGCGGGGTTTGTAAAGAAGTTGCTGCCTAATCCCACCTCGCCTACCCCTCTAAAGGTTACATATGGGTGCTATTAGCATGATCTTTAATACTTTTGATGTTAAAGTAAACAACCACAACTTTCCCCACCAGGTCCAGCAGGATTCAATTAAATGCATCCCCCCCAGATGTTAAAGAACTGTTTGTTGGCCTTGATCAAATAATAACAAAATACCAAAGTAGCTTATTGGTAGTTTTTGGTAGTTAAGAAAACTCCTGTTAATACCATCCGGCCTCTGTCCAACATCCAGTCATCATAAACCTCACACCCACTCCTAATTAACTTTTTACCCATCCCCCCTGTGCCAATTGTTTATACACCCTCTCGTACCCTTCTAAACATACAGTTTATCAATCTGTTTGTTCAACCACGCTTCATTCCTTTCATACTATTAGCACTGTTACTGTTCTACCCCTTTTTCCTCATCACACTTCATCAGGTTCTCCTTTCCTGAGCCCATCATAAAACTTCTAACTTAGTTACCGAAGTCAAAATTCAACTGTATATTCCTATTCAAGCCTTGTTCAAAAATGTAGTTTGTAAGACAAACTGTGCAAAAAAATATATGAATGTCTGTCTTTGCTAGATGACGGGAGGCACGGTGGTGCAGTGGGTAGCGCTGTCGCCTCACAGCAAGAAGGGCCTGGGTTCAATTCCTGACTGGGCGACCAGGGTCATTTCTGTGTGGAGTCTGCACGGGTTTCCTCCCACAGTCCAAAGACATGCAGTCAGGCCAATTGGACATGCTAAATTGCCCCTAGGTTCGAATGTGTATGTCTGTCTGTCTGCCCTGCGATGGACTGCCGACCTGTCCAGGGTGTATCCTGCCTTCCGCCCAATGACAGTTGGGATAGGCTCCAGCACCCCACCGTTACCCAGTAGGATAAGCGGTTTAGATGATGTGTGTGTGTGTGTGTGTGTGTCTTTGCTAGATAATGTTTGTTAACTATCAAATAAATAAAAAAACAGAGAAATCATGTCATAGCAGAGAAGAGCAGACTGACTTGCAGAAATTTTATGATTGGGTAAGGGTTGTGCAGTGGCTCCTTATCCTGATTCTGAATACACTGTCCTAAACGTTTTCAACATAATTCATTGCAAAAACTAAAACATATTCAGAAAACATAAAATCAGACTACATCTTGATAAGGCACAAGGGGAAAACTCTGCTGTTGTAATTTTCACTTCTTTTACTCTGTTCCTTGCTGTTACTAGTTGGCACTTTTCCTGTAAGTCTTCTGTTAATTTTGCTTATTATTTTAATGAAGTTCTGAAACTCTCTACTATGTTTCTACTCTCACTGCCTGCTTCAGCTCGCTGTGGTTCCCTCAGCTCACCCAAGCAGGACTCCCACCTTTCTAATTATGTATTGTTTTGATCAAAGCACAAGGAAATACACAAAAAAAACCAATATACTGATGTCTTTTGTTTCACATGCCTCTTAAATTTTTTCACATTAAGTGGAGCAGTTTGTGTGCTGGAATGGGATAGTGCTTTAAGCTTATATGAAACATCTGCAAAAGCCTAATAGCCTTAGACAAAGCATTTCATCACATTAAGCTGACTGAACCACAGGTATCTTTCCTTACTCAGTGTTGTTCCAATGATGCTCCAATATTCTAACACACCACCTTTCATTTTGTCCTCACACCAGTGATTGAGATTTAAAATAGTTAAAAAGCAAGTAATGATGGTGTTACTTTTAAAAACGTTTTTTATTATTTGGTGGTTAAATAATCCAAAAGTATCTTAAAAGCCTAAAAAAGGTAACTGCATTCTAAATATTACCTTTTCAAAATGTAACATGATATTTCTAATACTTGTATTCTGTTACATTACAACCCTGCACATTTTAGTTTCTCCACATCCACTTCAATTCAGTAAGGTCTTCTTAATTAGGACAGGGGTATCTGAATTGCATTCTCCTAAAATCATGGAATACATTATTTCTAAAATTAGTTTTGAAAAAAACAGTACAGTAAAATATGTATTAATGAAAATACTCACTTAGCTTTTCTGGATGCTGTAACAACTGGCAGAAGCCTCAGAAGACATTCCTCTGATCGGCCATATTTTGTCAGGTCAAACTCGTCCAGCTCTTCCTCTGCGTTCAACAACACAAACACCAGAGCTGACCACTGAGCAGGAGAGAGGGTTACTCCAGATAGACAGCAATAGTTTCCTCTGTTCAGGTATGTTTGGACTTCCTGCACTACAGAGTGGTCATTTAGTTCATTCAAACAGTAGAACAGATTGATGCATTTCTCTGGAGAGAGATTCTCCCTGAGCTTCTCCTTGATGTACTTAATTATTCCCTCTCTGCAATTAGAAGTGCTTGATATCTGTGGTAGTTTGATAAAATCAGTCATTGTTGATTTTAAATTTGTTTGTTGTTCCACATTTCTGTTCTGAGAAATAAAGGAGAAAAATACATATAAAGCAGCCAGAAACTCAGATCACTGATCACTCAGATGGACAAAGCAGTACACTTTAGCCACATGCTTCCCAAACTCCTCTCTGAAGATCTGAGTGCAGACTCCTGAGTACACTGACACTTCTCTGACATCAATGCCACACTCTCTCAGGTCTTCCTCATAGAAGATCAGGTTGCCTTTTTCCAGCTGTTGGAAAGCCAGTTTTCCCAGAGCCAAGATCATCTTTCTAATTGCCTCGTGATAAATGTCACTTCCTCTTTGGTACTTGTTGTTGTCTTGTTTGATCTGAAAAATCAGGAAGTGTGTGAATATTACAGTCAGAGTCTTGGGGATCTCTCCATTCTCTGCTTCACCCAACATCTTCTCTAGAACAGTGGCTGCAATCCAACAAAAGAGGGGAATGTGGCACATGATGTAGAGGCTTCTTGATGACTTCAGTCGTGTGATGATTCCGTTGGCCAGACTCTGGTCACTGACCCTCTTCCTGAAGTATTCCTCTTTCTGAAAGTCACTGAATCCCCGTACCTGTGTTACTTGGTCAACCAAATCAGGAGGGTTCTGACCACATGCTGCTGGTCGAGAGGTGATCCAGAGAAGAGCAGAGGGAAGCAGATTCCCTTTGATGACGTTTGTTAGCAGCACATCCACTGAGGCTGACTGTGTTACATCAGATAAGCTCTCATTGTTCTGGAAATCTAGAGGAAGTCGACTTTCATCCAGACCATCCAAGATGAACAAGACTTTGAAGTAACCATAGTCTCTGAATTGTAATTCTTTTGTGTCTGTGAAAAAGCGATGAAGAAGATCAGCTAGAACGAACTTCTGCACTGAGATTGTTTTTCCAATTCCAGCAACTCCATTAGTCAGTACAGTTCTGACGGCTGTGTCTTTAAAGAGGTCATTGCAGTTGATGGTTGTCTCCTGTGTTGCTGGTCTCCTGGATCCTGTTTCAATCTGTCTCACCTCATGTTCATTATTGACCTCTACACTCCGACCTTCTGTGATGCAGAGCTCTGTGTAGATCTCATTCAGAAGTGTTGAGATTCTGTGATTCATTCATTTTCTGGAATTCTTGTTTCAGTGTTGATTTGAGCAATTACAATAAACATGTTAATGTCTGACATCCTTACCACAAACACAATAAGACACATTACCCTTCTCTGTGGTATTCCTGTCTAGGTACCATCATCACGATTAAATATCCAAAATTAATTCAGATAACAAAAGAACACCTTCTTGCGCTTTCCTCATGGAGAAATTCCTTCTAGATTATTTATCTTTCTACACGTTCTATGCTCAGTTTACTTGATACTCGTAAAAATAATAAACTTTATAGTGGAAAAGAAACACAACCGCATTTCCAAAAATGTTATGATGCTGTGCAAAATGTAAATAAAAACAGAATGCATTGATATGCAAATCAGGTAAGCCCTATATTTAATTGAAAATAATACAAAGTCAACAAATCAAATATTGAGACTACGGAACTTCGTTTATTTTGAATTTAATGCCAGCTACACAATTTTAAAAAGTTAGGACAAGGATGGGTTTACCATTGTGTTGCATCACCTCGTTTTAACAACATTCTGTAAGTATTTCGGAACTGAGGAGACCAATTGCTGTAGCTTTGAAAGTGAAATGTTTGTGGTTTAACATTGTCTTGCTGAAATAAATGAGTCATTCCCTGAAAAAGATGTCATCTGGATGGTAGCATGTGTTGCTCCAAAACCTGTATATATCATTTAGCATTAATTGTGCCCTTACAGATGTGGAAGTCACTCATGTCATGTGCATAAATGCTCCCTCATACCATCACAGATACTGGCTTTTGAACTGTGCATTGACAACAAGCTAGGTAGTCCCTCTCCTCTTTAATCCAGAGGACACGGCATCCACGATTTCCAAAAAGAATTTTAAAATGTGATTTCTCGGACTGTGTTCACAGACAATGGTTTTTGGAAGTGCCCATGTGGTGACTTTCACTTTCTGTTTTTAATGCTGTTCCATCTGAGGGACCGAAGATCACAGCCATCGAATATTGGTTCTCAACCTTGTCCCTTACATACAGAGATTTCTCTGGATTCTCTGAATCTGTTAAAGATATTATGTAGCACAGATGATAAAATAGCAAAGAACTTTCGGAATTCATGTTGAGAAAAGTTATTCTAGTAGAATTGTTGCAGTAAGTGCCTGTGCAGTCTTTCACAAAGAGGTGAACTTTCCCCATCTTTACTTCTGAAAGACTCAGCCTATCTGGGATGCTCTTTTTATAAGAAATCATGTTACTGACCTGTTGCAAACTAACCACCAGGTGTGATTTTAGCTGTACACAACTTTACCAGCCTTTTGTTGCCCCTGTCACAACTTTTTTGAAATATGCTGCTGGCATCAAATTCAAAATTGGCAAATATTTTTCAAAAAACAATAAAATTTCTCAGTTTCAACACTTGGTATGTTATCTTAGTAATATTTTAAATTAAATATAGGGTTCAAATGATTTGCACATCATTGCATTGCTTTTATGTACATTTTGCACAGCACAACTTTTTTGCAAATACATGAAATGCGTTCTGCTTTAGGAAAACTGTATTAGAATAGAGAGTATGAATATATGTAAAGGGGTGGATTTAGTGATTCTGAGGCTCTAGGCAAAAGGCAATATCTTGAGATGCTAGGTTTTATATTCAAGATTGTTGTAAGAATATTATTATAATATTTAAAAAGCCCATATCCCAATTTTGTGTTTAGTTTCCATATATGGACGGTATGGAAGGAAGAACGAAGAGAAACGTTTAACAATATTCGCATACTACATCAATCTCTTAGCAAGGAAGAAAACAAAGAAAATTTGGTTTTCCAAAACATCAGAGCTTTTACTTATTTCTAGATATTAAGTAATTTCATTAAGTGAAATCTTCTCATTATATTAGCAGATCATTTTGCTTGTTTTACGAAATATGCCAGACACAAACAAAAAACAGCATTCTTACTAGTTTGTAGTGTGTTCCTGGATTGTAGTGTGTTGGCGAGGTCTGTTTGGTTCATGTTCCTCAGGACGTGCAGTGCAATCTGCAGTGTTCCTTCTCTGACACTCTGATTCACCTCACCCTCCACCTCCCTCTCAGAGCATGCTGGGAAATCTGGACTCAGTACATTCTTGAACCTCTTCAGCTGATTCTTCACCAGGGAGATGACTTTGTGCTCCAGTTCCTGATTGGACATAAACATTAACAGAAAACGACTGAAACACCACCATGTCATAGTTCAGTGGTTCTCATATCAGGACCACTGAGAGACTTTTAAAGCTGGTCTGCGGATATTTTTTTTTTTTACTTTTATTTAATAAAACACAATGTGTACAATAAAAAACTTTATTCCATTAAATTTATGAGTAGAGCATAAAAATGAACTAAAAATGTTTCTCGGCACGCTGTGTAGTATATCAGCACTTTGTACTGCATTTGCCAACAAGTGTTCTCCAACCTTCACCAAATATTATATTTGGTGGTGCCAATATTCTTGAAATCTATATTTAAAAAATGCATTATTAAATTAAACATGTAAAAATGTTGTTGATACATGACACTTCTGTTTTTCATAATAGAGGCTTAACTTGCATATGTAGATGCAAAAACAAACTTTTTTCCTTTTTTAAAATCACAGTGTAAAAATTTATTCTTCTTAACCCTTTGTTTAAGCTCAATCTTACTGTATGTACAGTATGTGTGCTTTATATAATATATTAATAATATTTTCATAAAGGTGCCAAAAAATCTGGAGTTTAATGTACGTGATGAACTGAAAATTTCACAGCTATCCACTTTACATGTTTTTAACTGGGATATGGTGATTTTTTGGATATTTACTTATTTACTTTAATTTTGCAGTATGGTATGTTAAGCAATAATGGGGCAATATGTATTTGCAAAAAAGGTGCCTCATTGTGTTCCACAGTTTCTAATATATATTTAAAAACTATATTTATTTTAACAATTTTAACACATTTACATTTAGGAGGCTTGTAACAACACAAAGCACAAAAGATATTTTGCAGGGCTGTTTCCAGACCCACATGGTGAATTAAAATTGTTTTATTGTAATTAATTGTTTAAATCAGAATTTGTGGTGATTTTAAAGTGTACAACTGGCAAGTTTTAAGAACTTTCTTTTATGTGCATAGATCAACAGATTCATTTGTGTCATACTGTAATATCAATTATTTTTATTGTAGGTTTATGTATGAAAAGACATTTACATAAAAGGAGGCCCTGAGTTGACATAGCATTTGACGTGTGCTGATAAAACAGCATTTTAAGCAAGTAGTGCCAGTGTTGACATGTTATTAGATCTTTATTAATTACATCTGAATAACATCAGTCCCTGTAGGCTCTTAACCAAGTCATGGCATACCTGTGATTAAAGATAGCAAATCAGTATCAATGGGTATCGCTTTCGGGCTGATATCAGCAGGAAAAAATAATAAATGTGATCCAATGAAACAGCACTCAGTCACACTATGTGTTGTGATGTTGTGGAGTGTTTGAGTAGTTAACATTAGAGGCTGACTGATGATTAATGTGAGATTCTCAGAAGAAAATATACACATACAGAACACAAAAACACACACCTGGAATATGGACTCTAAATGTGTCTTGGTGATCTTTACTCTCTCCTTTTGGGCGCTATAGAAAAGAAAAAAGAAACAAAATTGAAATTTATAGCATACCTACACAACAGACACCATTAAACAGACTGAGAGGTAAAACTACTGTGATTCAATAATTAAAGGTGCATGAGTAAAAACTGAGAATAAGCAAACTTCTAGCAGTTAAATAGGTGAGCTACAATAATATTGGAATTATTTCGACCATCCTCTCATTTCGACCCATCAACACCACGTACACCCATAGAATCGACAGTGACCAGTTTGTCAGCATTACCGAGCATTGTCATTGCCGAAGTAGGCTATTTATTAAGAGTACTGCCTTTCTTGGTTATTTAGATATAGAAAATAAAACTATGTCATTATACTAATGTTGTTTGAGAGGAGATCAAAATACTCTCAACATCTCTCAACATCTCAACAGAACACACTGAGTGTGGTCCTTTTATATTGCTAAAGCCCTATTTGAGCTGGATTAGTTTAGGCAGAAGAGCTGTCGGTAATACCCGGATGTTCACTTCAGCACTAAAATTTTAATTAAAGGGATCCAAACAAATAAACAAACACCAAAAACAAACTTCTAATTAATTTGAGTTAGAACAGCACTAAGGCTAGTTAAGTGTGCTCACTTAACAAATGCCGACCATGACAGAAATCGCTCTGCTTTGCAAAAGGTACCTTCAAATATTTAATTTTTCTTCTCCTAATTAGAACATCACCAAAAATGTTGTAGATTATAGTAGTCATACTCCATTTTATCTGTTAGAACCACCATGCACCCACAAAAAAAAACAGATACTGAAGTCTATTATCAGGTTTTCTTACTACATTACTACGAATTTGATTCCAACAGGACAAATATTACTAAAGGAGGTCAGAGTACAACAAATTATTAGTATTTGACCGAATAATCGGTTAGCCGATTAATTGACAACAGGTCAGTATCATGATTGGTTATAAAAGAGCATCCCAGACAGGCTGAGTGTTTCAGAAGTAAAGATGAGGTTCACCACTCTGTGAAAGACTGCATGATCAAACAGCGCAACAAGAATATTTCTTATTCAAGAATAATGTTTCTGAACATAAAACAACAAAGAACTTTTGCTTTTCATCACCTACGGTACATAATATCATTGAAAGTTTCAGAGAATCTGAAATGATTCTGTAGAGGAAGTCCCTGCATGAGCTCAGGAACACTTCTAATGCAGGTTAAAACTTTAAAATGCAAACAAGAAACCATATATAAACAGGATCCAGAAATGCTGCCACCTTCTTTGGGCCTGAGCTCATTTAAAATGGACTGAGGGGAAGTGGAAAAGTGTCCTGTGGTTCTACAAATCAAAATTTGAAATTCTTTTTGGAAATCAAGGAAACCGTGTCCTCCGCACTAAAGACCCCTCAGCTTGTTATCAGTGCATATTTCAAAAGCTAGTATCCATGATGGTATAGGTTGCATTAGTGCACATGGCTTGGGTGAGGTGCACATCTGTGAAGGTACCATTAACGCTGAATGATATATACATGTTCTGGCAACATATGCTGCCATCCAGACAATGTCTTTTTCAGGGAAGGCCTTGTTTATTTCAGCAAGACAATGCCAAACCACATTCTGCATGTACTGAAACATCATTGCTCCATATTAAAAGAGTCCGGGTGCTAAACTAGCCTGCCTGCAGTCCAGACCTATCACCCACTGACAACACAATGGAGGGTTATGAAATGAAAAATACAACAAATGAGCCCCTGAACTGTTGAGCAGCTGAAGTCCTATGTCAAACAAGAATGAAAACATTTCACTTTCAAAACTACAGCAGTCGGTCTCCTCAGTTCCCGAATGCTTACAGAGTGTTGTTAAAAGAAGTGGTGATGAAACACAGTGGTAAACAGGCCCCCTGTCTCAACTTTTTTGGAACGTGTTGTTGGTATCAAATTCAATAAACAATAACATTTCTCAGTTTCAACATTTCATATGTTGTTTTTGTAGTATTGGCCTTTAAAAATCATTGCATCCTATTTTTATTTACATTTTGCACAGCGTCCCAATTTTTTTGGAAATGGGTTTGTAACTGACATTAGCCGATGTCTGCTCTCACGAGGCCAATTATGAAAAAAATTGCACATCTGCAGGCAGCCTTGTCCGTGTGGCTCCTGCGGCCCAATGTTATTGCTCCCCCTTGTGTCAATTACGCCATTCTACAGGCAGATGTCAGGTTTCACAGGGAGCTGTGAAGCGGTGGGAAACATGCCAATGCTGGATGTAACATTTCCTGAAAGAACACGGTAAGACTTAAATTCCTATCTTTCAAAGTTTAATACATTTAAATGGCCACTCTCAATAATATATACAATGTTTACTGTCCGTATAATTAGACTGATTCCAGTCTTTTAGTGAGAAAAACTTTGGGAGAGTTGGAAAAATATAAATAAAAAGAGACAGCAATGATTTTCAAATCCCTTTTGACAGTACAAAAACAAGATATTTAATGTTTCAACTAAATAATTTTATTGTTCTGTGTATATATACACTTAACCTAAATCTGATCACTATGTGACATCAGCTTTCATTTTAACAGCGTACAGCAATTGTTTGGGAACTGAGGATACCAATAGTTGTACTTGTGAAAGTGGAATTTTTTCCCCATTCTTGCTTGCTATAACACTAGTCAACAGTCCAGGGTCTTCGTTGTCATATATTGTATTTCACAATGCGCCACAAACAAATGCTGTTGTGACACACACATTATGTGGCCTGGCCTTGTCTGAATCTTTTGATATATGTTATGAACTGAATGTTATTCACTCAAAATGAATGAGCGAACCTCAACCCATCCTTGCTCATAAATAACTGAGCATTTCATAAATGCTCTTTTTGTACTCATGACAGCATCACCTCTTACCTGTTCAACTGTTTACCCGTGGAAATGACCAAAACAGGTATTTTTAATCATTTCACATGTCACATTCCACTTTTTTGGAATGTCTTGCAAACATCAAATTTGGAATTAGCATATAGCCTGTTTACAAAAATCAATAAAGTCCATAACAAACAAATCACTGCTTTCTGTTTTTATTTGCATTTTACCTACTGTCCCAACTTTTTCTGGAATCGGGTTTGTAATACAGATTAGCCACTAATGTCAATAAAATATCCTGATCCTGACATCCAGGTGCACAAGAGCCTCATATAGTTTTGGTCAGTGTAAGAACAGCTATGCTTCATACAAAGTCTCACCTTTCAAGTTTCCCTCTGTCAGGCTCCCCAAAGAGACTCATTTTGGAGGTCAAGCTTCCTCCTAAAAATTAAAAAATGAAACATTTCCTTATAATTTTATTACTTGAAATTTCCGCAGGAGATTAAACAGAGAGAAAGATTAAAAAGTTTAAAGAAAAATTAAACAAACGAGAAAATACAAGTTGCTTTGTTCATTTTTACACAAAAATAGAACATTTAAAATACATAGAAGAACACTTTTCACATATCCGGGTTCTCACTTGCATCTGTTTCTGTTAGCAGGTTATTTAATCTCTGGTTGAACCAAACCAAATGGCACAGTCCAGCTTTAAGGAATTTTGCTGTGTTCCTCACAATTCCAAGACAAAAACAGCTTTACCTGGGATTTCATAAATTTCCATACAAGCACACATTAAGATGAAAATGTATCCAGTCAATCCGAAGGGTTGAGGGTCCTAATTCTGAGCTTTTGAGACGAAAATCACATTGTACAGTTAAGATGGATTCACTCTTAAAGTGGAGAACGCAAAATGCTTTCTGCTTATTATCATTATTAGAAATGCATTTTTACTTAAACAGCTAAACAGTATCTCATACAGTTAAAGACAATGATAGAGAGAGAGAGAGAGAGAGCACAATTTTTAAACTCTGTTTGAATGGTGCCCTGATGTGTCTGATAGCTCATTATTAATGTGAGATGATATCTGTATTGTCTGTGTACAGCGAGGGTGTCCAAAATCCTGCTCCAGGGCCAAACGCAGACAGATTTTAATTGGCCAGTGGCTTCTGGTTTAGAGTGTGTTGTAAGTGGCCTGCCAGTCAGTATGTTGCAGTTTTTTCCTTTCAACTGATGGTGGCAGCGCCACTGTAAAATTACAGTGTAATGCGCTTCACTGTGGTAACAAAGTTAACTGAAGTTTAAGAGCCTTTCCTCTCTAAAAAGACCTGCAGCCTCATTTACTGAAATACAACTAGCCAAACTACAGCCATAAAGCAAAAACTTAACACAGAGAACCGGCGATTTTGGTGAGATGAAAATTTGAATAATTTTTCCATCGAGAGCCATGGAAAATGTATGTGCCTCAAAAGACTCAAAAAAAGTGTCAAAAGACTGTAATAAATGTTATATCACTAAAAATTAAACAAAGCATGTTAAGAAATATTTAGGGGAGGTGAGGGCAGAGAAACTAAAGAAAGTTCTACCCTCCCTAGGTCTCAAAACACAAACTTTTTATCATAGCAAATTCAGTAGTTCAGTAAACCCAAACTATAAAGGGGGTATTTATGCTGTTTAATCTGCTCCGCTCGTAACAACGGAAGCTTGTAACAATGGAAGAACCATTTTTGGTGCGATATAGAACCCTTTTCAAAAGGTTCTATACAGAACCATCTACAGCACATTATCCATCAATCTGAAGAACTATTTCATGATGCAAAAAACCATTCAAGCAGGCAAAGTATTCTTTGAGTGTTCATGGTTCTATATAGAACCATTTTCTGTTGTTATTACTAAAGAAACCTTGAAGATGACCGTTTGGATAAAGTATGTTCCTGCAAAAGTATGTTGCAGCTGGGAGCTGCTCTGTTTTGTTACGTTTTTGACTGGTTTTCTGAGTCTTTTAAATTTAACTGGGCTTTCTTCTAACTGGTTTATGAGCTGATGCACTCATAATTTGTTCATACTCTGTAACACTGGTGAAAAAGAAAGTGGCAAAGAAAAAGTATTTGATTAGAAATGAACTAAAGTTAAAGTACTATTATTAAATTTTACTCTAAAGAGTACTGTTACTTGGAAAAATGTGCTCAAGTACAGTAACGAGAGCATGTAATGTGTTACTCCGCATGTCTGCTAATGCTGAAACTCTCATCACTGTGATGATAAAAATATGATATACTGTGCAGCTCTAGTCTGTTGGCCCATGTTTTCTGATCCAGCTATAACCTACTCTGCTTAACACTGATCACTTTTTTAAATCACCTTTTAAATCATGAGGCTTTATCAAATATCTGCAGTTGTCATTTACTTACCACCTAAATGTTGATGTTTCAGTCTTCTTTCAAGATCTTCCATCTCATCGTCTGTGTTGGTGTACCATCTACCACCATTGGCTGCTACTAGTTTGTCTATCTTTGCTATAAGTTGTCTCACTTGACCCTTTTCACCAGGATTTTCGTTGTTGAAGGAGTGGTACCTGCTGCTACACTTCTGAACCAGCTGCTGAAGACTGTCCCCGGCAGTGCTGATATACTCCTCAATTGAGGCATTTTTTAAGATGTCTTTAAAAGTGAAGAGGATAATGGTGAACATGTAGAGCTTCTGCCCAAACACTTCGATCACTCTGTCCACTGTGTCCCTCTCATCCTGGGTGAATCGGCCCACGGGGATCACCAGAAGGAAAACATGGGGCCCTGGGTCTGAGAGCTGGAGGCACTGGAGCAGTTTCTTCTTAGCTGTGTTTGAGTCCATTTCTGCAGTCAGTCCTGGAGTGTCCACCACCATGATCCGCTTTCCTCCCAAGGTCACAGTCTGGGCCTCACACTGCTGGGTGACCGCAGAAGCGCTAAGCCTAGACAAAAAGCGAGATGAGCCAAGCAGCGTGTTGCCTGATTCACTCTTGCCTGCACCTACATTCCCCAGAAGGACCACCCTGGAGTCCTGATGCCCTGAAAAGACAACAAAAGAAAAAAGAGAAATAAATAAGGAGGGCTTAGCATTTTAAAATGCAGCCACTGTCCGCTCTGGAAAATGAACCCACATACACTCATCCAGATTTGAAAGCATGTGCAGAAAATGTCGTCTGATAAAAAGCAACATTGAAAAAGTCAATTAGCATCTGATGTGTTCATAACAGAGGTCATTTTAAGACATTCTACTAGAAAGATTTATTTAATTCACTGTATCAGGTTTCGAGTTGGTGAAAAAAATTACATCCACCATATATATAAATATATACCATATACACCTTAAGTAATACCATAGAAAAATCCAAGCAACTCAGCGAAGACCTCAGAAAAAAAAATGTTAAATCCATGTACACACACACACACACACACACAGCGATCATGCATACCATTATGACCACCTCCTTGCTTGTGTTGTGCTGGTCTGAGAGGATTAGACACAGCAGTGCTGCTGGAGTTTTTAAACATTGTGTCCACTCACTGTCCACTCTATTAGACACTCCTACCTTGTCAGTCCATCTAGTAGATGTAAAGTCAGAGACGATAGCTCTTCTGCTGCTGCACAGTTTGTGTTGGTCACAGGACGCTGCCCACAGGACACTGTTGGCTGGATATTTTTGGTTGGTGGACTATTCTCAGTCCAGCAGTGACACTGAGGTGTTTAAAAACTCCAGCAGCACTGCTGTGTCTGATCCACTTCATTTGTTTTTGGCATTACCTGATTTGTGAAACCTTTCAGAGTTTGTTGCACCTGAATGATTTATGCAGTTCTACTCACAATGTCTTGGATAATATTGGAATATTTCAGTTATTCGGCCAAATATTGACACAGCTATGCATAAAACACCAATAACTGATCACATAAAGAGACCAGGCTTAAATCAGCCCACCTGTGTGAATTTTTATACAACTATATTGGTCTCTATTAGTTATTTATTGGCTAGCTTTTGCACCAAAATGCTGAACAGTGGGAGGTTTTGTGCTTGGAATGGCATTTCAGAGATATACACTGCCAATAACAAAGCAAATGTAAGTTGTTGTAGCTTTCTACCTGATTTGTGAAAATATGCACAAATATATTTGTTCTAAAATTGTGAATAGACATACATAGGTCATTCAAATATACTGAACTCTGTTTGTGAAAGTTTTCACAAGACAGGTAATGTTAAGTAATGTTTAAGTGGTAAATAATGTTTATGGGTTTTTAGTAGTGTAAAAGTCAAAACCTCCTATTAGCTTTTTAGTGCAAAAGCTGGTCAATAAATGACTGACAGACAAAACACTACTGTGAAACATAAAGGTTAATTTGAGCATGCTTTCATCTCCTTATATGGTTATTAATGTACCAGTGATTGGCCAACTAAACAAAATGTTCTATTTTTACATGTGATAATGGATCAAAGAGACAGAAAATAACGTGCAACTCCTCGTTTCATTGAAAATAAACTACCATAAATAAATAAATAAACAACCACCACTTACTTTCACTTTCCTTATTGGTGGTCTACAAATTACAAATAACACAGCACAATATAAAGGCCAGTCAACTTCACTGAAGCCCGTCATGAGGACAGCGCCCCGATATACCACCCATCGAGCGGTCCTACTGAGCATGCGCACATCACCACAGCGCACTAACTCAGTGTTTTTAATGTTAATTCAGCCTTAAATCAAGTCTGTCACACAGACTCAATTTCATATTCCTACTCAGACACTGATGAGGCCGTTTAGGCTATCAAAACACCCTAATTATTCTTTTACTGCAGGTAACATTTTCTGAAAAGGTCAAATTAGAGTTAATTACTCTTTTATTTCTTGTAACATTTCCTAATAAGGTGATTTAGGCTATCAAAACATCCTGTCCTGGTTTAAGTGGGGAATTCGCGCTACAGCGGAACGTTTCGTCCGGTCCAAGACCCGAATAATCTGATCTACCTCACTTCTGTTTTCAGTGTAAAACTGAAGGCTACTTACGGTCGGAGTGCGCCATTTCCTTAGACTAAGGGTGTAAATCTGCAGACGACAGCGTTCATCTTCTCATCCTTCTACTCTCTGTCAGAAGAAACCATTTTGTTACAGAAGTAAACACCTTTAAACGCCACAAGTACGGAGACCTGAGGAGCCCCGTCCGGTGCGGCGCGCACACGCCACAGAGACGAAACTCAGGGTCCGTTCCGGTTCTGTCCTTCATTCGCCCTCGCTCACTTACCCTCACCCTCACCCTCAGCTGCAGGGCCGCTCGGCCAGCCAGGCAAACCTTGAGAGCAACGCGTTTTTAGGAGGTTTGAGCATAACGTAGCCAGCCTGTGTGGCAAATACTCCGTCCGGCTCTCACCTTGGAGTAGAATCGATGGTGAAATGTCTTTGTTTTTGTTGTTTTTAGCCGTGTAGCCCTTGGCATGCTAACGAGCCGGCTAGCGGAGGACAGTGAGGCTGTATCAGCGGTTATGGAGGAGTTTGTAACTTACAGCTCAGTAAACTGAATATTATGGGTTTGAAACTGTAAACAGTTCAGAGACATTCACTGCCACGGCTTATAAATAGCTGTGTCCGCCGCTGCCTTCCAGTCCTGTGTTCAAGAGCTGACCCCCATAAACGAGCCCCGGAGTTTCTGATTTGGGGGGCGTGTCAGCAAAAAGCAGTTTTCAGCAAATTTCAGTTATTCGGCGTAACCCATGAAAAAACCCACTGCAGATTAAAATCATCCACACCAAAAATACAGATGTATGTTATGTGATGCTGAACCCCTTTGCTGTCATTGCGTTGCAGTAGTGCAGCATAAACGGTATAATCGGACTCTCTAACGGCATAGAAACAAACGTTAACAATAAAAGCATCATTTATTTTGTTTACGACCAAAACCACTTGGACTCAAAATGAAGTCATGTTTACGAGCTCTGTAACTCCAGAGGCAGCAGTGTTGTGGAGTTTGAGAGCTCAGTGTCTCAGGTGGTGAAGATCTCAGGGCGAGTTCTGTCCACACTGCTGTTCGAGGGCTCCTCTAACAGCCTTCACTTCAGCGAATAAAGTAATGGAACAGCCCTTAAGATGTGGACTGGAAATGACCAGGCCTACTGGGAAACTATTGAAACAGGAACTGGGAGCGGTTTGGGCGAGCGATGAGCAAATCAGCCCACCGCCCACTCTCAACACCCTCCATTATACACATCCATTTTCCCTCGAAATGGCTGCAAACCGTGAGGACAGCGCGCTGGGTGAGTGACCATTCTCAGAGCTGTGTTTGCTCAGCCGTTATATCGATACACACTTCGGCATTATTTAATCCGTTAGTTTTGGAGGTGACGCGGTATGGTGATGACGGCAACCAGCTTTACGCCAGATCCCAGATCCCATCACAGATTACTTTCGATTTCAAATCTGCTCTTTTTTATTTTAATAGACATTAAAACTTGCAGATTGACACTTATGCACGATAGGAGTAACCTGAGCAATACTGGCTGCTGTTTTGTCACTGTTTTGTTTATTGATTGAGTTAATATGATTTTGTTGAGTGACCTGTTGCTTTATTTTCTTGCTGCAGCGCAAACAGCTGGCAAAGAGCCAGCAGAGACCAACAGCATACATCACCCTCCTGTCTGTAAGTTTCAAGCTGGACAAATAAATTAACGTCAGTAAAAATAACTGAATGAATAAAATCTTAAAATTGTTTGATATGAATTTATCCATAAATACTTTTGGAACAGTTATTAGTGAATATATCTGTGTATTAACTGTCAGACCTTTCAGTTTCCTACTGGAAGAGTCCTCACTAAGATGCAGCACACTAATATGAAGCCATAGCTAATATGCTCTGTGAGCTCCACTGGACCAAGTACAGTCCAAATGAAGTGACCTCTACAGTTCTGAGCATAAACAGACTTGATGTAGCAAAAAACACAAATCCAAAAGCCCCACATGACACCGTCTTATATTTCCCAACATCATAACTGCCTAGTATTTTGTATGTAAAAGTGAAAAAACTATAAAAATCAAATAATTTCTGTTGTTTTTATAATATTAAAAAAATCAGGAAACTATTATTTGGATTAAACAAAGTTCCTCTATTAGTGTCCTCTCTTAACATTTCTGTGTTCTCTGATTTAAGTGTCTATGAGGATAGTGCTGGTGGGGAAGACTGGTGTGGGGAAGAGCTCTACTGGAAACACCATCTTGGACCAGGAGGTCTTCCACGTGTCCTATTCTGCCCAGTCAGTGACCAAAGACTGTATAAAGGCCAGAGCAGAGGTTGACGGTTATGAAGTGTCTGTGGTCGACACTCCTGGTTTATTCGACACTGACCTGACAGAAACAGCAGTGATTAACAGACTGGTTGAATGTATCACTCTGTCCTGTCCTGGACCACACGTCTTCCTCCTGGTGCTCAGACTGGGTCGCTTCACTCAGGAGGATCAACAGACGGTGAAGAGACTTCAGTGGATCTTTGGTGATGAGGCGCCTAAATACACCATCGTTCTCTTCACTGGGGGGGACCGACTGAAAATCCATACCCTAGAGGAGTATTTGGCTACAGCAGGAAACGAGCTGAGTCAGGTGGTGGAGACGTGTGGTGGACGCTATCATGTCTTTAACAACGAGAACATGGCAGACCGCACTCAGGTCACTGGACTGATGGATAAGATCTTCACAATGGTGTCAGAAAATGATGGTGGCTCCTACACCAACGAGATGTATGAAAGTGTGGAGAGAGCGATTCAGGAGAGAGAGGAAGAGCTGAGAAGCGAGATGGAAGAACTGGTTAAGGCCAAAGACAAAGAGATAGTCCAGCTGAAGTGGGAGCTCAGAGAAAGAGCAGAGAGAGACGTGAAGAAGAAGAAATTTCCACAGTTCAGAAAAGTCACAGAGCAGTGTAAACAGCAGTGATAGTGACTCTCACTCAAACACTCTCCACTTTTCTCTCCGTCCTGTCTTCCTCATTTATCTCAAAATCTACATCGAGTGTTTTCACTGTTTATTACTTTTTTACATGCAGTATTGCGCTTTAATACTTATATACTTGTTATGCCTTTAAACTTAAGACCTTCAGACGTTATATAGCAATTCTGATATATTGGGGGTATCCAAAAAATCCTCTTATTAAGTCAGTAAACATAACGTTCCGTTAAAATGTTTGGTACTGTAGGTTAATGCAGAGTTTTGATTAAGTACGCCTAAAATCCTAAAAGTAAAACACAAACAAATCCTCTATGTTCAATTGTAAAACATTGTTTTGCTAAAGAAACTACTAAAAATGGCCCCAGTGAGTCCCTAAATCTCAACACTCATGATCACTCAAGACCTATGAATATGCTGTGTTAGCCTTCTCGCTAAGGTATTATTAACCTCTAGTGCTAATGAGGATAGTACATCAAAAGTAGCTTAAGCTAACAGCTACACACAAAAACACAGATTTACCCACTCAGATTTGAGTCTTTATTTTCTAAACTTGCGTAAGTGAGACTTCAGTGGGCCAGAATGATCATGTGTGGTTGTGTGTAAAGCTGTTAAGTCCTACTTGCAAAGCTAACAGTAGCTTCTGGTGCTAACAAGGACCATAAATAAAAAGTTGCTTAAGCTAATAGCTCCACACACAGGTACAAAATTACAGAGTTGCTGCTCTGTAATTTGTGTGAGTGAAGTTTCAGTGAGCTGGAATGAACCTGTGCTGTGAATCAAATCTTTGGCAGAGTAGCAGTAAAAAAAATCACTTTCTGAAGACAGTGATTAGTTCAGTTTCTAATCTAATCAATCACAGCTGATCAGCTGATCTAGACTTTCTGAACACAGTGATTAGTTCACTTTCTACTGTAATCAATCACAGCTGATCAGCTGATCTAGACTTTCTGAAGACAGTGATTAGTTCAGTTTTTATCTAATCAATCACAGCTGATCACCTGATCTAGACTTTCTGAACACAGTGATTAGTTCAGTTTCTACTGTAATCAATCACAGCTGATCACCTGATATAGACTTTCTGAAGACAGTGATTAGTTCAGTTTCTACTGTAATCAATCACAGCTTATCTAGACTTTCTGAAGGAAATGATTAGTTCAGTTTCTACTGTAATCAATCACAGCTGATCACCTGATCTACACTTTCTGAACACAGTGATTAGTTCAGTTGTGTTCAGTTCAAGTTTTTTTTATTTATTATTCATTTAACTTGTAGATTGGTGAAAAAAGTTTTAACAAACTGTTATCCATGTTTATAAATTAAAGCCTTAATATTTGTCAATAAGAATTTAAATTAATAGACCTAAACTAAATAGTCTGTTTTTAAGACTGTCTATTGAATCATTTCACATTAAAATGTTTGAATAAATTCCAAATATATTAATTTTGTTCAAGGTAGAATGAGTGAATATTGATAAACAGTGTATATACAAAATTCTAGAAATGATTAAACAGAAATGATCAAGTGTACTCAGATCTTAATCATTAAGGTTGTGTATTGTAAATAGACTCCAGTTATATTGTGTCAAAGTGGCTTTAGGTCCAAACTGTTTAAATAAGTATTCTGTCTGTGTGAGGACTTAATCACGTTTCCCCTTTTTAGGCTTTGTATCCAAAAATACAACATTTAGAGGATGTCGTCCCTCTCTAGTAGCCTCTCAGAATGTTGAGGTCATTTCAGACTCTCCTAAGGACAAGTAGACGTGTGTAGAGTATGTGGAGCTACATAACCATCCAAATGGTTTTAATGTTACTATATTAATCTTTTTTTTTTCATGCTTACTGTTTAGGATCTGATTAACACCCTTGGCCCTGTTTATATGAATCCACAGCAGAAAACACTGCCACTGACAAAGAGTGTCCGAGGTTGTCTATAGACACTTTTGAACCAAGAGTCATATGGGGGCATAGCAGAGTGTGATAAATACAGAGTGTACCTGCGAGACCAGAGCTTTTTGTATTCCTTGCAGTTCTTATTTGATTCATTTTGTCAGCCAAATACTCTTTATCTGGAAAAGTACATCAACATTAATAAAGTATTCCCAAAACCATCGCAGTCGCATCATGCTTTTATTGTTGACTCACCATTCTTCAGCCTTTCTGCAACAGTTTTTGGTTCTTAAGGTGATATCTCCTTGGCTGTCCTTCAGAATGATAAGGATGTTGTTCATGTTGTGATGTTATAGCACATATGACATGAAGCAGTGGCCTTATATACCAAAAGGTCTAATAGAGAAATAGTGCACACCTGCTCCAAATGTGTAGATTGTTATTTTTAATTTGTTACAATGAGCCAAACTGCCACTCAAAACACATCTTTCCATTGAGCAGTGATTGGCTTTTAGATTTAGTGAGTGGTGTTACGTGTCCGGCCTGGATAAGGGGTGTCTGGCCGGTATATTTCTCTCTCTCCCGCTCGCCCGTTCGTTCTCTCTCTTTTTCCCTCTCTGTTCCGTATGTCTCCTCCCTCGGTTGCTCCCTATCTCTGCTACAGGTTGGCTGCGGTGTCGGTCGTCGTTAGGGGCTTGACGTATGCCACTTGACGGCAAATCATCATGCAGAGTTCCGGCCCTGGAGGAGGGACTTGAACTTTAAAAGCAGCCCGGCAAAGCTCGTGAGGAGGCTGGCGTTACCCCTGTGCTCCAAGCTGTTTAGGCGTGCTCCTAGTTGTAGTTGCTGTCGCAGACACAAAAGCTTTCTGTTCTTTCTGCTCGTGCAGTTTTGGTGTATGTCTGCGATAGCTTTGTCTGTATGTTTGTTCGGTTCACTTTAGCTTGTGTTTTTGTGCCTCGCACTGTTAATCACGCTAGCCTTGCTGTTAATGGCTGTCTGCTCTCTCTCTCCCTTTCTCTCTCTCATACGCTGCTTTGCCTTCTCGGGGTTCTGGACAGGTTAGATGGGCGCGCTCATACATTTTACATCACGTAGCTGCCCATTGTATAGATACCTTAGGAAAGGGGCGGGCGCCAACTCATGTATTTGTGTTATGCCGTAGGGAAGCCTAGAGTAGATAGTTTTTTTTTGTCTACTAGGTGAGGATTTCAATTAAAGAGCTAGGGTAGTTTTTTTTGTTGTTGTTGTTGTTGTTTTGTTTGTTTTGTTAATTTCTTTCCTTTAGCGCCGTCCGGGTCCAGAATCCCGCTCTTTTTGACAGCAAGCATATTGGCCATTTTTTTTTTTTCTGTAAATATTACCGGAGGTCTCACTCTCTACCTCTGGCATGTAATAAACAAGAAAAGCAGCTATCCTATTTGTGTCTTGCTCCTTCCTGGTTCGTGCTGCAACCGTCACATTTAAACCATATGTTACTGACCCCATTATCCCCTAGGCTTTCTTGTGGGGTCGTAACAGTGGTCTTTAGCCTACATAAATTGAACGCATTTCAGTTAGCAGTGATGCCATTGTGTATCCCATTTAGGTTCTACTCTTAAGTGGTGTGTATGAAACTGCAGTTTGTAAGTGCATATATTCATATATTGTCCACATCAGTAATGACATTAAATTGTTGGGAGATAAAACTAACCTATTATAACTGATCACATAACATGCAATGCTGCATGTTATTTAATGGATGTATTGTGTAACAGTACTTCAGTAGGAACACCAGTGAAGGATGTGCCCAATATGAGTCACTAATGAATAATGGGGTTAATTTATACATTGTATTATTGTGTAGACGTCTGTGCTTCTTCAGGCACAGACGAAGCAGTTATTCAGGCATTGAAGATGAACAGTGGCTGTGGTTAATTGAAGATGAATTACTTAACACAGTCACCTTCTGAACAACACAGTGTTTTGTTCTTATATTCCAGAACAGCTTTCCTTCTGGTGTTGGTTCATGTAAAGAAACATGACACCATACTCATTCACACAGCTTTATTTGTTTATCAAATTTTAAAACTTTTACAAAGTTTACAGAAAAATAAAAATAAATCAAAATGCAATAGTAATGTAGTGCTTTAAAAAACAGTCAAGTTATAAATCATAAAAGCATTTCTGAGTGCTTCATAAAAATAAAATAAAAAGACAAAGACCATTCAAAGTTCTAGAAAACATCAAAATAAAAAGACTGAATAAATATCAGGCATCATAAGTCTTTTCACAACACGAAATGATAATTAAATACGTTGAATAATGCACAGAAATAAACTGTCCTGCTACTAGAGAGCCTGATAGTATTAGGTCTTTAAGAGCTACAGCAGAGATTTACACTTTAGAAAAAGTTTCATTTTAGAATAAAACGAAACCCACATCACAGGTGTCAGCGGAGCTTCTAGCCGATGAGGATTAAGCTCTGCTTACGCAGCTGGTGGGAAGCCTCTGGCTACAGAGAGATCTTTCACTGAATGGAAGGATTTTATTATCCAAGGCTGAGGAAATCTCCAGATCTGTTTACATATCTTTATCATTAGATATGCCCCATAACATGTGCCAAGAGTTAGATCAAATGATATTCAACTTCATATGGAAGAACAGAGCTCATTATTAACAAAGGATGTTTTATGTAATAATAAAAGTAATGGTGGTTTAGACGTTTTAAGTTATGAAACCTTAAATAATACATTCAAAGTTGACTGGATTATTAGGCTCATTCAAGAAAGAAAATAACATGTATGGGATATTTTTCCAAAATACTTGTTTAATGTGATGGGTGGTGTAGAATTCTTGCTAAGATGTGACTATAAGATTGAAAAATTACCTGTTAAACTGTCCAGATTTCATGAACAGGCTGTACTAGCTTGGACCGGCTCGAGCTCCGGACTGCAGTACCGCACATCCACAAACACAGGTAGCTTCAAAAGTCGAGCTCTCAGATAAAGAAACCAGGTTCAAACTGTTCAGACTGACCTGTGAAAAACCTCACAGCTCTTATTCTGCCCGGCCGTGGTCTGAGTAGAGCGCGAGCCCGGAAAGGGAAAGTCAGTGAAATATGAGCGGTTTTTGACCTCGGCAGGTGATTTTCAGCACTAATGACTTCAGAATCTATGAAAGTGTTGATTCAGCAGCTCGGTTTGGAAAAGATTCACAGACGGAGCTGCTGTGTTTGATCACTACATACAGCTGTGTCTCCTTAGGAATCAGACTGTCTGACTCTGCAGTTTAACTCCACACTAACATCATCAGGAACCTTCAGACTCACTTGTTGTTCATATTACTCGATGTGGAAAAGATTCACAAACGGATTTTGTGATATTTTATTGTTTTATTAGTGTTGAAAATCACCTGCCGAGGTAAAAAAAACGCTCATATTTCACTGACTTTCCCTTTCCGGGCTCGCGCTCTACTCAGACCACGGCCGGGCAGAATAAGAGCTGTGAGGTTTTTCACAGGTCAGTCTGAACAGTTTGAACCTGGTTTCTTTATCTGAGAGCTCGACTTTTGAAGCTACCAGTGTTTGTGGATGTGCGGTACTGCAGTCCGGAGCTCGAGCCGGTAGAAATCCGAACCGCTGTCCGCGAGACTGCGGTGAGCTGAACAGGTAAAGCGGCAGCGCTGATAAAGGAACTGAAGAAGAGCCACATCTGACTGCCCCCCTGTTTAAACCCCCTGCTGTTGAGTTTGACTCTGTAGCAGCGCCTGATTCAAACAGATCCCAAACACTGATCAAGGGATCACCTGGGATCTGATGCAGTTAACACTTACACAGTTGTGTCACTTGGTATTTGGAGATACTTTGGCTGGATTAAATTTCCTGTTTCCACTAAAATGTGTCCCCTGTTTGTCCAGATGAGATCTGATTGTACTTTACCTGCGTAAAAATCACAACCATATCATCGCCGTTCAAAGGAAAACAAGTATCTCCAAAATGCAGGAGAGGGCAGAAACGTCCTAACAGTTTTGGAGTGTTTCTACTGGTTTGAACACAATGTAAAGAACGACTTTTGTGCTCAAATGTAGAAAAGTCAAAATAAAAATTGGAGATATGTGTGAAAATATGCACCATTTCCATTTTATTTTGATGTCTTTTATCCTGTTGTGAGAGGAGTGGACAAGCTTTGTGTGGACACTTTATTTACTCTCTCCCTGCTACTCAGAGCTCAGCAGACGCATTTTCAGTCATGTAGTTGAACAGATACAAAAATACATTCCATTTACACTCATGTTAAACACGGTCAAGATCCGTCTCTGACCACCTCTGAACGTGATCTGATCGTAATATGACCACAGTGAGTCCTGGCTGTGGTCAACATCAACGTGATCTGATCTTTGAAAATGCATGTTGATACAAGGTGTAAACAGACCCTTATTGTGTGGACAGTAAAGGACAAAAGAAAAGGAGGCTGATATTCGAATGTTTTTACTGTCAAAGTCAAAGTGTGAGTGTAAGAAAATGTTTCAACAGCAGAAAATCAGCCACAAACTTCACTGATCTTATTTAACCAACTCACCATCTGAATAGACTCGAATTAACAAGCAGCTCAGCACATCTTCAACACATACAGTAGATTATGCTGCACAGATGATGCAGAATATATGTGTTCAGTTGTTTAATAAGTCTCTCATACATCACTTATAAATACATCAATTACTATTTTTCTCCTTAAACTTTGATCTCTCTTTATTTATAAACTCCCATAAGAGGAAACAGGTTGTTGGTTAGGAGTATACTTTAAATACAGTGATACTGAAGTGCCTGTGATGATATCCAAGTTTCTGTTGCTGAAGTTGATGTACAATTTATATAAAAACAAAAGTTAATGAAGGTAATAAGACAGTTATAACACTGTTATGATGCTGTATTATAATTATGAACATTTCTGATGAGAGATTGAACGTTCAGTATGTTTAAATACAATTATAATTATTTGAAGTGTTGAAGGTAATAATGTTCTGCAGACTGAATCACTGCTTATCTGTACATTCCTTAACACTAATAGTTAGAATAATACACTTATCAAATATACAAAAATAGAAAAAAATAAGATGAAAAAAATAAGATGATAAAAAATTGAAGATGATCTCAGTGGACTCACTACAAAGAAATTAAGGTCACTTGAACTTAATCGGTCTCCACTGGAAGGATTTGGCAGTGGTTTAGGAAACATGGCAGAACATCTATAAGGAAGGTCTATAAAGTGAACATTTTTCTGTGCATTAAAGGTTTTTTTAATGTTTTTTGTCATGAATATTTACCCATGGTATTGTTTTCCTCAAAATAAAATGCTGTTTACTTCACACTGTTGGTTTACTTCAAACCAACAAAGAAGCCAACTTTTACTGAATTGAATTTTTAAAGGCTCTTAGGTATCCTGAAATTTTTTGCAGCTTTTCCTCCTCAAAGGAATTTTATTTTAGATGAATTTTCAGGGAGACAGTAAACACCTGTAATTACTGCCACCTGGTGGACATTTGGACTAATGTCAGCATTTTCTCCATCTAAGGCACAAAATCCAAAATCAAGCAAAGATCACATCAATGTTCTGGACCATCAAATGTTCAATTTAGAATCTCACCTGGTAGAATAAAGTTCAGTAAAAATGTCTTTTCAATTTTGAAATGATCACTTGTAGAGTACATATGACTGTGAAATTTAAATCAAATATAATCAAACAGGTCAAGTCAAAAATGTAAAAGAAAGACATTCTTTAAAACTAACCATGGACTAAATTAACCTTTCCATCACAATGAAAATGAGATAATCTGTAACACCAGTTTCTCTTAAAGACTAGAAGCAGCTTAGAATAAAATAAAAATATGTGGTCAACAGAGACTGGAAATACCCAAATATTAAACTGGTGGAATGGATAGACATTGTTTCCATGTATTTCCATGATATACTGTTGTTGTTGTTATGCACTCTCTGTCCTACATAGGAGATTCACACAAAATAAGAAATGTCATTCTCACTGTAATCTGAACTACTTTGTTCAGCACAGATTCTTAAGTGGATCTTCAGGAGGTAAAGACTCAGATTCAGGTTTAGCCATTTTTGTGGTAACACAATGAAAAACATACTATAGAAATACATAAGTAGTGCAGTAACTGTAAATTTTACACTTAATGTAGAACTCAAAGATAACAACACAAAATAGAAGAAACTTATCCATAACGTTTAGTTTAATTGTTTATATAATTTCGCTGTTGTAGGAAGAAATTATAACTTTACAGGAGAAGGAAAAAAACTACTCTACTTTTATTGTAAGTCAAAGGAACCAGACATTTTTCCAAGCCATTTTAGGTCATTTCTTTTAGTCCATTCACCATGAAATGTACACACAATGTAAAGGGTAACAGGTGTTGTCAAATTACGCCAAAAACTGAAAAACATCAAAAATGGTATGAGGTTTGATATGAGGTTTTCTTCCGACAACAGCGATTTGCTAGTTTCTAAACATCACTGCATTAACACCCTTGGCTATGTTTGCCAATACAGTTGCTGAGATACAAGTCAAAAGCTTAGAATTCCAGCTTGCCTGTTTCTACAACGATCACATATAGGGCATCAAACTTTATAGATTCTGGTAAAATGATGCATCCAATAAATACATTTTCAGTGCAGTCTGAGACTTTGTTTAATAGAATTAATTGAAAAGGTAGTTCTTTTCTTCAGATGACTCTCCTTTTCACTCCAGCTTCATCACAGAGTTTTGCTCCAGATAGAGTTACACTTTCAGTTGTGGAGGGCACTAATGAAAGGTACATGGGTGTATTTTGGGACACTCAAGCCACTCTCCAGCAGAAAGAGGAAATTGCCGTCACCATGCTGTTTCTTGATCCTGCTTAAAACCTTTTGCTCTTCTGTTGGTAAGTCTGCATCGATGCTTGTTGAAGGGTTTTAATCTAGAGATGTTGACCTCCAGGAACTTGAAGGACAATGCAACTGTCACAGCTACAGTGTTGATTTCTAGAGTGCGTTTATGAAAGTCTGTCAACATTTCCACTGGTTTGAGAGGGTTGATGTTGTTCCCAGGAGTCAAGGTGCTTTGGAAGGAAGAGAAGCACCATGTGTCTGGCTAAACAATGTGAGGTCGTCCTCAAATGTCAGGAGTTTGACATTTGCCCTGGGTGCAGCCACTGTTATACAGAAAACAATGGAAATCCCAGTGCATCTGTGGTCACAGATTTGACTCATAAGGGACCAAATCTATGTCTCATAAGCCCCCAGGGTGAGAGGCGCATAGACACAGTGAATGGTGTTTGGATGCTGTAAACATAAAATAAAACAGAATGTCAGACATGAACACACACTTATCACAGTCACAATCAGACTCAACATGCAAATTTTGTAAACACCATCACACACACATAAGACAGAACAATGGGATCTGCCTCATAAAGCCATTAAACATCTCTCTCTCTCTCTCAGATTTCACATTCAAATATTCACAAGAACCAACAACAGAATATAATCACTAGAGAAATAAACTTCCTTTCTCTGTTTCCTCCTGTTGAGGGCAGAGGCATGGTGAAAAAAGGCTGAGCTCCAGATTATTCCAGATTAACTTCCACTGGGTGAATGTCTGTATGGACTATGAACCTGGATCCATATTACTGAAACTTCCTTAAATTAAGATCTGACATGTTCTGCCAGTATATTAGTCAGAATTACTGGGCTGATATAAAATCTATTTAATTTGTCCTCTCTTCACAGCACTGCCACTTTAACTCTTCCATCCTTCTAATCTTCAGATAAACGAGTTACAGCTGCTCCCAACAAAAGGTCCCCACATTATGTTTCTCTTCAATATATCAAACTCCACCAGCCCACACATACAGTACTGTGCAAAAGTCAGAGACCACCTTATTTACATAATACCCAGTCAAAACAGCCATTAAGTACAAGTTTTTCATTTTTCAGGAGAATTATATGAGGAGATTAGATAGAAGATAATGCATTTGCATAAGGAGGAACAAATTCAATGGAAAATAGGTAAAAATAGGAGCGTCACAAACCACTTAAACGAATAAATTTAAGATAACTATTATAAGGTATTGAGACTAAAAGATCATGACTCTTAAGGTCAGGGTTCTGTTGTAATCAGGTGTGGATCAGCTTTAATGTGAGCTGCATGTAATCAACAAATGCTAAACCTTCCATATTTCCATACCAATATAGAGTATTTGCAGTTTGAAATATTTAAATACTATTTGTTTTAAAGATGTGGATTCAGAGAGAAAACTGCTAATCTCAGCTCCACACACACTCACACTCGTAGGGTGTGTTCAGACCTCGGCAGGTTTGGTGTGACTAAAACGATCCCTGGTACAATTACTCCTTTGCACTTGTTTGTTAGTGCAACTGAGAACGTTTCCATCTGAGCTGTGGCACGCACCACATGAGTGGACCGAGACCCCCTGAGCAGGTTGGTCTCGGTTCACTTTAAAATGAACTCAGAAATACAGGAATACAGATCAAAGACGTCTAAACGAACCAAAGACAGAACAAACTGTTGCCTCCTCTCTGCAGAACTTCTTCAGTTCGTGTAAAAGACAAGTTTCTGATGCTGTTTTGACACCTGGATGTGTTTGATCATCTCTTCTTCAGCTCTGAATCGGTAAGTAGATAGTTTCAGTTTTAAAATGAGACTGAGGCACGTTTGAAGTCATTATAAAACACTCTATATACACATTTGTCTGCACACATAAATATATTATGAATGAAGGAGCCAAAGTGTCTCCATTGTAAAAGCTGTTAGACCCTCAAGGCTTTTACAGGGATTCCACTCTGCTTTGTGTCACGTACAACAACAGTAATGCAGGAGGTCTTGTGGCTTATTGCTCTAATATCACAAGACAGGACAGATTCAGAAAGTTCAGTGGACATTACCACTGTTACTGTACATTACACAATCTGCCCAATCAGTCCTGACCTTTTATTTGAGTGACTTTTGTTAGATGCACAAACACACACTTACTCTAGTTTCTCCAGTTTACAGTGTGGATCTTCTAGTAGAGCGGAAAGCATCTTCACTTCTGACTCTCCTGGTTTATTCCAACCCAGATCCAGCTCTCTCAAGTATGAAGGATTTGATTTCAAAGCTTTAAACAGAGCTATACAGCCTTTCTCTGTAATACTGCAGTGATGTAATCTGTATAGAGATGGAGAAAACTTCCTCACATTTACGGTTCTACACACAAATACATATAGAATCTATACAAACATCAACATCTCACACACACGCAATCAAGAAGACAAAAAGAAAACTACACGCTACATAACTGAATTTATTTTGTGTGACTCTCTCATATAAACAAACACACCAAAAAAAGGAAAAACAAGAGACAGAAACGTCTTGACTTTCAATACAGAGAATATCCACATAATATACACAAATATCACCATTATTCAAGCTATTAAACCTAAAAGGCCGAGAGCAGAGTTCAGTAAAGATTCAAACAAATAATTCTTTATAATATTCTAACAAGTGTGCAAAGAACTACAGCTCCCATTTGCCCCAGAGTGATGACATCACAGACAGTCAAGAGAGTGTATGGTTATGTGAACATTGTGTATGGTTATGATCTGAATGTCACAAAGACTAGAAAAAATATATACTATTACTACGAAACAAAGTGATGATAAGAGAACATGTGGTTTCTGTATTACTACATACAAAGTTACACTATTTTACAGTCCTGTTACTACAATGTTACAATACTATTACAGAGAAATTACCAGTAAACGTATCAAGTAATACTGAATGTGTTACTATACTGAAACTATACTATCCTGTCACATATGCATATACTTACAGAAACACTGAATCACTAAAAGCTTAAATATTCCTGATATTTCTCACATTAGTTACTCTGTACTTACATACTGAACTTGCAAATTATGCAACAAATATTTCTAGTAAGTCCTACATATTTATCATTAAATTCAATGTAAGTAGTTATATATACCTGATACTTTTCCTGTAGTTTTTGCAATATATCCCATAATTACCCATAAGTATTTCATATTTACATTTTAAACTTCTGAGTAAGTGCAGCTCTAAATACTTACTAGTTTATGTAAATTACTAAATATGTGAAAAATATGTACCAGATACCACAACATATTTACTTATTAACCACATATTTACTTATTAAATACTACTTACTTACTGTACCAGAATAAAAAGATCTACCCAGTTTTCTGTAAACACTCTCATACTTTCTCTTTAACGTGTGAAACTTTTAAACATATGAAATCAATGAATAATCTAGTGAATAATCTAATCTCTGTATCATTACAAAAACAACAGCCCCTCCCCCTAAACTCACAGAGCTGATAGCAGATAAAACTTGCTGCACTGAAGGTCACTACATTACAAACACTTCTGATCTGAGATCTTATTAAAAAGCAGAAGCTTGATTTATATTTTGAACTGAAACATGACTGAGTCTGATGTAGTGACTTTACTAGATGCTCCTCTTGAAAACTACAGATTTACACACACAGTAAGACAGTAAGTATGTTTGAGTATGTTGATATTTTAAAAACACTATATTGACTCAAACATGTGAGAAGAAAACTGTACCACACTGTATCACAGCACTGTCTCCCTCCTACAACTATTATGGATCATATTCTAAATACTAAACAAAGACATTCTTAACACTGTTTCTCCAGACAAATGGAAGAAAAACTCACTTATTCTTAAAAATCCTTGAATATACAGGAGTGAAGAATGCCTGAGGAACTGGACTTCATTATTATATTTTAGTATTATTTTGGAGGACTTGGACTTTAGACCAGTTTTATTTAAATTAAACTCTTCTACCTTTGTATTTCCAAAAGAAAATGATTTAGTCACTGTTACAGATGGATTACAGAAGTACACCTTAGGTAATTATACTTGTGGGTCAACTTCAGTTTTGCCTCATGTAATTACACAAGCATATTTTAATAGTTGTAACAGCCCATTCTCTCTCATGTAATAACACAAGTATAATAACACAAATGTAATCACTGAAAAGGCAGTTTTTTTCAGATTTTTTTTTCCAGCAGTAAAAGGAAGTATGTAATAACTTATATTAAAACATTACTTACACTGTATCTGCCAGCTTTCCTAACATCTAGCTAGTATTTATGTTGCTACTGCTGTGACATTGTAACCAGTTTCAACTAAACCATTCTGTAATGTGACAGTACAGCAGTCCTCTTATATTAACATGCAACTTTTCTAATATTAATTAAATGTGTTGCATTTCCTCCAAAGCAATGTCTATGTTACCATTCCATTATTACACAGTACTTACATAACAACTACACAGGAACTGTCCACTTATTTTAAAGTGTAACTTTACACTACAGGAAAGTTCCTGTGTAATTGTTGTAAAGATACAGTGTAATTATAGGATGGTATAATCAGTGTGATGTGATTAGATTACCTTGTTAACACACAAACAGTTATGTACATAAATGTGATTTAATGTAAAATATACTTCCTTTTACTGCTGGAAAAGATTTCTTATCTGAAGTGTATCAAAAAGATACACTTGTGTAATCACATAAGGCAAAACTGAAGTTGATACACATATGTAATTACATATGCTATACTTCTCCATCTGTAACATCGAATAAATAATCAGTAGTAACATTTTTGCTGCATATGTTATTCATGCGTAACCACACATTCATTAGAGACACTTAACATAAAGTGGGACCAAAAAGACACACATTTTACTCCTTATATTTTCAGAAAGGAGTAAAATTACAACAAGTGCATCTAAACATCTTGTCGCTCTTTCTGTCCTTCAAACACACAAACATACACACATGAACACACAAAGCACCAAAAATAGCAAAGTATGTTAAGGAGGCAGAAAAGTACAATGAATTAATACCTGAGTTTCTCCAGTTTACAGTGTTGATTTTCCAGTCCAGCAGAGAGCAGCGTCACTCCTGAATCACGCAGATTATTATCACTGAGATCCAGGTCTCTCAGACTTGACGTGTTTGAGCTAATAGCTGAAGCCAGAGCTGCACAGCTTTTCTCTGAGAGATGACACCCACACAGGCTGTGACAGAAATGATATCAGAAGCATCAGCATTACACCCTGAAATATAAACAAACCTACAAAACACACACTGGGCAGTAAAACACAATTTGACAAAAATCCTCGCCTTGCCTCACAAAACAAAGTGCAATATTAGGTTAGGAAAAGAAATGAAGTCCTAAAAACATTTTTTGTGTGTTTTGTGAAAGAGAGAGAGAGAGACAGAGAGAGAGGGAGGGAGGGAGAGAGAGAGAGAGAGAGAGAGAGAGAGAGAAGGAGAGAGAGAGAGAGAGGTAATAATACTAATTTCTCTCATGCACGGACACTGGCTGAATGCACTGCTGAATCCTATTTCATGCCCCTTCAAAAACTGCAGTCCATAAAGAAATGCTTTGCTGAATCTGATGTGGAAGGAGTTGACTGGGGTGCTCAAAGTCTTGTTAATGTACAGAAGTTCTGAAACTATTGCTATGAGCTCTATATGGTGGAAAGACAAGATATCACCATCTGTCCAAGATAATCAAGTAAAATCTTTGTGTTCCAGCAACATTTGTCCCCAGTGAGAGTTTTTTCAACTGCAGTGAACACTGTAATCACTCAAGGTCAGAACTGAACCATGAGTGGGATGAATCCTTACACCCTAAATACAGATGGCATGATGCCATGTTTTCTGTCCTTCACAATACAGATGTTAAAACCCCAAGTCAGAGGCGACTTCATTTATTTAATTTCCAATCAATATAGCCATTAAGTACAAGCCAGGAGATTTTTCTGAGGAGATTAGACAGAAGATAATTCACTTGAATAAGGAAGGAAAAAGTCAAAGTAAAAGGTGAAAAACAGGCGTCTCCAAAGCTGGAGTAATTACAAGATATACAGAGAAAAAAGATATAGACTCCTAAGGTTAGTGTCATGCTGTAATCATGTGTGGATCACCTTTTATTCTCACTGCAATCAACAAATGCTGATTTCTTACCGACAGCAAGGATTTGCAGTTTGGAATATTTGAATGTGGATCCAAAGAGAATACTGCTAATCGATGACCAAATCAGTTGGCAACTAATTTAATAGTCGATTAGTTGTTGACACCATTATGCGTCTTTCTCACTAACTAGGAATGTTTTAACATTACCACTTACTAGAGAGTTAACAAAAGCGCAAAAAGAACAAAATCCTTAAAAGTGTGGGTCCACTTCACATTAAACTCAGAAAAAATAGGTTGTCAGTTGTGCTATTTGTTAAGCCAAACTTAGCTGGCATGGGAGTGCATCCTCCATAAAACACGTCAGTTCACTAGATGAAAGAGATTCATCCCAGTAAGATATGCCTTGTCCCAAACCGCATACTGGCTCACTACATAGTTTGTACAAATAGTGCGTATACCATTACAAGTGCACTCATTAGTGTAGTCTGTGAAGTATGTGGTTTGGGACATGGCCATAGTTGTGCTAGCAAGGTAGTTGGCTAATACAACTGTTAAAAGCTCTCCTATTTCGTATTATGAGCTGAGCTGTAACATTCTCTAATTTGAAATGCTGCTCTCTGGAATCGTTAATGGTGAACACAGAACAGCATTTGCAAACAGTTGTCTGTTTTCTGCAAACGTTTAGCACCACTCAAACACAGAAGGTAGTTCTCTGTGAACTTACAGTGCAGCTGGACAAAGGGTTATCACTGAAATGATATGTTTACACAAAATCGTTCAAATTTAACTGTTTAGAGAACAAGTTTGCCACGAAAGTTTGCCACTTTCCCATCTGCCCCATCAGAACGCATCTTCTCTGCAGTGGAGTATCTGCTCTCAGAGGAAAGCGAGACTCTCACAAGAGCACAGAGAGATGCTGACTTTCAATAAAGACCTGTAATTGTAGAATTTAGTTGCAATTGAGTGTAGACAGACAGCAGAGCACAGAGCACAGACTGCACTGTTTAAAATTTAATTTAGATTGACATTTTTTATTTATTTGATTAACAGAAAACTGATATAATTCTGTTATATTTTATTGCTGCTACTTTGCACAGAGAATTCTTGAATGTTATTCTTCTTTGTCTTCGTTGTTAGTTGGCAAATGCATAAAACAATCTCAAGCTAAATTTAAAAGCTGACAGCTACATAAGAGGTATTTGGTAATTGAGTAATTCACACACACACACACACACACACACACACACACATCTTCTGAGCCACTTCTCCTTCTGGGTCATGGGGGGTGCTGAAGCCTATCCCAGCTGTCATCGGGCGGAAGGCAGGATACACCCTGGACAGGTCGCCAGTCCATCACAGGGCAGACACATTTACTCACACACTCACACATAGGGGCAATTTACCATGTTCAATTGGCCTGACTGCATGTCTTTGGACTGTGGGAGGAAACCAGTGCACCCAGAGGAAACCCACGCAGACATGGGGAGAACATGCAAACTCCACACAGAAAGGACCCTGGTCGCCCAGCTTGGGAAACGAACCCAGGCCCTTCTTGCGGTGAGGTGACAGTGCTACCCACCGCGCCGCCCCTTGAATGATTCATAATCTGAATAATCGATTATTCGTTTCAGTAATGAATTATTCGGCTATCAAATTAGTCGTTTCTTTCAGCCCTACTCCACACACACTCACACGCTTACATACATTCTCCCTCTTTCACTTAAACACACACATATGAGTGTGTGTGTGTGTGCGTGAGTGTCTGTGTGTATGTAAAGTGAAAGCAGGTCAGTAACTTACTCTAGTTTCTCCAGTTTACAGTGTGGATCTTCTAGTAGAGCGGAAAGCATCTTCACTCCTGACTCTCCTGGTTTATTCCTGCCCAGATCCAGCTCTCTCAAGTGTGAAGGATTTGACTTCAGAGCTTTAAACAGAGCTATACAGCCTTTCTCTGTAATACTGCAGTGATGTAATCTGTAGAGAGATGGAGAAAACGTCCTCATATGTACAGTTCTACACACAAATACATATACAATCTATACAAACTCCATCATCTCACAATCATGCAATCAAGAAGAAAAATACAACATATTACAACACTACACAAATCTATACATTATCTATTACCCTCTTTCACATAAACAAACCCACCAAAAAAAAAAACAAAAAAAACAGAACAAAGAAGTGGAAACGTAAAATAGTTCATATTTTGTGTGGGAAATTTGCATTTGTATGAGAGACATGAAGTGAGTAACAATGTTTTATGTAAAAACCTAACTTCTTGCTCTTTTATTACAAACAGGAAAAATGTACAGACTCCCCTCTGTTGTACAGTGGTACTCTGGCACATGTGTCCTCAACTTCATGTTAAATAAACTCAATGGGTCTCATTTACCAACTGTTCTTGATAAGAAATTTCTCCTTAAAATATTCTTGCACAGTTTTCTCGAAGATTGTGACATTCGAGAATGTTCTCTTATTTGGGATCTGTTCTTAGGTAAGAAAGGAACCTACACACACTTAAGAGCACAAAGGTGTGAACAGTTCTGCACTTAAGAACACATCATGAATCTGACAGAGTTTTCTTCTGACCTGTCTCAAGAAAAAAATCTTTCTCAAGAAGAAAAATCTTAGGAAGATATTACTGAATGAGGCTCACTGGACTTTATTCATCAAAGCAGTGTGTGGTCAAATCTGATGGCAAAATGAGTGAACACAAATTTCACTGACAGATTATTGTTATTCATCAATTTTACCTGTATATCCAGGCATATCTGTATGATCAAACTCATGTAACTGGTTTGCAGTTAACTGACCAAAAGAATTATCAATATTCATCTACAATACTAATAACAGAAATAAGAATTAAATGTAACAATTAAATTTGTGCATATAACAATTAAAGCATTTAAAAATTATATTAAAAAAAATACAGTTTAACATTAGGAGAGAAAAAGAGTTGAAGTCTTAAAAACATTTGTGTTCATGTGTGTGTTTATGTGAGTGAGAGCGAGAGAGAGGGGGAGAGAATGAGGTAATGATAATCTCTCTCTGACACAGACACTGGTTAACAGCAAAGTTGACACTCATGTGTAATTACATAGGCTGTACTTCTATAATCCATCTGTAACATCGACTAAATCATCAGTAGTGACATTTTTGTTGCATTTGTATTTATGCCTAACCACACAGTCATTAGAGACACTTAACATAAAGTGGGACCAAAAAGAAACTTCTTACTCCTTATGTTTTCAGTAAGGAGTAAAATTAGTACAAGTACAAATAAACATCATGTCTCTCTTTCTGTCCTTCAAACACACAAACATACACACACATGAACACATAAAGCACAAACAATAGCAAAGTATGTTAAGGAGGCAGAAAAGTACAGTGAATTAATACCTGAGTTTCTCCAGTTTACAGTGTTGATTCTCCAGTCCAGCAGAGAGCAGCGTCACTCCTGAATCACACAGTTTATTTTGACTCAGATCCAGTTCTCTCAGACTTGAGGTGTTTGAGCTGAGAGCTGAGACCAGAGCTGCACAGCTTCTCTCTGAGAGATCACACCGAGACAGGCTGTGACAGAAATGATATCAGAAACATTATCATTGCACCCTCAAATACAAACAGACCTACAAAACACACACTGGGCAGTTAAAAAAAATAGACAAAAATTGTCACCTTGCCTCACAAAACAAAGTGCAATATTAGGTTAGGAAAAGAGATGAAGTCCTAAAAACATTTTTTGTGTGTTTTTGTGTGTGAGAGAGAGAGAGAGAGAGAGAGAGAGAGAGAGAGAGAGAAGGAGAGAGAGAGAGAGAGAGAGAGAGGTGATCATACTAATTTCTCATGCACGGACACTGGCTGAATGCACTGCTGAATCCTATTTCATGCCCCTTCAAAAACTGCAGTCCATAAAGAAATGCTTTGCTGAATCTGGTGTGGAAGGAGTTGACTGGGCTGCTGAAAGTCTTGTTAATGCACAGAAATTCTGAAACTATTGCTATGAGCTCTATATGGTGGAAAGACAAGATATCTGTCCAACATGATCAAGTAAAATCTTTGTGTTCCAGCAACATTTGTCCCCAGTGAGAGTTTTTTTTTTTTCAACTGCAATAAACCAACCGCTCAAGGTCAGAACTGAATCACCCCAAATGCAGATGGCATGATGCCATGTTTTCTGTCCTTCACAATACAGATGTTAAAACCCCAAAAGTCAGAGGCCACTTCATTTATTTAATTTCCAATCAATACAGCCATTAAGTACAAGTCAGGAGATTTTTCTGAGGAGATTAGACAGAAGATAATTCAAGCTGGAGTAATTACAAGATATACAGAGAAAAAAAGATATAGACTCCTAAGGTTAGTGTCATGCTGTAATCAGGCGTGGATCACCTTTTATTCTCACTGCAATCAACAAATGCTGATTTCTTACCAACAGCAAGGATTTGCAGTTTGGAATATTTGAATGTGGATCCAAAGAGAATACTGCTAATCCCCAATCCACACTAGGGGTGCAATGATTATTTGATTTAGTCGACTAAAATCAACGACCAAATCAGTTGGCAACTAATTTAATAGTCAATTAGTTGTTGACACCATTACACGTCTTTCTCACTAACTAGGAATGTTTTAACATTACCACTTACTAGAGAGTTAACAAAAGCGCAAAAAGAACAAAATCCTTAAAAGTGTGGGTCCACTTCACATTAAACTCAGAAACAATAGGTTGTCAGTTGTGCTATTTGTTAAAGCCAAACGTAGCTGGCATGGCAGTGCATCTGGGCTTGGACTGACTGACCTCATCAAGAGAAAAATGAAATCTCAAGATACACTACAGTGAGGGTGGCTGTCCACCAGCTGAAGCTCAGTAGAAGACAGAACACTCAAATATTACTCTTGAACGCTGTGCAGGTCTGATCAGCAGCTACTGAAAGCACTTTCTTCAGGTTATTGCCGTCAAACGACTTTTGACCAGGTATTAAACACAAGTGTTCACTGAATTTGTCCACCAGCATTGTGAATGTTTAATTAGTGTGAACAATAAACACATAAATGATTATCATTGTTTGTGTGTTACTAGCATTAGTTTATTGCATTTGTGTTTGTCTGTACTTGTGAATTAGATGAAGAGAAAAATACATTTTATGATGAATTAATGTAGAAAACTGAGTGATATCAAAGTATATACATCATTTTATTTACCACTGTATGCAAAGCAATAATAACTGGGTGTTGTTGTTGAAAGACTACAATCTGTACTGTAGAGATGGTCTGCAGTGAAGCTGAGCTGGAGCTGTCGGTTTATCTGACAATTTTTTTGAAAATCATGATCTGTTTACTGTTTACAGTGAAGGCTACCAAAATGTAAACATTTTACTTTTAAAACTACAGCAGTCAGTCTCCTCAGTTCTCAAACACTAACAGAGTTGTTAAAAGAAGAGGTCATACAGCACAGTGGTAAACAGGCCCCTGTTACAACTTTTTTGAAACGTGTTGCTGGCATCAAATTCAAAATGGGCATATATTTTTTTAAAACAATAAAATTAAAATAAAAAATAAAAATGTCATCAGAACACATCAATTTTCATAGCTATAATAAATGATACACTACTGAGACTCCAGTCTCCATTCCCTCTGTTGACAGGCTGACCAGCTGGGTGTCAGATATTTCTCAGTGGATGTCTAAAATGTTTAGACAGTTAAATCGAGAAAAAACTGAAATGCTCAGACACGTTTGAAATGCAGTAAAGTCCAGAGAAAGCTGCTTTGTGAGAAACGAGGCCTCCTTTCATCCCAAATCAAATCTGAAGTATGAAACACTCGTCAATCTCTGTTTTATCCCCCATTTGAATAACGTTATTAAGGCTGCATTCTATCATTTATCAAACAGGTCGACTGCTAAACTCTTCTGTCTCACAATAATGCAGAAAAACCTGTTCATACATTTGTTACAAGTAGAATTGATCACTGTAATGATTTTCACATCACTGCTGTTTGGAAACAACTTTTCTGGTTACCTGTATCTTTTAGGCACTTACAAAAATATTCCATGCCTGATTAATTAACAAACATGTCCTAGATTCTTGGAAAGGTGTATTATTATTTTAAGGGTGAGCTTGAGAATGTATATTCGAGTACTCGTTGTTATCAATGATTATTCAAAGCGCTGTTCAGGGAAATCCTATGGACTAATTATTTGTGTGTAATTACAGAAAATACTTAAAGACCCACTGGACACTGCAGGACCCAATATGGTCACTAACCTATTTCTATGGCATTTTTCAGTAGATTTTCAATGAAAGATTTTGAATGAATGTCCTTAAGAAACAGTCTTTTCACGTGGAGTGGCACAGCCACCCGGCACAGTCAGGTGAAAAGGAATTGCAGTCTATATATGCTGGGGTTTGCTGTTCACAGGGTAAATGAAAAATCTGATGGAAGATGAAATCTGATATCTTGAGTAAAAGTGTTTTGTTTTACATCTTTATTATTCTTAAAGTGCTTGAATTTATCCCCATCTAAAGACTGAACAACAGACCTTAAAACTAAACCTTAAAAGCAGTGTTTCCCATATCATTGCATCACGTACCACATGGCTGGGAGGAGATGCACTTCATGAACAAAAGTTTGTGGACACCCCTCCTAGTTATTGAGTTCAGGTGTTTCAGCCAAACTTACTGCTAACAGGTGTATAAAATCAAGCACATAGCCTTGCAGTCTAGATGTCTTAGGATGCCACCTTTGCCACAAGTCAGTTCAAGAAATTTCTGCTACTGTTGTGAAATGGAAGATTGTAGGAGCAACAACTGCTCATCCGCAAAGCAACAGATCACGCAAAAACTCACAGAGTAGGGCAGTCGAACTCTGAAGCATATGGCATCTAAAAAACGCATATACTCTGTTTTATCACTCACTACAAAGGTCAAAACTGCATCTGGAAACAACATCAGCAGAAGATCTGTGCGTCAGGAGCTTCAAATGGGTTTCCATGACTGAGCAGCTGCACAGAAGCTTGTGATCACAATGTGCATTGCCAAGTGTCGGCTGGAGTGGTGTAAAGTGCACTATCACAGGACTCTGGAGCAGTGGAAACATGTTCCAGCATAAACTGGAATGTCAATAGTGAGCCAGGCCATCTCGTCCAAAGTCAGTGTCTGACCTCACAGATGCTTATTTGACTGAATGGGTACAAATTCCCACAAATACACTCCAAAATCTTGTGGAAAGCCTTCCCAGCAGAGTGGCAACTCCATATTAATGCCCATAGTTTTGGAATGTGCAACAAGCTCATATGGGTGTGATGGTCAGGTGTTCTCATACTTTTGGCTATACAGTGTAGCTGGCAGATGAACATTTTGGCAGGCAAACATTTTCTTCCTAGTATTCACCCTTTTGCAAACTGACAATCTACTTTCAGTGTGTGTGGCAGAGGTGAAAGGTGCACTAGTAATGGCTAAGTTAACGTTGGCTCTTCAGTGTCTAGCTCTAGTCACCTATATAGAGTCCTAATACTTAATTTAATTAATGACATAAAGGTATGGTAAATGGCACAAATAGCCATTTTTTTGCACTGGGTAAGTTTTAAATAATATAGTGGCTCTGTATCCTCGCACTGGAGAACCCCTGTCCTGTACTCTATTAGAGGAGACACTTTGGAAAAGCAGTGATGGCTGATTACTGAATACACTGTAATTCATTGCAAAAATGAACTGTACAAAAGTAACATATTCAGGATACATTTAAAATACATCTGTTTACTTTTGTTCCGCACTGTTACTGGTTGGCACTTTTCTTCTGTTAATATGTTTCTTAAAAATTTCTTCCTGCTTTAATGAAGTTCTGAAATTCTCTACTATTTCTCCACTTTCATCACCTGCTTCAGCCACTGCTCTCCCTCAACCCCCTGAGCAGGACTGCTTTGATGAATGCACAAGGAGATCCACAAAAAACTATATATAATCTTTTGAGATCATTTTAGGAAACCCACTAAATTAAAAAAAAAAAACAATTTTTAAAAATAACACCATTAATACTTTATTGGCACGTGGGTGTCATATGGGAGCTATATCTGTTTCTTTCCAGTCAAATATATGGGTAATGTAGTTTGAAAACTTCATAATACAAGAAGTTGAACGCTTTATAATATAAGAAGCTGAGCTATTTTTTCTACTGAAAGTTGACTCATTTTTCCACAAATCTGAGCTATAAACTGAATGTCAGATTGTGTCTCTTCAGTGATATGCTCTGTAAAAATTATTTTTATAAAAAATACAAAGAGCATCTAGGATTTTTACATTTATTTCACGCAGTTCCTGAATAATTTGCCTTACGATTTGGGCATGTAAATTCATATGGAAAAACCACAATATACCCACGAGAATAAGAGGTTAATAAAAATACTCACTCAGCTTTTCTGGATGCTGTAACGACTGGCAGAAGCCTCAGTAGACACTCCTCTGATTGGTCATATTTTCTCAGGTAAAACTCATCCAGCTCTTCCTCTGTGTTCAACAACACAAACACCAGAGCTGACCACTGAGCAGGAGAGAGGTGTACTCCATCTAGACAGGGATAGTTTCCTCTGTTCAGGTATGTCTGGACTTCCTGCACTAGAGAGTGGTCATTCAGTTCATTCAGACAGTGGAACAGATTGATGTATTTCTCTGGAGTGAGATTCTCCCTGAGCTTCTCCTTGATGTACTCAACTGTTTCCTCTCTGCAGTTAGAAGTGCTTCCTGTCTGTGTCAGTAGACCTCGTAAGAGAGTCTGATTAGACTCCAGTGAGAAACCCAGAAGGAAACGGAGAAAAAGGTCCAGGAGTCCATTCTCACTCTGTAAAGCTCTGTCCACTGCACTCTTGAGAAAATCAGTCTTTATTGATTTTAAATGTGTTTGCTGTTCCAGCACATTTCTTTTCTCAGAAATAGAATAGGAGAAAAATGCATATAAAGCAGCCAGAAACTCCTGAACACTCTGATGGACAAAGCTGAACACCTTCCCCAGGTGCAGCCCAAACTCCTCTCTGAAGATCTGAGTGCACAGTCCTAAGAACACTAACTCTTCTCTGACATCAATGCCACACTCTCTCAGGTTTTCCTCATAGAAGATCAGGCTGCCTTTTTCCAGCTGTTGGAAAGCCAGTTTTCCCAGAGCCAGAATAATCTTTCTAGTCTGCCGAGGATCAGCGTCACTTTTTCTTCTGTACTTTTGCTTGTCATGTTTGATTTGAAACATCAAGAAGTGTATGAACACTTGAGTGAGAGTCTTGGGGTCTCCACTTGTTGCTTGACACAAGATTTTCTCCAGAGAATTGGCTGCAATCCTACAAAAGGCCGGTATGTGGCACATGATGTAGAGGCTTCTTAAGGATTTCATGTGTTTGATGATTCTGTTGGCCAGAATCTGGTCGCTGATCCTCTTCCTGCAATATTCCTCTTTCTGAATGTCATTGAAACCCTGTATCTGTGTTACCAAATCAGAGGGGATCTGATCACATGCTGCTGGTCGAGAGGTGATCCAGATAAGAGCATAGGGAAGAAGATTCCCCTTGATGAGGTTTGTTAGCAGCACATCCACTGAGGCTGACTGTGTTACATCAGACAAGCTCTCATTGTTCTGGAAATCTAGAGAAAGTCGACTTTCATCCAGACCATCAAAGATGAACAAGACTTTGTACTGATAATAATCTGTTGGTTTTAATTCTTTTATGTCTGTGAAAAACTGATGAAGAAGATCAACTAGACTGTGTTTTCTACTCTTCATGAAATTCAGCTCCCTAAAAGGAAGTGGAAATATGAAGTGGATATCCTGATTTGCTTTTCCTTCAGCCCAGTCCAGAATGAACTTCTGCACTGAGACTGTTTTTCCAATTCCAGCAACTCCTTTTGTCAGCACAGTTCTGACGGCTTTGTCTTTGAAGATGTCATTGCAGTTGATGGGTCTCTCCTGTGTTGCTGGTCTCCTGGATGCTGTCTCAATCTGTCTCACCTCATGTTCATTATTGACCTCTATACTCCCACCTTCTGTGATGTAGAGTTCTGTGTAGATCTCATTCAAAAGTGTTGAGCCTCCATGATATGAAATTCCTTCATTAATTTTCTGGAATTTTTCTTTCAATGTGAATTTGAGCTTTTGATGACAAGCAGGAGCCAGTTCTGAAAAAAAAGAAATTACAGGAAACATGTTATACCACAAACACAATAAAGCATATTACCCTTCTACCAACATGGTCAACATTAATTAAACTGAATCGTCTCTATGGTATTCATGTCTAGGCATCATTAAAACTGAATATCCAAAATTAGTTTAGATAAAAACCCTTCCTGGATTGGGGCCATGCCGTGGTGGGAGGGCTAGTGTGGTCTAGGGATCTTCAGAGCTAGTGAAGTGAAGACCCAGACTAACTTGATCCAAAAACCCTCCACGAAGAAAAGGACAAGTCGAGGTATTCGGCCTTCTTGGAGTGAGTGGGTGGGGTTCTGGAAAGGGCCCTTCCTACAGACTCCATAGTCTTAATGGGAGACTTCAATGCTCATGTTGGCAATGACTGGGAGACCTAGAGAGGTGTGATGGGGAAGAACAGCCTGCCCAATCTAAACCCGAATTGTGAATTGTTATTGGACTTCTGTGCTAGGCATGGATTGTCCATAACAAAAACCAAGCTTGAACACAAGGATGTTCATAAGTGTACATGGTACCAGAGCTCCTTGGGTCAAAGGTCAATGATCGACATTGTTGTTGTTTCAGCTGACTTGTGAGCATATGTTCTGGACACTCAAGTGAAGAGAGGTGCTGAGCTGACAATTGATCACCATTTGGTGGTGAGTTGGATCAGATGGCAGGGAAGACTGATGGTCAGACCCAGTAGGCCCTAGTGAATAGTGAGGGTGTGCTGGGAACGACTGTCGGAGACCCCTGTTCGGAATGATTTTAACTCCCACTTCCTGGAGAGCTTCTCATGTCCCAGAGGAGGTAGGGGACATGGAGTCTGAATGGACCCTGATCAAAACCTCCACTGTGGAAGCTTGTGGGTGCCTGTCAGGGCGGTAACCCAAGAACCCCCTGGTGGACACTGATGGTGAGGGAGGCCGTCAAGCTGAAGAAAGAGGACTTTAGGGACTGGATGGCCCGGAGGACTCTCGACTCAGCAGATAGGTACCAACAGGCAAAAAAGGTGGCAGCAGCAACAGTGGCAGAAGCAAAATCCAGGGCGTGGGAGGAGTTTGGTGACAAAACGAGGAGGTTCTGGACAACTGTCCGGCAACTCAGGAGCAGTCTAGGTGGCTTTTTTAGCAGAGGTGGAGAAACTCTGACTTCAAAAGAGGATATTGTCAGTCGGTGGAAGGAGCACTTTGAGGAACTCCTTAATCCGGGAGACAGGGCAAAAGCCTTCTGACTTGTCAAGCTCCATTTCCCTGGTGGGGATCAGTGTGGTAGTTGGCAAGCTCTTCAATGGCAAGGCACAAGGGGTGGATAAGATTTGTCCAGAAATGCTTAAGGCTCAAGATATTGTGGGGCTGTCGTGACTGACACACCTCTGCAATATTACATGGACCTAGAGAACAGTACCCTTGGACTGGCAGACCGGATGGCGGTCCCTATTTTTAAGAAAGAGGACCGGAGAGTGTGTGCCAAGTACCGGGGTGTCACACTGCTCAGCCTCCCTGGGAAAGTCTAGGCCAAGGTGCTGGAAAGGAGACTTCGCCAATTCATGGACAGGGTGTCAAGGCATAGTCGAGGTCAGGAGGGCATTATGTGTGGAGGCCGGAGCATGGCGTCTCTGCTGTTTCCAGACGATGTTGTTCTTTTGGCTCAATCACATGGATGCCTCCAGCGCTCACTGGAGTAGTTTGCAGCTGAGTGTGAAGCGGTCGTTATGCAGATCAGCACCTCCAAGTCTGAGTCCATGGTCCTAGCCTGGAAAAGGATGGCATGCCCACTCCAGGTAGGAGGAAAGGACTTCCCCAGGTGGAGGAGTTTAAGTATCTCATGGTCTTGTTCACGAGTGACGGGAAGAGGGATCGTGAGATCGGCCGCAGGCTGGGACAGGCGGCGGTAGTGATGCGGTGACTGTACTGGACTGTAGTGGTGAAGAGGGAACTGAAAAATAAGGCGAATATATCACCTATGGTCATGAGCTGTGGGTAATGACTGAAAGAATGAGAAAGCGGCGGAAATTAGCTTTCTTCACAGTGTGATGGGCTACACTCTACTTGATAGGGTGAGGAGCTGGATCATCCAGGAGGAGCTCGGAGTAGAGCCGCTACTCCTCTGGAATTGAGAGGAGCCAGTTGAGGTGATTCAGGCATCTGATCCAAGTGCCTCCCGTGGGGTGTACCAGGCACGGCCTACTGGGACAAGACACCGGGGGTGGTCCTAGGACCTGCTGGAGGGATTATATCTACAAGTTGGCCTGGGAGCGGCTTGGGGTCCCCAAGAATGAGCTGGAGGAAGTTGCAGGGGACAGGGTTGTCTGGGATTCTCTGCTCTCCCAACTGCTACCTCAACCCTCTCTGGACTAAGCGGTTAATGATGATGATGATGATGATGATGAGTTTAGATAATAAAGGAACACATCTTGCTCTTTCATCATGAAGAAATTCCTTCCAATTAATTTTAAACTTGCCAGAATTTCTATGCTTTGTTTATTTGTTACTTGTTAAAATAATTAACTTTATCATGAAGAAAAAATTAGTGAAATGGGCTCTGCATTAAAAAACTGCATTACAACAGACATTACGAACATATATATATATATATATATATATATAAAATAGGAGTGCGGGTGCACACACACACACACACATATATATATATATATATATATATATATATATATATATATATATATATATATATATATATATATAAAATAGGGGTGCGGGAAAAAAAATCGATTCTTAGATGCATCACGATGCAGACTGAATCGATTAACAAATGTCAAAAATCGTTTTTCTAAATATTTAATGTATATTTAATTTATTTATAATGTTGACAGAACGCAAAAGGCGGAACTTGGAAGTGCGGAAGTGCAGCGTCCGGACAGTCTGTGGCGGCACACAACAAAAACACACATGGATGAGCGAGAAATCCGACTGGCATTCTCTGCATTAAAAGCCAGGTTAGATCAGGAGTCACAACCCAAATGTTAAGAAGAGCCATTTTGTCCTTTCAGCAAAAATCAAAACAGCTTGAGAGCCAAAACATTTAATGTCCAGCATGCCTCAGTGTGTGCTGATGTCCTAGTATAGGCTAAACAATATAAACGAGAGCGCAGATTTACTTCACTCTGCTTTAAGCTTTAGCTACAGCCGCTTTCCTCCCCTTTCCCTCAGGAAACTTTTATTCAAAAATAGAGCAGCTTATTGTCTCTCAGCGTTCAACTGTTTTACGAGGCTGAAGTCGCTTCTCATTCGCCAGCTTCTTGTTCGGTTTTTCCCGTTCCACCTTAAATTCTGACTGAGACGCAGAATGTAAATGCGACACCATTTAAGGTGGAAATTCGAAAGAGAAGCGACTTCATCTTTGTAACGGTTTAGTGTTTGACAGTCTCTCGTTGCAGATTTAACGTACCAGGAAACCAACTGCGCTGCTTATAAATGTGAATAACGCATCGTTGCTAGGTGACCTGCAATCTGCATGGCAATTCTCAGTCGTTGAGAAACAGGGATTTTGCGCTATGCCCCGTCTCGAAGATACTTTACTGACACAGCGACTCCCCTGCCCCACTCTCTACAACAACACCAAAACCGAAGATATAAAATCACTAAAGAAAACGGGTAGGACGGCTGTAACGTGCTGCGTGGACATCCATTACCACTGGATCTTATTTGAGTGTAACTGCGCATTTTATTGCAGATGAGTGGCAGCAGCGTCTCATGTACTCCAATCAAGAGCACTGAATGAGAGTTCACTTGCCACATCACTTCCATTTGATTTATTAAAAATATATGTATTCAAAGGAATTGTATTAGTGATTCTGGGGTTCTATTGTTTAAATGTTTATTTTACGTATAATGTTTGTGTAAGTTTAGTTTCCATATGTGGACTGTATGAACTGGAGAGTGAACTGTATGTTATGAAACTTTAACAATATATGCATACTACATTAATCTAATTTAAAAAAAAGCAAGGAATATTCTGGTTTTCCACAATATGGGCCCTCTGATTTATTTCTAGACATTTGTAGTAGTTTCAAGTAACTTTATTAAGTGATATTTTCTCATTATATTAGCAGATAATTTTACCTATTTTAAGAATTATGTCTGACATAAACAAAATTATGTGAGATTATAAGTGAGATCATTTCACTTCATAAATTACTAAAACAAAATACATGAACAAATATTAAACATTAATGATAAAAACAGTAGCAAACAACATTCTTTTTAAATATATATACTGTATATAGGAACAGGTAATCTATATCTACTTTGAATTTTCATGGGGACCCTAAGCCTCATGCAAAGACCACCACTGTATATACAGGCTTTCCAGAGCTGCTCAGTGTTCCAGTGTGACAGAGTTCTTACTGGTTTGTAGTGTGTTGGCGAGGTCTGTCTGGTTCATGTTCCTCAGGACGTGCAGTGCAATCTGCAGTGTTCCTTCTCTGACAGTCTGATCCACCTCATCCCCCACCTCCCTCTCAGAGCATGCTGGGAAATCTGGACTCAGCAACTCCTTTAACCTCTTCAGCTGATTCTTCACCAGAGAGATGATTTTGTGCTCCAGTTCCTTATTGGACATAAACAGGAACAGAAAGCAACTAAAATACCACCATGTCATTGTTCTCATGGTTCTCATATCAGGCCCACTGAGAGACTTACTGGTCTGTAGAGTTACTTTATGTAATAAAACACGCATACATATAACATATAACAACATATAACATATAACATATGCATATAACAACCTGCTCAACCTCACATCAGTATACTACATATTAGAGTCAGTACACTAGTACACTATGTTTCAGTTTATTATTCACTTCCTGCAGTTCAAGCTTTCACCCAAGAACAATGATGGTGAAATGTGAATATGGTCTTACATTCTGAATAAATGATATGGAGAAATTATTAGCCTACATGTTAGAAAACAAATGTTGTTTTTTTCTTGTGAGTGAAGATTCTCTGCCAGGAACTGTTAACTAATTGTTAAGTAATTGTTTAAACAATTAATGAATTGTTAGTCTAAATCTAAATCTGCTTTCCGTAAACATATTAACCATTAAAAACTAAATATCTCTCAGTGAGTTTCGTATTTAATTACTCAGAACTTAATAATTCCATCATTTTTCATTGATCTTCATGTCATTACAGTATAATGTGCTTTAGGGTGTGTACATACTGAACATGCTGAACTGAAATCATAAAGTAGTGGTGTGTGTTGGATTTTTTTCAGATAGGCAAGTAGAACACATCACCTTAGCCTGTGAAAATGTAACTGAAGAAATATTAAACTTGTGTATGCTGCTTACATACAGCTACATGTAAAAGTTTGAGTACCACTTGAGAAATGACAAAGTTTGCTGATTTTCTAACTGAAAATACACTAGCACATCGTTTACAGGGAATTCACTTAAATATCAGTTCAGTTCAGTTCTGAGTACTTTATTAAGAGTACTTTATTACACTTTTTGCTCATTTCAGGGTACAATGTCTATCTATTTGCTAAATGTAATATATTGAAAACAAGCTGAAAAAATGTAAAAAAACTTTAGGCTCCCTTTCAGTCCACCCACTGGTGCTATTTTTTTGTAAGGTCTCAGATCTTATTTAACTCATTAGACCTTAATCCAAGCCATGTGCAAAAAATTAAGAAGTAATGCAATAAATTCTGTGATCCTTCAAACCTCTCAGGGTGTTGTGGTGTCAAAGCAGCAGACTGAGAAGAAAATTAAAGACAATGTGCTTTTAAAAAGTAGGACAAGACTAGAAAACGATATTTAACACATCCACTAGTCAGCACTGTGGGCAGTAGACAACGAGTCGAGGTCAGTGTCTGAAACGGTCAGTGTCAGTGGTGGTTTAAATAAATAAAATGCAGTGAATAATAAATAAATAAAATGGTCAATTCCACTGCCAGCAGCCTAAACTGCCGCTTAAGCAACGTCATTGGACAGCCGAACACGCTCGGAGGAAAGCGCCAACCGCCAGTTTTGTTACGTCAGCTTATAGACACCTGCGCTGACTAGCATTGCATTGAGTGATGGGGGGAGAACGGAGGGGGGGCATCCTATCCACCCAGAGAGAGCGAGACCAATTGTGCTCTCTTGGACTCCCAGCCACTGGCGGCTGTAACATCACCAGGGATCGAACTTGCGAGACCAGGAGTATTTAATTAAAATTCAATGAGGTCCAGTTAAAGAAAATTTCCTCAAGCAAAGGTCTGGAACATCATAATGTCTAACTTACATTATGACTCAGTGCCGAATACTGTATACTGAACTAGTCCAATAGTTATATCAGCATCTTATATAGTCAACAACTAAATGTCAAATCAAGTACAATTCAGTCATATTTCAACAATATTTATTGTCAGTTTTCTGTTTTTAGATCACACCATATGAAATAACTTCCCTCTGACTCACTTTCTTCTCCGACTGCTGTGTCTTGCCTTGTCCCTCCCCTGCGTGTGCGTCACTCACTCGAGTCTCAGTGCTCATCATAATGCACAGATCTGATTGGCTGAGTATCGTCACGTGTGATATTTACAATGCATGTGATTGGTCTGTGAGTTTCCTGGGCTGCTAAACTGGTACCATATTGACTAGAAATGTTACGCTAATTAAAATAGGACCACCCAGTTGAAATTTAAAAATTATCCAGAGTTTACAGGTTATAGGTCCAGGTCCGCATAGGACAGCGTCTGGGTCCGGACTCGGACCGCGGTCTGCCTATTAGTGACCTCTGTCTTAGACGATTGCGCCTCTATGGGCTCTTTTAATCAAATCATGGCAAATCTTTGATTAAAAATGGGAAATCGATTGGTATTGTACCAGATCAATATCAGCAGACAATGGGCTATCAGAAGGAAAAAAGAAGTTCTTCCTGTGGGGTAGTGGAGTGTTTGAGTAGCTAATAATACAAGCTGACTGGAGATTAATGTGAGATTTACATGAGAAAATATACACATTGATTTTACCCCCACTTATCTGCATATACATCCACAAACACATACCTGGAAAATGGACTCCAGACGTGTCATGGTGATCTTTGTTCTCTCCTTTTGGGCTCTATGGAAAAGAAAAAAAGAAACTAAATTAAAATCTATAGCATGTCTACAAAACACGCACCATTCAATAGACCTACAGGAAAAACTACCGTGATACAGTACATTAAAGGTGCATGAGTCAAAACTGAGGATATGCAATTATCAAGCATCGTCATGACTTCACTTTCTAGCAATGATGTAGTCTATTTATTAAGAGTACTGCTTTTCTTTGTTATTCAGATACAGACGACAAAAGTATGACATTATGCTTATGTGGCTTGACATAAAATACTCCATAAAGTACTCAAAATACTCCATTTAACCTACATCTCAATAGAGTACATTAAGCACTGTGCTTTTTATAGGCCAAAGCCCTATTCGAGCTGGATTAGTCTTGACAGATGAGGTCTGGTAAAGTCATTTGTAAGGGACTCAACTAGCCAATCTGGGATAAAGTATCCGTGTGTTTCCCTAAATTACCTCTGACAGCCTGGATCAAAACATCATAGCCTGGAAGTTCACAGCAATAAGGTTAGAATTAAACAGATCCAAATAAACAAACAACAAAAATGAACTTCTGGTTAATACCAGTTAGAACAGTATTAGACTAGTAAAGTGGGCTCACTTACATTTACAAATGTGCACCAACAGGTCAGAAAGTGCTCATCTTGGCGAGCGACGCCTTCAGACATTTTATTTTCCCTCTATATTTTATTAGCCCACCACCAAAAATGTTGTTGATTACGGTAGTCCTCTTTTGAACTTGAACATACACAAACTGTGCTAAGTCATGATCCATTTTAGCGGTTTGCCTCGTACCCTGGTTGCCAAAAAATAGGTGTTGATGGCTTTTGGTAGGTTCTGATATTATATTACCTTTTACCATAATGTCAATTCAAACTACTAGGACTACTAGTACTGAAGGATCTTTGAGTTTGAAGAATTATATAATGGTAATTTGCGCCGGAATTATTACATTATACAACAGTTAGTTCTGGCCACGCAAGCTGATTGGTTGAGAAGCATTCTAACTGTGCTGTTATTTCACCATAACATCACAGGTTTTTCACAAACACTGTATCACTCCGCTGAGGCGCCGTTGCTAAGCAAGGACTTTGACAGCTGTAGGAGACACTCAAGCCATTTGAACGTTTTTACTTCTTACTTTGCCACAAACAGAAAATGGACACTTTTAAGATCACATTTGACCGACAGCTGATTTGGTCAGACTCTGAAGATGAGACTACACTAAATTCCCAAAATGTCAGTTGGTCTGTGTGGAGCTGGAGAACGAACTGCCGGCTGTGCAGCGAGTGGGCGGAGCTCGTTACTCTGACGTAGCAACAAGCTGCTTGTTAAGGAACTATAATTTAGCAAAAGGAATCGCTAACATTAAAATACATTAAATGCCATGTTCACAGCCCAATTTATTAATTTCTTACTTTATTTATTTAACTGTTGTGTAAAAGCAATAGAACAACTCAAGATTGTGTATTATCGCATATAACATCAAATCACTTCGGCCAAATCACAGCCATGATGTTATTTTGCGATAACACACTCCCTCTCGAGTTCTATTGCTTAAGTAGACTACAGATCAGATTGCTAAACTATGGGTATTGCAGATTCAACCTAGATTTAAAATTACGGAGCTTGTTGGTGACATGACTATCAGCTAATATATCTCATGATAGTCTCCTTGCTTTCAGGAACAAAGCTAAAAAATATAAGAATCACGAGAAGGCTGCAATACTGCTTTCCCATTCAGCAGAGAATTGATTTATTCTCCTCTATACATTATGATGACAAACCATTTCTTTTTCATTCCAAGTGTCCAAGTGTTCTCTAAATACTAATTTGTTTAATTTGGCCACAGCGAACAACAACTGCCTGTGTCTTTTTTGTCAGAAGGAACGTTGCTTATTTTGCGTCCCAGCTTTTTCCCTTTGCACATAATAATTTCATTTTTGAGGAGCACTTCCAGTGTTCTGCATATTGTCCAGGTTATAAGTACTAGTAAGAATGTATTTTCAGCACTCCTAATCCTGAACACCCCCATAATGTCACAGTTTAGAGTATTGTCTGCTCCATTATACAGACGGGTGGCAAGTTAAAGGAAATCTCAGTAAGATGGTGGAACTCCAAGAGTGACCAGAAAAATAAGTCTAAATATGCCTTTGCATGGATTCTACAAGTCTCTGGGACAGTACTGGAGGGACAGAATGTCATTCCCTCAGTTAGTGTTATGAGTGATGTCTACATGTCAGCCCAAAATCTACCATAGGTGTTCAACTGGGTTAAGATCTAAAACTGTGAAGACCACAGAATAGCAAATACACCTAAATGAAGATATCACATTTGTCTCTGTTCCTAGTGAAACACTAGGCACTAGGCTGCAGTCACAAACACTGTTTGTTGTGACTGCAGCTATGTGACCCAATATTGAACCCTTTTTCAAAGTTACTTAGATCTTGTTCTCTTGTTATCTTGATTTGAAATCAAGGTCAGCTGGGCTGCTCAGTGTTTTTATGCATGCCACAGTGTATGGAAGGATGTTAATTGCTTATTTGTATGATGCAGTACACCTGGAAGCATCTGCACTCATATTGCTTCTCCACTCATCTAATCTGTTTTTATGTTTCTTTTAATTTGTCACCTGTTCATATCTAATTCAGCTCAGAAAGAACAATAAGCTGATTTGATCAGGAAGAACCAAGAATGAAAATCACACCATGAGACTATCCCTCTTTGAAGGCTATGCCTCTCTTCACTGACTCATTGTTCTTCATGGACACACAGCTGGGCTTAGGTGAGTCTAATCTCAAAGTGAATCAGACTTAAACATATTTAAACACCTGTTACAGCTGTAGTCTTTCAGGCATCTTCCACCATTACACAGTGAATTAATCTCTTAACACAGTAATTTCTCTAAACACTTTTTGGATCAAAAGTAAAGTGAATGTTGTCACTTTTTCTTTTGCATTTAGCTGAAAAACGCCCAAGTGCCATATTAGTTTCAATCCCGATTAGCAGTGCAGGGCAAATGGACTAGTTTAATAATCAAGAGTAAAATGGCAGTAGAAAATACTGTCAATCAAATATCCTGACCAATATCTCAGATCACTGACATACTCTACTCACTGTCCACTTCAAGATTTACATCCAGGTGCAGAAGAGCCACAGATTGTTTTCTGGTCAGTGTAAGAACATTTATGCTTCACGCAAGTCTCACCTCTCAATTTCTTCAGTGTCATGTTCCCCTGAAACACTTTTAGATGTCAAGCTTCCTCCTAAAAATGAAAAATTAAACACTACTTATTTTTCTGTAACTTGAATCTTCAACAGGAGCTACAGAAACACTAAACAAAGGAGAAATATGAGTCCTTTAGTTAATTTTTACACAAAGAAGTAATGCAAAACAACACATTTTAATGCCTTCTGCTATGCAAAACAAAACTAAACATACCAAATCAACATTTTAATCTTACTTTAGATATCAGTGCTAGAAAATATGGTACACTGTAATAAGGTATCTGACTCAAATGTACAGCCAAATATATTATGACCCAGATATTTTAACATGCACCTGTATTCTTTTGTTTGTTATTGTGTTGATGTACATATTACTCATTACATCTAAACATCTTTGTATAATGAGGCATGATATGGACAAAAATGTGATATTAGATATTAAGATAATTTAGATATTGTGATGACAATGAAAGTAGCCTGTACAATTTCAGTTTGTCCTTGAGTGGATGTGCAGTATATATAAATCTATATAAATATATAAAAAACAAAATAAGCCAATAAGATAAATAAGCCAATATAATTCAGACTAACACCAACTGTCTTTATTTTTTTTTGGCATTTGGCCAACATCAAGGCCCAGTCCCATTTCTACTTTTTAATCCCACCATGAGTTTTCTAGAGTCACCCTTACCCCTTGGAGTTACAAGAGGTAGTGGTTGAAATCTTGCCCTACGAAATGGGACAACCCTCAAAAAAAAAAACAAAAAAAACAAAACAAACATCGCTTAATTAACAGGCTACTAGCGCTGCTCTGTAGGTGACCCTGCCATTCTTCAGTGATAGCAGAGAAGGGAAACGTTCAGCAACCTCACTGCTGGGCTTTAGTTACATTTAGGGCATCATATGCTTTAAAAAAGGGGGGATACGACGATTATTTATCATTACCCACTGCTAATTCTTCAGTGATATGAAGCTGAAGCCAGATATTCTCCAGCTTCTTGTTCGAATTTTCCCGTTCCACCTTAAATGGTGCAGCAGTTACATTCTGGTGCTTCAGGCGTCAGTACTGCCAGACTATTTAAGGTGGAACGGGAAGTTAGCTAGCTAGCTACCGAGACATTAGCATGCTATTAGCGATGTTTTGTGCTTGTTACGAATAAAACAACCATAATACATTGAAACAACATTAAAGTAAGATAATACAGTGGTTATTGTAATCTTTTAACAGAGAACCTACTCACATTTATGTGTTTCTTTGGTCTTACTGGTTTTTCTTTTTTTCTCATAACACTCCTTTTGGAGTGTGCCTCTGAAAAACCTCCGTTTGGAGGGCCATGTAGCCCTAACACTCGCCCTACCCCTCTATCTCAACAAAAATTGGGACACCCGAACCCTAGACATGAACGCGCAAAACGGAGGGCTAAGGGCTAAGTGGTAGGGACAAGGGGTGAAATGGGGGCCCAAAAAGTTCTGATCTTACTTATTAATTTAACTTACCATTTATAGTGCTTTTTACAATGGGCAATGGGGACTCTGCGCTCCGGCATCAAAAGATTTCAGTCTGTTATTGTGTTGGGGTGAAGTATATACTGATGATATTACTTCCAATTTTTATCATGTCCCCATGTGTCTAATGTGGAAACTCATATCACTATGATGATAAAATACATCATATTGTGCATCTCTAGCCTACTGGCCAATGTTTTATGCTCCAGCTATAACCTACTCTGAGTAACACTGATCATTGTTTGTAATTCATGAGGGTATTGAGCTTTATTAAATATCTGAAGTTGTCATTTACTTACCACCCAAATGTTGATGCTTCAGTCTAATTTCAAGATGTTCCATCTCATCGTCCGTGTTGGTGTACCATCTACCACCATTGGCCGCTACCAGTTTGTCTATCTTTGCTATAAGTTCCACTTGACCCTTTTCACCAGGGTTTTCACTGAAGGCATGGTACCTGCTGCCACACTTCTGAACCAGCTGCTGAAGACTGTCCCCAGCAGTCCTGATATACTCCTCAATGGAGGTATTTTTTCCCTTAAAAGTGAAAAGGATGATAGTGAACATGTAGAGCTTCTTCCCAAACACTTCTATCACTCTCTCCACTGTGTTCCTCTCCTCCTGGGTGAATCTGCCCAGGCGGATCACTAATAGGAAAACATGAGGCCCTGGGGCTGAGAGCTGGAGGCACTGGAGCAGTTTCTCCTTAGCTGTGTTTGAGTCCATTGTTGCAGTCAGTCCTGGAGTGTCCACCACCATGATCCGCCTTCCTCCCAAGGTCACAGTCTGTGCCTCACACTGCTGGGTGACCTCAGAGGCACTGAGCTCAGAAAAAAAACTTGAAGATCCAAGCAGTGTGTTGCCTGACTCACTCTTACCTGCACCTACTCTCCCCAGAAGGACCACCCGGACATCCAGCTCCCCTAGTGAGAAGACAACAAATGAAAAAGGAGACATGAACAATAAGGGTGAAACCTTTAACAGGAAAAAGAAAAAATGTTCTCAACCTTTAATGGAAGTTAATGGAATTAAATATTTATGCATTTATGTTTTTTGGGTCACTTTCAAATGAGAGATATGAGAAAATACAGGGTTTTGTCCCAAAAGCAATGACACAGATAGATAGATAGATAGATAGATAGATAGATAGATAGACAGATAGATGTTCAACTCAGTTTTTCACTTCTCATCACAATTTCACGTTGCCAAAGGTTTCTTTCGGCTGGTCAGTTAGGGCATTGACTTTGTTCACGTCAGAGGTCATTTAAAAAACACAAACATTCTTTTACAGACAGCTTTATTTTAGCTTAAATTCACTACATCAGATTTCCAGTGGGTCAAAAGTTTACATACACCAAGTTTAAACATTCCAGAAATTGATGTAATGACTTCTGCCAGTTGTCATAATCAGGAGTGCATTGGATGTGCATCTGCAGCTGTGTCTGAGGGCTTCTTTTACGTTGCCCTTAATACTATGGAAAAATCCAGGCAACTCAGCCAAGACCTCAGAACAAAATTGTAGACCTCCACAAGTCCAGTTCCTCCTTTGGAGCAATTTGCAAATAACTGAAGGTACATGTGTACAATATGTGTACAAATAATTGTCTGCAAAAATCTCTTAGGACCACACAGATACTGCATCATTTAGCAGGGAGGCAAAAATAACTCCCTGAGATGAATGAACTTTGGTCTGAAAGATTCAGGCAAACCACAAAACCACAAAGAAAGTGGTGAAGGAAGTACCAAAGTATTTTCTGGATTTCACAGCCTGAAAGGACTGAAAGGAGGAAAAAGGAAGAAGCTCCTACTCCAAGACCAGTACAAAAAAGCCAGATTGTCCCAAGTAGGGCTGGGCGATAAAATGATAACAATAATTATCACGATATAACTTTCCCCGATAGAGCTTTAAGAAATGCTTGACAAATGTTCGATATAATGCACCATTTTCACACGTCCACATGACAGCCCTGATGGCGCTTTCTACTGCAAGGAAAGCAACACTACTCTGCTCTCACCACGAGAGGGCGCACTTCCGAGTTTTTCGACATGATTAGAGAGGAGGGGGTCAAGGAGTGAAACGAGTCGCCAAATATACTTCAGCAACATCTGAAACATGGAGACTGTTTGAGTGGAGCGGCGATCTGTTCTCCTGTGACCAGTTGTGAGCGACGAGAAGTGGCGTGACTGTACTGGCCAGCGAACTCACTTCAATCCTAACATCCTAACAAGCTTTAGCAGCGTTAAATCACATCTGCTCCACACAACTACAGTGCAGTGACAGTGCTCAGTCAGTCATATTTAAGTGTTAGTGCATTCCCAAGCAACGAAAGTGAAAGAAACAGGAAAGCACTGCACTGATTTAAAAAAAAAAGTAAACTGAGGATGCTGTGTGTGTAGCATTGGAGCGTGAGAGAATGCTAACTTCCCAGGCTAGCTGGTTTTAGCAGCTGGCTAACTTGAAGCAGCACTCTGTCACTTAAACAGCACAGTGATTTGATATTTCTGTCGATCAAACAAGACAAAAAAGTGCTGATTTCAGTTTAAACGTAGCTAAAAGGAGGACCCTGTTTGTCTGGTACGAGAAAATCAGACTACAGTTCATGCTTTTACACAGTGAATGTCAGATATTTTCACCCCTCAAACTACTTTGATAGAATACAGAAATCCAGACGTCTGCTAGCTGGTGTTTGAATACTGTGATATGCTCTGATGTTGTAGGAGTGATGGCAGTAAGGCGGTGTGATCCATCACTGACGTACAGAGCCAGCTAATGTTTGCTGTTCATATTAAGCTGATGTTGTTAAGGAACTAAACAGTTTATCACCTGTTACCAGATAGCATAGCAATCACCACCAGACAGCTAAAAATAATCTGTTTTCTTTCTTAAATTATGAATATTACAAAAACTGTGGCCGTGCTTTTACAGCTGATAAAAACAGCTCACGTTAATCAGAAACTTTCTTCCACTCTCCCATGACAGATTTGTGAAATGTTCCACTGTTTGCCGAGTGTTTGTCAAGTTCTGACCATTAAGGATAGTTTAAAACAGCAATTAACCACTAAGGAGCAAAAATCAGCCTTCAGACTTGAAAGAAATAATGATTTGACATTTATTGCGATATGTAATCGATATCGAATGATATGAATTTTCTTTTTAGTGTGATAAGATTTTTGGCTATATCACCCAGCTCTACCACCAGGCTTTCTGGAGGAGTGTTCTCTGGTCATATGAAACAAAAACAGAACTGTTTGGCAATAATAATCAGCGCTGTATGAAGGAAAAAGTGGGAAGCTTTAAATTCAAAGAAACTGCCCCAACTGTGACTCATGGGGGTGGCAGCATCATGTTTCAGAGATGTTTTGCTGGAAATGGGATTTGTAAGCTTCAGAAAATGGATGGCATTATGAAAAAGAAGGATTATCTACAAATACTGAAGTAACACTTCATGACATCAGCCAGAATAATAAAACCTCTGGGTCACAGCTGGGTCTTCCACAATCCCAAGAATTCCAACAAATGAAAGCATTGGAGTGGCCATCACAAAGCCCTGACCAGAATTCCATTTGAAAATTTGTGGACTGCACTGAAAAAGCGTATCTGAGTAAGAAGTAGGGGTGGGGGGAAATCAATTCGTAGACGCATTGTGATGCGGACGTGGGCGATTCTGAATCGATTCACAAATGTCAAAAATCGATTTTCTAAATTTTAATTTACAACGCAATGTTGACGGAATGCAAAAAGCACAACTTGGAACTGCGGAAGTGCAGCACCTGGACAGTCTGTGGCAGCACACAACAAAAACACAGATGGATGAGCGAGAAATACAACCGGCACCGTCTGCATTAAAAGCCAGGTTAGGTCAGGGGTCAACAACACAAATGTTAAGAAGAGCCATTTTGTCCTTTCAACAAAAATCAAACCACATTGGGAGCCACAATAGTTTATGTCTGATATGTCTCAGTGTGTGCTGATGTCCTAGTATAGGCTAAAAATATAAATGAAAATGCAGACTCACTTTGCTCTGCTTTAACCTTTGATATAGCTGCTTTCCTCCCATCTCCAGGAAACTTTTCCTCAAAAGTAGAACAGTTTCTTGTAAAATGTCTCTCAACATTCGACTTCTTTACGGGGCTGAAGTCGCTTCTCACCCACCAGCTTCTTGTTCAAATTTTTCCATTCCACCTTAAATTCTGCCTGAGGTGCCAGAATGTAAATTAGCAGCGTTTAAGACCATTTATTGTTAAAACTGTGTTGAACGATCAGCAGAGCTTTATTTTACTGCAAAGGACAATTACTTTATTTTTACCAGGGCAGTAAAAGAGCCGTATGCTTCTGACCCCTGAGCTAGCATATGGAAGCACTTTGGCTTCCATGAAGTTAAAGTGAAAAAGGGCCTGGACAGAAGCCACACTATATGCAAGTTGTGTCACACTAAACAAAAATATTTTGGAAGTGATAAACATGAGAAACCATATTACATGTTTCCACCTGTTTTCAGTCCTGTTGTAGTTGCTGCCAACCAGAGGACCATCAATGAAGTGATGTCAAAGCTTTCACCCAATTCGGAAGCGAATTACAAACTATCGCAACTTTTATTGCCAAGGATTTGCATCCGTACTCGTTTAGAACCAGGGCTTTTGCACTATGTCGAGCTGAGATACAGTGTCCTGTCTCGAAGATACTTTACTGACACAGCGAACCCCCCACTCTCTACAACAACACCAAAATTGAAGGTATGGAATCACTGAAGAAAATGTGTAGGATAGCTGTTACATGCTGCGTGGACATCCATTGTCACAGGATCTTATTTCACCGTAACTGCGCATTTTATCACAGATGAGTGGCAGCAGCGTCTCGTGCTCCAAACAAGAGCAGTGAATGAGAGCCTTTCAGTTCACTTGGCACATCACTTCCATTTGATTTATTAATAAAAGATAGTGGAAGTAAATTCATTACGGATCATTACAAATACTTTGCTTTAAAAGTACCAGGTCAGCACACGGTAAGAAAAAAAGAAATCCTGTATAGAAAATATTACTACAATTAATCTTCTCCTAAACAAGACACTGACTGGGCTTTTTCAGAATTAACAGAACCAGGTTAGAATTTCCCTGCTGAAAATGGACTATCAGAAACCATCAAGATTAAAAGGTTATGGTTTTGCTTTCTAATAAGAATTGGCTTAATGGTTTCGGATTAAGACCACTAGTTTCCTGTAGAAGACCTTTAGGAAACTATCAGATGCATTTAGAATCAGCCATTGGTCACCTGTTAAACCATTAGAGTCCTTTACACTCTGATATCAACTCAACAAACAAGCCAAAACACATTACAAAACAATCAGGGACCAACAGAAACACTTAATTGTTTCTATGAGTGTTTTCAGCAGGGTTAAGAAGCCCAGTCAAAATGTTTTGTTTTTTTAAGACATAGCAGTACAAACTGTTCGAAGTCCCTATTAAATAGTGGTCGACAGTAACGGAGTACATGTAATTTGTTACTGTACTTAAGTACTTTATTTGTGTATCTGTACTTTACTGAAGTATTTCCATTTTGGGCGACTTTTTACTTTCACTCCACTACATTTCAAAGTCAAATATCTTACTTTTTACTACATTATGTGAAATCTGTTGTTCCTTTTGTCTTATATGTGTATAAAAACGTAACGTCTAAATGAAAGAAGTGTGAAGCAAAAACACCAATCAGGGTACAGCGCACACTTTGTTTTGAGCTTGTTTTGACCTGTTGGTCATACAGACCCAGAGTAAGCATACGGTTCAACGTCAGTGCAGCAGTGTAAAATTTTGGGAGTGTCTGTTCAACATAAATGATGAACTAACCTAACTTTGTGTAAACAGACCACAATATAGAAATATGTACACATATGCAGTTGTGACTAACGTGTTTCTTTTTTCTGGATTTATACAAACACTATTTCATTTTATAGTAAATTTGTTTTGGCTAGTTTATGTTTATGAACAGAGACCTACAGATGTAATATAGTAAAGGAAAACCCATTTGTGAACCTGAGTTTAAAGCAAGTTTTTATTTAACTTAATTTATATATTATATTTAAACTAATTTTTATTTAAACTAAGTTGCAAATAAATCATGTTTGCAAAAGGTTATTTCAGGGCCACTCGGTTCTACCTAATGGAAATTGTTTGCCTTCAGTGTTTTGTGCTTATGATAATTTTAATAGACAATCAGTGACTAATTAATGACATTCTATTAAAAGATTTGTGTTACAAGAGTGACACTGGAGTACTTTCACCTAAAACGAGTTAATGAAGCAGACTCTTGTTACAGAAATGATAAGAGGACATCAGAGTCATAATTAACCTTTTAGTACTTTCACTTTTGATACTTAAGTACATGTGAAGGCAAATACTTTTGTACTTTTACTCAAGTGGAAGTCTAAAGGGAGGAACTTCTCGTTTTACTGAAGTAATATTTTACCTTGGGTGTCTCTACTTTAACTCAAGTACATGGTTTGTGTACTTCGTCCACCACTGCTATTAAAATAGGTTTTAACAGATGTAGATGGGCTGTTTTCCCTCTAATCTCCCTAACAATCACAAATATTCACAAAAACGTTCACATTTTCTGTCTGGACTGACCCGCACTGACTCTCCAACACCAAACTCTAACTAAACCTTCAACAACACTGACAAACTCTGAACCAGCCATTAGGACACGGGAGGATACGAGGACAGAGTCCCGGAGCTGATCTGATCTGCTTCAGTTTAGTCTAACGCTGAAGGCTACTTACTGTCCGAGCAGTCCGAGTATGCCATTGCTGTTGTTGCTGTAGACTGCAGGGTTAAATCGTTAAAAGCATTTTGTTGCAAAATATATTCGAATACAAACGTGTAGCTCCATGAAGACGGAGCTCTGAGGAAGCCTCGACACACAGACTGCCGGACTCCACCCGCTGAGACGGAGTCTGTACACAGGCTAAAACGAAACTGAGAGCCAATCACAACTTTCTGTTCTACCCGAAATGGCTGCGAACAGTGAAGACGGTGAACTGGGTGAGCGATCATTTTTCAAATTTGTGTTTTTTTTGTTCAGCCTTTATTTCGATGCACACAGTTTCAGAACTTTTTCTGTCTTTCGAGCTTTTATCTATCCGTTGATCCATGAGATTAATGGGAGTGACGACCACAACTCAGCTTTACACCAGATCCAGCAGATCCAGCAGCACCAGATCTACGTTCGATTTCAAATCTTTTAAACGTGAAGGTCCGCTCTTTTACAGTAACGTTGTTCAGTAACCTGTAACCAGTTACTCTGCTGGAAAAATACCATTTACCAAAAATATCATCAAATGTTTAAATATTAATATTACAAAACCACCAGTACCAACCAGGAGAAACATATGTGTTTAGGGTTTTGGTATAACACTGTAAATCCTGATGGATAAAAAGAGTTAAACAGGTGACCTGTTACTGATTATAGTCGAAAGACGCATTTGATGGTTTCCTAATGGGATCTAAAGGTATTGTACTGAAAACAAGTGGTCGCTAATGGAAGCCATTAAGCCGACTTCCTTTCCTATTGGAAAGCAAAACTAAAGGTTTTAATCCGAATGACTGGTCTGGTTTTAGGGTGATGCTATTTTACTTTTATTACAAAGCACTGAATACACTGTCCTAAATGTACTCAGTAACATATTCGTTTACAATACATTCAGAGTACATTAAAAGTACATATTAATAAGCCACAAAGAGAAAAGTCAGTTTAAATGAACTCCACTTAATTCACACTGTTCTCGTCACCTACTTCAGTCCACTCCTGCTGCCATAATCTCACTGCTGTCTCATAAACTAAGCAAAGAATTAACCAAATCCCAAGGTGATTCATGGATCTTACTCAGGCAGGATCAGACTTCAGCAGGATGTCCAGTGTTTGTAAACAAGCTGTTTATTGAGTTCTTCTAGTTCATGAACAGGTGTTGATTTTAAAGTTGCTAAATATTTCTTAATTTAGTGGGCTTTCTAAAAGTATTCTCCTAAATATTTAAAAGGTAACTGCAGCCTTTACAAAATGTAGCTTGGACTTTAAACATTTCTGTATTCTGTATACTTTCATTCTGTTACAAACACTGTTTGTTTTCCTGCTGCAGCATGTACAGCTGACAAGGAGCCAGGAGAGACCAGCAGCATGAAATATCCTCCTGAATGTAAGTTCCCAACTGGATGAATAAAGTAACACCAATAAAATAACTTTGAATGAATACAAACTGAAACTAATATTTGAGATTAATTTACCTATAGGCTACTGTTGGAACGGTTCCTAGTAAATATATCTATATATTATTTGTCAGACCGTTTCATTTCCAAATTTGTGTATAGCATTCCTAAAGTATCATCCACCACTTTCTCCATCAGTATAGACTGAAACATGACTGAAGAGGGCATATATGGACTTCATTTGCATAAACAGAGGCTACACGGTAGTTCACTCATACTACAGTTGTTAGGATTCAGTGAATGGCCTGAATTTGTGACCCCCCTAAATTTTCCTAAAGTTTCCTGTTGGAAGAGCCTTCACACTAAGAGCAGCACACTAATATAGAGCAATGGCTAACATGCTCTGTGAGATCCACTAGACCAGGTAAACTGCAAATAAACTGAAATCTGCGACAGTTCTGAGCATGATCTGACTTGATGTAACAAAATATGCAAATCCAAAAGCACCACATGACACTGTTTTCTACCCAACATTATAGCCATCTAGGTGTAGGATACATATAGGCCTGCAGTTGAATGCAAAAAGAATTTGTGTAAAGATAACATTTTTGGTTAATAATAATTTGTTAATAATGTAGCGACTATCGGAGAACCAGGTTCTTAGTCACCTGCTCGAGTGGGTACAAAGTTCCTTTATGTGCATCCAATAAACAAAAGTCCAAACTAAAACTTGCTGTTGGGTGGTGTTCCTGTTTATTGTGACATTTATCTACAGAAAACAAACTGTTTTACCAGAGATGATAAAATATGGTCACCAATGATGAAGATTACAAACTTGAATTGCAGTATTATAATCCAGTCAAGGCTTTGTTTGTTACAGAAATTGTGGTAAGAATTGTATGTTCCCACCACCCAAGCTCCCCCCATTATGTGAGTGTCTGGTGACTAGAGGCACATGACTTGGCACCTGACTTGTCACCTGACCTGTCATCTAGTGCAGCTCGCCCCCTAGTGTTCCCAAGATGGTACTCAAATATTTAAAAAGACAAAATTACACAGAAGCCTAACTTGGCTGCTACAAATAATAATAATAATAATAATAATAATAAATAATAATAATAATAAAAATAAAATAACAATAATCTTTGTTTATATAGCAACTTTACAATGCAAAGTAAAAACAACAGAAGAAGAAAAAAGGTAATCAAAAATAAAATAATCAAATAATACAACAAATACAAATAAAAGCAATAACAGAAAATTAATTAATTAATTAATTAATTAATTAATTAATTAATAATTAAAATGTAAAATAAATGCACAAAATAAAAATATAAATAAAATACAACTATCAAGAAAGTAAAAGTAATATTCCAGTAAAAACAATGAGGGAAACAATTTAAAAAATAATTTTGCACGTTGTAATTTGTTTGTTGTAGTTGCAGGACGTCCGATGAACAATGCATTACTGTAGTCAAGTCAAGAAAACAAAAAAGCATGGATTAACTTTTTAGCATCTGGCAAATGGAGATAAGGTCAAACTGGTGTTGTAATATCCTCAAATAATAAAAGTAGTTCTGGTAATATTATTAATCTGTGGTTTAAATGTTAAATCAGAGTCTATAGTTACACCAAGATTCTTCTCTTTTTTTATTTGTACAGCCAGATTTCCAAGTCTTTCATACACCTTTTTCCTCTTTACTTCACTAACAATTAGAATTATTTTGGTCTTGTCTGAACTAAGTTTTAGAAAATTGCTATTCATCCAGCTAACAATGCTGGACAGACATATGAGCTTCTCTACTGTTGTGACATCATCTGGTGCTGCAGATATATACAGTTCATCAGTGTACCATCTGCACAACTATAAAAAAACGATGCCATGCTTCTTAATAATCTGACCCAGTGTCGACAAAGAAAATACAAGTGGACCAAGTACAGAGCCTTGTAGTACACCACAGAGAATATCATGCTTACCTGAGATATGTTCGCCTATGCTTACAAAATACTGCCTTCCAGTGAAATACTGTATGTAGAGAACTGGTTATCACAGTTTCAGAGAGACAAGCCAAGTTCTCAAGCTGAGTGTTTTATGGTCTACACTATCAAATACAGGAGTTAAATTCAAGCATATGTACAGAGACATCACCTGCATCAGCATTATTCTCAGAATAACTGTTTTAAGTGTGTCTGGAAAAGTGCTTATTTGCATAGAACAGTTTACAATGTCCAACACACTTAGACAAAGGCTTTAAAATAGTTCTATAAAAATGTTGGAATAGGATCTAACACACAGGGGGAGGAATGTAGTTCTGTCTCATTAATCTTTTTTAAAACTATTTGTAGTGTGTCTTTGCTGTCGAATAAAAATAAAAGTAATAAAACGTTTTGATGCTGAAGCCTAAGTGAGATAATCATTGGTTAATTTAGGATTTAAGATGCGATCAACTATTTAAAATAAAACTCTTGAGTTGTGTCCTTTGTCATTAATAAGTTTTGAGTAGTATTTCTGTCTTTCCGTTCATACTGTGTTGTTATAAATGTTAATACAATTTTTGAGAATTTCATAGTGAATACATGGTTTAGTTTCCCACCATTTCTGTTCTGCTTTGCGGCATATGGAAATAGAATATTAACAAAATGTGAAAAATCATTTAGATTAAAAAAAGTCTTGTTCCTCATTTAGTGTCCTCCCTTATATTTTCTCTGTTTTCTGTTTTAAGTGTTTGAACTAAGGATAGTGCTGGTGGGGAAGACTGGTGTGGGGAAGAGCTCTACTGGAAACACCATCTTGGGCCAGGAGGCCTTTGATGTGTCTGATTCTGCCAAGTCAGTGACCAAAGAGTGTATAAAGGCCAGAGCAGAGGTTGATGGCTGTAAAGTGTCTGTGGTCGACACTCCTGGTTTATTTGACACTGACCTGACAGAAACAGCAGTGATTAACAGACTGGTTGAATGTATCACTCTGTCCTGTCCTGGACCACATGTCTTCCTCCTGGTGCTCACAGTGGGTCGCTTCACTGAAGAGGATCAACAGACGGTGAAGAGACTTCAGTGGATCTTTGGTGATAAGGCATCTAAATACACCATCGTTCTCTTCACTGGGGGCGACCGACTAAACAACAAGACCATAGAGGAGTATTTGGCTAAGGCTGGAAATGAGCTGAATCAAGTGGTGGAGACGTGTGGTGGACGCCATCATGTCTTCAACAATGAGAACATGGCAGACCGCACTCAGGTAACTGGACTGATGGATAAGATCTTTAAGATGGAGTCGGAAAATGATGGTGGATGCTACACCAACGAGATGTATAAAAGTGTGGAAAAAGCAATTCAGGAAAGAGAGAAAGAGATGAGAAATGAGATGGACAAAAATGTGGAAAGAGCGATTCAGGAGAGAGAGGAAGAGCTGAGAAATGAGATGGAAAATCAAGTTAAGGCCAGAGATAAGGAAATAGTCCAGCTACGCTGGGAGCTCAGAGAAAGAGCAGAGAGAGATGTGAAGAAGAAGAAATTTCCACAGTTCAGAAAAGTCACAGAGCAGTGTAAACAGCAGTGATAGTTCCTCTTCCTTAACAGAGCAAACCTAAATTTGTTCAGCACAGTAAATACAAATTTAAAGTATGCATTTGTAGATATATTGTTGCTGTCAGAACAAAACCTTATATCTCCAATTTTGTTGTTCTTTTTTTGTAATTTTTTTTTTCATAATGTAAAGGACAGCTGGTATTTTAATATTGTGTTACAATTTCATGATGAATGGCCCAAATCCAGTTCCATTATCTTCCATTCATACTATTGCCCTGGATTTTTGCCCGTTCTCTGGACACTGACCCGTTTCCTCATTTTGCCTGGGTTTTGCTGCTCTGGCCTGAGTTTTTGATGCCTTCGGTTGTAATGTTCACTCCTGCCTCACCTTATCTAGACTTTCTAAAGACAGTGATTAGCTGGATCAGGTGTGATGGGTTCAGGTTGGAACTAAACTCTGCAGGATAAACTGTAGAACTGTAGAAAGCGGTGTTGGTCATCACTAATTAATCAAGCAGAGAAGAAACGTAAATAGCAATTTAAAAATCTAACACCAGGTAGAGCTCTTACTTCCATTATTTCTCTATGTTGCTCAGTCTTAGGCCCAATCCCATTTCTTCTTTTTACCCATACCCCTTGTTTTCGAGTGTCACCCTAACCCCTTGGAACTGAGTTACAAGTGCTGGACACTCAAGTCCAGAGTTGTGCACTCCTGAAATAGTGCTTTAAGTGTCCATTTGGGATGCAGCCATAGGCTACAGGTCTCCCTATGGGAGGTTTAGTGCACTACTTGATCGTAAATATTGTATTTTTAGTGCAATATTAGGGCCATTTGAGATTCAGGGTCAGATTAGAGGTCACTCACAACATATCAGCAGATTCCACACAGAGCCCCCCACATGCCAAAAATGATATGTAATTATAAAATAATAATAAATAAATAAATAAATACAGTGAAGTTAGTTATTATTTCACTGGAACTGGAACATCTGATTTTTTTTTTTGTTATTTGAAAATGAATAAAATGAGCCGTATTAATGTGTAATATTATATTTTATTTATAAAAGGTTGTTTACGATTTGAATAAAGATTTCTTTGAGTCATAATGTAAAATCAGAAGTCGTCCTACAGACATTTCTTCATTTATTTGTTTAGTCATGTGCTCTTATTAAATGGTTACTCATTCATCTAATGTTTACATCTGGAGTGGATTTTCCCAAATATGTGAGCCTCCCTGAGCTTTGAGCTCTTTGTAGGGTTTTTGTCTCTGTTGACACTGAGAGCAGTGAGAACAGACAACAGATGATAGTGTTGTGAGGATAACACAATATCATACAACAGGAAAGATATGAGGAATATAGTCATAATTATACTAAGGAGAACAGCTGTTGTAATAAATATCATCACATTAATAATGATGTGTAATAATAGTGCAAACTAAATCAATACTGATGATGATAAAAAATCAATTATACAATTAATACTATTAGACGATACATCAGCAGTTGAATGAGCTCCCTGAAACCTGCTGCATGATCTCTAATATACAGCAATACTGTTTAATAACTTCTAATTCAGTCTCTCCACAAATCCTGCTCAAGCAAAGGAGACATGCTAGTCTCTGAGTATCTCACTGTTTTAAATACATCACATTTACTGAAACAGTTCGTTTGTATTTATTATTCAGAAACGCTCTTCATAAACTCAGCAGGTTTGTGAGACACACTGACAGTCTTTACTACCTTATTACTAATTAATGGATTGGGGCCGCAAACTCTTATTCTATCTATCTATCTATCTATCTATCTATCTATCTATCTATCTATCTATCTATCTATCTGTGATGGTTTAGTCAGGCCTGGGCAGTTTTGTCAGAAGGTGGTCCCAGATCAGAAGAAAGTGCCTCAGATTCTTCCTTGTTTAAAATTGGATAACAGCAGAGAACCTGCTGAGAGGAGAAGTACTGCTCTTTTCCGGGTTTCAGATGCTAGAGGGCGCTCCCGAGTGAGTCTAAAATGAACGGGTTGATATGGAACATTTGAGCAAAATCATAGTTTATAAATGCTTAAATATTTTAAATACAAAAGAACACGATAATTTCCTGAACACAGAACAGCATGAAACATTTTAACACTGCTGTTATAATTTTAAGAGCTTTTAAACTCGAGTTATAGGAGTTTAAATTGGCACCTCATGTATCTTCATGACGTCAGTGAGTGCGAACAGCCAATGAGCTGCTCTGCTCGCCAACCAATCAGCGCTCACTAGCAGTAATGCTAACCAATCAGTACTCACTAGCAGTAATGCTAACCAATTAGCTCTCACTAGCAGTAATGCTAACCAATCAGCTGTCAGTAGCAGTAATGCTAAACAATCAGCACTCAGTAGCAGTAATGCTAACAATCAGCACTCAGTATCAGTAATGCCGCCTTCTGCTGGCCAAAAACCCGTTTGCTGTAGAAAAGTAAACATACAGGTGAGTTTTCTTTGTTGTTTTAGTGAAAGTCATTCTTCTACTGTCTAAGTCTTACTTAGTCTCACTGACTCAGATGAAAGGAAAGTTCTGGAGTGATTAAAACTGTTTTAACTGTTTGTTTTTAGCCGTTGAGCTCCATTCACTGAGGACTCCCTCGCGGGCGCCCTCTGCTGTTCAGCAGTCCTGGTTTTGATATAAGGGGGAACAGGAAGTGGCCAGACTCCGTAAACCGGCTCTGGTAAAAGTCAGAACAATAAATAAACAAAGGAGGAGAAGAAAAGCGCGGTTTTCTGGGTGGAGAGAGAAAAGTAACAGACACATTAAGCGGAGTCGCTGTCTGTACTGCTGGAATGTGCAGTGTAGGCGCTGAAGAGCTTTAATAGCTTTTCTGTTCTTTGAATTTCCAACATGAAGATCAGAAAAAGGCCTCTTGTTGCTGAATCAGCGTTTGTGACTACAGACTTCAGAGTCGCTGGTTCTTCTGCAGCTCCAACAGACGCAGCCTCGACTCTGCGCTGTGTGCAGCTGATCAGAGAAACAGGCTGAGCTCCGCCCGCTGGTTCAGTCTGAGTCACTGAACGGAGTGAATATATGAATACAAAACGCAGTGAACAGTAAATAAACGCGCTGAACGCGTCTCTGAGTCACTGAGTGCCGCTCCGACACAACAGGCCTGATTATTTCCCCGTTTAGACAGTTTATGATCCGGAGCTCAGAGCTGAACACACCTCTCCTCAGCCGCTCACACACACTGAGGGGGGACCCGCGGAGCGCGGCGATGACGTCACTGCGCGGCTAAAATGAAAGCCAACAGAGAAAAAAAAGAAAAAGAACAAAATAAATTAAAAAGTCATAAAAATATATATGCAAACATTTAATTCTGTAATTTTGTTGTGTATTTAAATGACATTAAAATGAGAGATTTTAGGTGAAATTATTAAAACTACATTTAAACCTGTTACATTAGTAAAAAAGCATTAAATTAAAGGTTAAACTGATCCGTGTAGTGAGCTGGCTGTTAGTGAACTGAACCCTTTAATGAGCTTAAACTGATTCTTGCTCTGAGTGCAGATTTCATGGCCTCCAAACAACACATTACAGTACTGGGTGATGTTTGTGGATCAGTTTAAAGACACTTCTTTGATTTAGTTTGTAGTGAAGTGTTTTTGAAGTGAAGTCCAAACCTCTAATTTACTAATCCACTCCAAAAAGATCAATCAGAAGGAGGAGAGATAAAGTCTCTCTGAAAGAGAGAAAGTCTGTCTGATGGGGTTTTTGACGCTTCGAAAAGCTCATTTTCCCATTAGGGGAGCGAGACGGATCAATCCTGATACACCTTTACTCAGCTGTGAGATTCCAGGTGGGACTGCATTAAAAACTGGAGATGATAAGATGAGAGAAATTCATGATCATTTAAAGTCTTTCTGAGTCACCAACAGAACATTGCTGTAAATCCAGCTGTTTATGATGTTCTGTTCCTGTGAAAGTCTTTATTGGTCCATATGAAGTGGTGGATGGAGAGAAGGTGTGTCTGTAAGTTAGTGACGATGCTAGGAGGGCTTTCTTGTGGAAAGCTGACAGTTTCACTGGGATTTTGTTTCATTGCAAATCAGAAAGTTTAATTCACCTAAACTAGAAAACTGTAGTGTGAATTAAAAACCATAATGATGTTCTGAAAGAAACTCTTTAAGCTGCGACTCCAAACACCGAACTGTAATGTGGGAAGTAGAAGCTCCTCAATGATGTAAAGCCTGGAGTTCAGCACATGATAATAATAATAATAATAATAATAATAATAATAATAATAATAGAAGAAGAATATGAAATGTGGTGAACAGTGATTCTTAATGTTAATATAAACAAAACTCAGAGTTTAATGTTGTTTAGTGAACCAGAAACAATTTACTAACAGACCAATCACAGCTCAGCCCTTCATTAAGTGGGAAAGACATTTTTATAACCTTGTTTTTTATTAATCTGTTCTTTTAATGTACTTTATATTATTTATTTTGATGTACTTTATTAATATTATTTTATATTATTTATGTTTTTTTATTATCTATTTATTTATTCAATAATATAACAATTACAATTTATTTATACTTTATTTTGTTTCCATAATAATAATAATAATAATAGTCATAAAATAATTATTTTATGATTCATTTTCATTATAATTATAATATACATAATAATTATTAGTGTCATTATTTTTGTAAAGTAAACAAATGATTAAATAATAATAACTATAGATGTTTAATCTGTAATGATTATAGTGATGTTATTATTTAGTCATATATCTGTCTGTGTGTGTTTGTTCTACAGTGGTCACTATTAGGAAGTATAGCTGCTCTTCATTATGTAGTAAAGTGCTCTGCTGTACTGAAGGCTTGTGATGATTTATGCTCCTTTATAAATTGTCTCTGCGCAGCTTCTACACACAGTGCGGTAATTTGACCTGCTGTCTTTAGATTTGCGTCATTAAGGCGCCTCCGCATCTCACGCGTTCCTGCTGGTCACCAAATGAGACGCTGATCATGAAGAGACGCGACTGACCTCAGCTGGTCTCCAATGACCGCAGCAGGATGAGTCCAGTTTAGATGGACAGTCGGGCTCCTTTCTGCAGCGTTTTGACTGTGAACAGTGAAAGCGCTTCTTTCCGGTCAGAGACCGCAGTAAAGTCGTCTCGCGGTCAGCGGTTCGGATTTCTACCGGCTCGAGCTCCGGACTGCAGTACCGCACATCCACAAACACTGGTAGCTTCAAAAGTCGAGCTCTCAGATAAAGAAACCAGGTTCAAACTGTTCAGACTGACCTGTGAAAAACCTCACAGCTCTTATTCTGCCCGGCCGTGGTCTGAGTAGAGCGCGAGCCCGGAAAGGGAAAGTCAGTGAAATATGGGCGTTTTTTGACCTCGGCAGGTGATTTTCAACACTAATGACTTCAAAATCTATGAAGATGTGATTCAGCAGAGCTCGGTTTGGAAAAGATTCACAGACGGATTTTGTGCTATTTGATGGTTTTATTCAGGTCTATTTCCGTTTCCATGCAGACAAAACTGGATATTTCTATTATTTCCCAAACACTGACACAGTAATACACATGTAAGGAGATGAAAACAGGCTGAATTATTTGTCCGTCATTGAATAAAAAGCTGTCGCACAAAAAAGCTGAAAAAATGTGGTTTTAACTTTGGAGCCCAGTTTAATATAAATACACTGTAATAATCATGCAGTGCTGGTTTTCAGCTGATTTATGAAAACTTTCTCAAACACAGTTTGGTAGATTTGAGTGGTTTATGCAGTTCTGCTCCCATTTTCATGTGTAATCACACTGTAGTTCAGCTTTTGGGCCCAAATATAAAATATTAGTGTCTATAACTTTAATAACTGAGATGAATGGAGGTCAAAACTGTTCACCTGAATCTGAGATGGTTCACCGTTTTTCCACCTCCTGTCCTGCTTTTGTCATTCACTGCACTTTTCTGATGAAAAATCTGTCTTTGGAGTAACTTTTAAAATGCAGCCATTTTTATTAGCAGTGTTATGAACTTGTTTTAGTGACTGGATAATTTTTTGGAAACTTTCATTGTTTTATTCTGTGATGTGGACATTTTCTCCTGTGAAATGTGGTCCAGTGAGTCAAACACTGGCACAGCAATGATAGAACTTCAAACATGGATGAGGCCAAATAATGAAAGCAGCTTTAATCAGAGCTCCAACCTGAGAAACTCTCTGATGGGACTTTATTCTTTCTTTCTCATTGAACAGTTTCATTCACTTCAAAGACTGTAATTCTTATTCAACAAACCCAAAAATCTTTATATTTAAACACATTTAACTGTACAACACCTGCAAAGCATTTACAGCGACATCAAGGAGAAACACACACACTGACCGGCCACTCAGTTAAACACACTGACCTCGCATCTACAGTCACTGTCCATTTGAACAGCCCCACTGACCTCATTGGATCATGTTGTAGCTCTACAGTTTCAGGCTGTGGTCCATCTGTTTCTCTGCATACTTTGTTACCCTGTTCTTCAGTGGTCAGGACCCCCACAGGACCCCCACAGAGCAGGTGTTATTATTCATTCTCAGCACTGCAGTGACCCTGACGTGGTGGTTGGTGGTGTGTTATCTATGTTCTTCACTGACGTTCTCAGTCACCTGAGGAACATCTGCTCTTATGTTCTACTTTACAGATCACAATAATGCACAAACATCTATGAATTGCTGACCAGCCCTGTTTACTAAAGTCTTTCACACAGATCTAAACGCAGAGGTCACTTTGGTCTCTGTTCCTATTGAAACACTGTCCAGTTTAGACGTCTGTGTGACTGAAGCTCCATCTGAACCCCTAAATGATCCAAAATCAAGGTCAACTGGGCTGCAGATGCAGATTCTGTGCAGTCCTACAAATGACTCCCTCATTTAGAGACACTGACTGTGTGAAGTACAAAGTGTTTCTAAATGGTTTCAGATCCTCAGACATAATACAGTATAAGACAATGAGAACATGAGGAACCACAAAACACAGTTTTAAATGGTCAGTTCATTTATTGAAAGAGAGAAAACATCTAAATCACCAATATGAAAAAATGATGTGCTTCCTAAACTTAATAACTGGTTCTGCCACCAGTTTAGCAGCAATAACTGCTGGAACCAATCAACTGCAGAAACACTGACCTTATCTGAGGTGAGGAAGTTCCTTAGATGTCCTTCTGGGTTCTATTCAGAGTTCCTGGAGGAGTTGTTGCTGTGCTCTTGGAGGGATTTTGGTAACCCTTTCAGTAGAGCTGCCAATAATCAAGACTGGGTTTGTCTAGTTTAATTGATCCCAATTAGTATCTAAATTTGGTTAACTGGTTGATTGAGGAACACAGGGCCAGTTGGTATTGGAGAACTTTTTATTTTTTCTGTTTTTTTTTTTCTTTTCTTTCGCCTTAAATTACATTTTGTTTGAAATCTGAATCATTTAAGTTTGACAAATATACAAAAATAGAGGACAATATGAGGCAAATGCTTCTTCATGGCTCTGTAAACTGTCTGCCAAACATTTGATGACAAAGTTTTGAAAATTTTCAGTAAAGTTTGATTTTCAGTGTTACTGTTTAAACAAAGTGAATGAATCCTGTAAATGGAGAGAACAGAGACAGATACGATTCTCTCAGTAAAGGAAGGACTGAATTAAGGTCACTCCACCTTGATCGGTCAGCTCTAAGGAGCTGGCTCGGACAGTTTCGGTATCCATCCAGCTCCATAAACATCTGGGAAATTCTGCAAGAGGCGTGACAGAACAAACAGGAGGAAGCTGTAGAAAAATAATCTTTTAGTATGAAGATTGTGTTTCAGTAAGGATTTATTTTAAAGATCATGTAGATGTTGATTCTGTTTTAGTTTTTGTCATGAATATGTTCGTGATGTCGTTTTCCTCAAAATAAAATGTGATGTTTTTATTAATCACAAACCAAAAAAGAAATAGATGATGTTTTTAAGGCTATTAGGTGTCCTAAGATTTTTGAGGCTTTTCCCCCCTCAAAGGAATTTAGTTTCAGATGAATTTTCAGGGATTCTGTCAACAGCTGTAACTACTGCCACCTGGTGGACATTCAGACTGATGTCAGCGTTTTCTCACGAGTCAAAATGGAGCAAAGATCACACTAATGGTGCTTTTCCACCTCATGATACGACTCAACTCAGCTCTGCTTTTGGTACCAGCTACATCGTTTTCCACTGCAGGTACAGCACCCGATCAATGTAGCAGGTTGTCATAGCGACACCACATGCAACTGCCATGACGTTAAGGAGGAGAAACTTGAGGAGAAAGTAAAACATTTAGGTTGGTCAGTTTTTGAGTTACACATACATTCTGCCTTTCTGTTTAAGGACTCTGTGAAAAGGCTTTGTGAGATTTGTGCCCCAAAGTCTTCTGTGCTCAACCAAACATAATATCTGACTGAAAAGCTGGGTGTTTTTATGCTGCTTCTCCATCCTGCTTAACACATTTTGCTCTGGTTGGTGAGTCGATGTTAGTTTGTTCTTGGAAGGTTTTAATCTCACCAACTTTACCATGAAAATCATACATTTGTAGTTTAGCCTGACAAAGCTGGGATCACCTTAGGCTAACACAGCTGGCCTTTTCTGTGATGACTTCAAGCTTTCACCATGAAGACCACGCCACCCCTTGGTAAACATAACTGGGCTTTGAAATGATAACTTCTGGATGACATAATATAATGTCCACAGACTTTTATTATTAAAATGTGGGGAAAAAAAACTATGTATAAAATTATTTAAAGGCTTTACATAAAGTACATATCAAATTCAAACTGAATACAGAATAACTGAACATGAGGAGGAAAACTACAACCATGTATACTATGTATATGATTTAACAGTGCAGATCAAAAAGTGTTGATTTATAGACTGAGTTTATGAAAGTCTGTCAATGTTTCCACTGGTTTGAGAGGGTTGATGTTGAGTCCAGGCGCTTTGGGAGGAGGAGAAGCACGTTGTGTCCTGCTAAACAATGTGAAGTCGTCCTCAAATGTCAGGAGTTTGACAGACGTTCTATCCAAGGTGCAGCGACTGTTATACAGGAAAACAACAGACCAAACCTGACGACCAAGACTTGGTTCTATGAGACGTCGTCCTCTGCTCATAAGCCCTGAGTGTGAGAGGCTCCTACCAGTCAATGTGTGGATGGTCATCGGATACTGTAAGAAATAGAATAAGACAGAATGTCAGATATGAACTCACTTTTTGCAGCCACAGTCAGACTCAACATGCAAACTTTGTACAAGCCATCACAAACACACAAGACAGAACACTGAGACCCCCCTCACAAAGCCATTAAACATCTCTCTCTCTCTCTGTCTCTCTCACTCTCTCTCACTTTCTCTGGATGGACTATAAACCTGGATCCATATTACTGAAACTTCCTTAAACCCTAAATTAAGATCTGACATGTTCAAGACAGGATTTTTAACAAGTTCATATTACAGAATGTTGCTACTTCCTCTAGTAAGTGAAGGAAGATCTCCTCACAACAAACATGCAGTCAGAACGGTGCTGGCAGTGTATCAGTCAGAATTACTGGGCTGATATTAAATCTATTTAATCTGTTCATCTTCACATCTGTGCACATCACTGACACTTTAACTCTTCAGTCCTTCCAATCTTCAGATCAACCAGTTACAGCTGCTCCCAACAAAAGGTCCCCAAAAGAGTCACTGACATTATGTTATTCTTCAATATATCAAACACCACCAGCCCACACAGACAGTACTGTGCAAAAGTCAGAGACCACCTTATTTACATAATACCCTGTCAAAACAGCCATTAAGCACAAGTTACTCATTTTTCAGGAGAATTTTATGAGGAGATTAGATAGAAGATAATGTACTTGCATAAGGAGGGAGAAATTCAAAGGAAAATAGGTAAAAATAGGAGCGTCCCAAACCACTTAAAAGATTAAATTTAAGATAAATATTTATTAAAGATATTGAGAATAAAAGATCATGACTCTTAAGGTCAGAGTTCTGTTGTAATCAGGTGTGGATCAGCTTTTATGTGAGCTGCATGTAATCAACAAATGCTAAGCAGGTCAGTAACTTACTGTAGTTTCTCCAGTTTACAGTGTGGATCTTCTAGTAGAGCAGAAAGCTTCTTCACTCCTGAGTGTCCTGCTTTATTCCCACCCAGATCCAGCTCTCTCAAGTGTGAAGGATTTGATTTCAAAGCTTTAACCAGAGCTATACAGCCTTTCTCTGTAATCCTGCAGCTCCATAATCTGTAGAGAGATGGAGAAAACTTCCTCACACTTATGGTTCTACACACAACTACATATTTAATCTATACAAACACCAACATCTCACACAACGAATTAAAAAGAAAAAAAACTACACACTACATAATTGAATTTATTCTGTATGACTCTCTCATGTAAACAAACACACACCAAAAAGAAAACAAACAAAAAAAAAAAAACAAGACAGAAATGTAAATTGGATGATATTTTGTGTGGGAGATTTGCATTTGTTTGAGAGACATGAATGATGATGAGTGATGACATGTTTATGTCAAAATGTAATTTTAAATACACTCAATTAAATAAACTCAGTCTTTATTCATCAAAGCTGTGTTTGGTCAAATCTGATCATAAAATGAACACATGCAAATTTCATATAGTGTTTTGTTATTTATCAGTTTCATCTTTGGTGTATCTGTACAATCAAACTCATGTCTGATAACTGACTTGCTATTAACTCACCAAACTATTATCAATATAATCTACAATACCAATAATAGGAATAAAAATAGAAAATAACAATATTACTAATAAGCTATTGAGCATCACAATGCCCCATTCAGAAACTACAGTCCATAAAGAAATGATCTGCTGAATGTGGTGTGGAAGGAGCTGTCTGACCTTCTCAAAGCCTTGACCTCAACCCCTTCCAGCACCTTTAGGATGAATTAGATGATCTACCAGTGCTGATCTAAGCACTGAAAGAACATCCATGAGTAAAGACTTAGAAAACTTTTTCAGCACCAACCAAGCTTTTGTCTGAAGCAGTAAAAGAGGAGGTGCTGATGTTCAGAAGTTCTGAAACTACTGATATGGGCTTTATATGGTTGATATGTTTATATGTTCCCACGTTTATCAAGGTATCCCACAGTTCAGGTCAGGGTGGCTGTCCACCGGCTGAAGCTCAGCAGAAGGAAGAATGTTCCAATATTCCTCTTGAACATGGTTCAGGTCTGACCTGCAGCTCCTGAAAACGCTTCCTACAGGTTATGCTGTCAAAAATCCAAGGGTTCACTGACTTTTTCACCAGTACTGTGAATGTTTAACTGCTGTGCACATCAATAAGAAACACATGAAAGATTATCATTGATTATGTTGTTAGTTTTAGCACAAGTGTTTGTCTCTAGTTGTGACTTAGATGAAGAAGAAATCAAAATTTATGACCAATTAATGCAGAAAACTGAGTAACTTCAAAAGAGCCACATATTTTTCTTGCCACTGAATGTAAAACAATAATAACTGGGCGTTGTTTAGGCAAAGACTACAATCTGTACTGTAGAGATGGTCTGCACTGCAGCTGAGCTGGAGCTGTTGGTTTGGGTTATTTTAGGCTACGTTTACACAGCAGGTAAAAGTGGCCCAAATCCGATCTTTTTCTCTGTATGTGACACAGATGTGTGTCCGTGTGGCAGTGAGAACAGTAAAAAACTCATTGAATCTGACATTTTCAATTCTGATTTGAGACGCTTTCATATGTGGTATTAAAATCTGATACGTATCCGATCTGCAGCAATGTGACTCCAAACAGCCAGATCAGAATTCATGCAAGTTTTACGTCAGTCCAAATCGACATTCGTCATAATTTCATGCTGCTGAGGCTCATAAACATTTAGGCTCATGTTTCTATACCAAAAGATTAGATGACTTATCGCAACTGCTCAGTGTTCAAAGAGGTTTTGAAAGAAACGGCCGAACGTGGTCGGAGGAGACGAGGCTGCAACGATTTAAAGAATCTGAGGACATGAACCGAAGAAGTGGCCATGGCCGATTGACATGCCCTTTTTATGGCAAAATTGAATGCATTGTGGGTGATGAGCGCAGTAGTCAATGATTGGAACTTCTTAATCACTTCTGTGATGCTGGCAACGTTGAAACTGAAGCTCCGGGAGCGACAGGTGTTTGCTGACCGTCATTATTGTTCACCTCTGGACGAGCCTCGTGAAGCATTCATATGTTGCACATGTGGGTCGGTTTAGGAGCTGATCTGTTCAGACTGACGTTACACACAGATTCCATTTAAAAGATAATGTTAACTGCCAAAAAAAAAAATCGGATTTGGTGGGAAAATCAGGTTTGGGCCACTTTTACCTGCTGTGTAAACGTAGCCTTAGTGACCGCACCTAGCTTAGCACTTACACATCTGCTGCTTCTACTACTGACTTCAATACTTTTTAGTCAGTTTTATTTAGCACGTTATTTTATGATACTGTACCTAGTACTCAATTGGTAAATATGTACTTACAAGTCATTTTCTGGTACTTACTTTGCAAATACATAGTACATGATAGGTATGTATAACAGTACTTATTCAGAGTTTGTGTTCATAATTACAAACAATAAATACTTGTTGCTTAATTAAATATGATGATATAGTTTAATATGAAACTATGGAAACAGGGCTGTAAAATAAAGTGTACCTTTGTACAAAGTATTTACATAGTAACTGTTTTCTTTGTAGTATGCAGAGAAAAAACATACACAGTGTTCATAACCATACACAGTGTTCATAACCATACACAGTGTTCATAACCATGCATGCTGTTATAGATCAGATCTAGATTAAAAAACAAGGGGAGAAGTGGTGTGTGTGTACTGTAGTGTAATATATGATAAATAAAGAAAAAACACACACAGGATTAAAGCTAACATGGCAATTATTCATATTAATACCAGCTAATCAGTGAAATAAGACTTTCAATACAGAGAATATCTACAAAATATACACAAATATAACAATCATTCAAGCTATTAAACCTAAAAGGCCGACAGCAGAGTTCAGTAATGATTCAAACACAGAGTTTAACATAATCTAATAAGTGTGCAAAGAACTACAGTTCCCATCTGCCCTGCAGTGATGACATCACACACAGTGAAGAGAGTGTATGGTTATGTGAACACTGCGTATGGTTATGATCTGCATGTCACAAAGACAAAAAAAAACATACTATTTAATTACTGAGTACAAAGTGATGATCAGAGATCATGTGGTTTCTGTGTAATTACTATGTACAAAGTTACACTATTTTACAGTCCTGTTACTACAATGTTACAACACTATTACAGAGAACTTACCAGTAAACGTACCAAGTAATATTGAATGTGTTACTGTACTGAAATAAAGGAACTTAATCTAATTCATTATTTATTATTACTTTAATTTATATCTACTTCCTCTGTCACATATGCATTTACTTACAGAAACACTGAATCACTAAAAGCTGAAATATTCCTGGTATTTCTCACATTAGTTACTCTGTAGTTACATACTGAACTTGAAAATTATGCACGAAAAACTTCTAGTAAGTCCTACATATTTATCATTAAGGTCTGAGTATGTAATTATACATACCTGATACTCTTCATGTAGTTTTTGTACCCAGAAATTACACATAAGTATTTCATATAAGTTTTTTATATAAATTCCTATATATGTGCAAAATACGTACCAGAAACCACCACATATTTATTATTAACCACATATTTACTTATTAAATACTACTTACTTACTGTACCAGAATAAAAACATCTACCCAGTTTCCAGTCAACACTCTCATACTTTCTCTTTAACCTGTGAAACTTTTAAACACTATGAAATCAATGAATAATCTAGTGAATAATCTAATCTCTATCATTACAAAAACAACAGCCCCTCCCCCTAAACTCACAGAGCTGATAGCAGATAAAACTTGCTGCACTGAAGGTCACTACATTACAAACACTTCTGATCTGAGATCTTATTAAAAAGCAGAAGCTTGATTTATATTTGAACTGAAACATGACTGAGTGAGTCTGATGCAGTGACTTTACTAGATGCTCCTCTTGAAAACTACAGATTTACACACACAGTAAGACAGTAAGTATGTTTGAGTATGTTGATATTTTAAAACACTATATTGACTCAAACATGTGAGAAGTTTAAAACTGTACCACACTGTATCACAGCACCGTCTCCCTCCTACAACTATTATGGATCATATTCTAAATACTAAACAAAGACATTCTTAACACTGTTTCTCCAGACAAACGGAAGAAAAACTCACTTATTCTTAAAAATCCTTGAATAAACAGGAGTGAAGAACGTCTGAGTAACTGGACTTCATTATTATATTTTAGTATTATTTTGGAGGACTTGGACTTTAGACCAGTTTTATTTAAATTAAACTCTTCTACTTTTGAATTTCAGAAAGAAAAGACACACTTTTTACTCCTTATATTTTCAGTAAAGAGTAAAATTACTACAAGTACAAATAAACATCATGTCTCTCTTTCTGTCCTTCAAACACACAAACATACACACACATGAACACATAAAGCACAAAAACAGCAAAGTATGTTAAGGAGGCAGAAAAGTACAATGAATTAATACCTGAGTTTCTCCAGTTTACAGTGTTGATTCTCCAGTCCAGCAGAGAGCAGCGTCACTCCTGAATCACACAGACTATTATAACTCAGATCCAGTTCTCTCAGACTTGAGGTGTTTGAGCTGAGAACTGAGGCCAAAGCTGCACAGCTTCTCTCTGAGAGATGACACGAGACAGCCTGTGACAGAAATGATATCAGATACATTATCATTACACCTCAAATACAAACAGACCTACAAAACACACACCAGGAAAAAAAGACATTTAGACAAAAATCAGTCTTAAAAGCATTTGTGTTTGTGTGTGTGTGTGTGTGTGTGTGTGTGAGAGAGAGAGAGAGAGAGAGAGAGAGAGAGAGACAGAGAGGTAATGATACTAATCTCTCTCTTGCATGGTCACTGGGTGAACACCTGTGTGGACTAGTAAAGGTTCAGTGTTTAGAGAAAAGAGACTGAAATGTTAAAAATGTATTTTAGGCTTGGCAGAAAAAAGTAAGTAAGTAAATCAGTAAATATGGTACAGTAACAGCTAAAGGCTTAAAGGAATCACTGGAACTGGTTTACATCTCTGTTCAAGAGTCTAACACACAGAGGGGAACCGTCAGGGCCCTCTACGTCCTCAGAGACGGACTAAGATATTCTAAAAATAATATGTTAAAAATGAGCAGTTCTAGTTTTATCTGATCATATTTTGACAATCAACATCTAAACAAACACAAATATAAACAAATAAATCCTTTAAACCTGCCTATTAAATATGTACTGGAATGTGAAGGGTTAAATTAGAGAAGCCCCTTTGTCTCCCCCTATAGGAATTTTGCTGTTGCAGGAAAGAATGATGGTGATTGGTGGTCCAGCTATTAATTTACAGCGGGCCAAGCAATAGTAATTCAGTGAGAGACCAACTTCAAATGACAGTAAAACTGACCAATCATATCCCTTTTAATGGGTGGGCTTTGTTATGGCTAAGTTTATGACAAGTTCTGCCCGCTGTGGAGACACACAGGCTCTGGAGACGAAGTTAGTGAAGAAAGCTAGCGAGCTTGTTGGTTCGTGATGGAAGCTGAGAGTAACGTTGCCGCTGGTGAGGAGGACATCGCTGAGTTTATTATCTGAACCGTTTTCTAGATGAACTTTTAATGAAGAGTTGGAGTTAATCGGTGAAGGACGACCAACACCAGAGCTTAGTTTGGTGCTTAAAATGCTTTTGAGAGGCTTTTCAACTCCAGCAATTACACCAAGACACCCTGGATGACGGGATTCACCAAGGAGAACAAGGCTCTGCTGCTGGGACCACTTGTTGTTGGGGGCGGAGAGGGGGTCTCGGGCCAGAGATGGATTTTGTGATTTAGGAAGTTTATCCAAGTCAGCCCATCACCATCAGAACGCTTGAGAAGCTATTGTTGATTAATTTAAAAGCAAAGGATCAGCAGCATGACCCCCCATCAACCACTTCATCCAGAAGGACAGGAGGATGGAGTCAGGATGGAGTCATTATGTTATGACTTTGATCGTAAAGTAATGCTCTGATCAAAGGGCAGGTTATTAAAAATCTTACAGGCCGCCGTGCCCACTGATTTAATTCTGCCCACCGCTGACACTGTTTGTGTAGTGTGCAGGTTTATTTGGGAAAACGGTCATTATGTGGAATTACTGGTCAGTTTTCTGATGCTGAGTCATGGTTCACTCCTACTGACACATGAACAACAGACATGGTGTCTATAGCAGGACACCACAGAGGAAGCTGCTGCTCACTGTGGAGTAAAGGACTCTGCATCAACATGAAACCATCACCCCAACAGTGAAGTGCTGTGAAGGGATCATAGTTTGGGGCAGATTTGCTGCCTTTGTGTCTGGATTGCCTGGAATCATCAAGAGAAAAATGAATTCTCAAGTTTATCAAGATCTCCTACAGTTCAATATTCCTCTGGAACGCTGTGCAGGTCTGATCTGCAGCTACTGAAAACACTAGCTTGAGGTTATTGCTGTCAAATGGTTTTTGACCAGTTATTAAATACAAGGGTTCACTGACTTTTTCCACCAGCACTGTGAATGTTTAATTGGTGTGAACAATAAACACATGAAAGATTATCATTGTTTGTGTGTTATTAGCTTTAGCACATTGTGTTTGTCTGTACTTGTGACTTAGATGAAGAAGAAAATACATTTAATTACCAATTAATGCAGAAAACTCAGTGATATCAAAGTATATACATAACTGTATTTGCAAAACAATAGTAACTGGGTGTTGTTTGGGCAAAGACCACACTTTGTACTGTGGGTCTGTCAGATTGTCTGTACTGAAGCTGAGCTGGAGTTGTTGGTCTGGGTGAGCTATTGGTGAGGGTTATCTTAGTGACCACACCTGGTTTAGCACTTACACATCTGCAGCTTCTACTACTGACTTAAATACTTTTTAGTCAGTTTTCTTTAGCACTTTTTAAGGTACAGTACCTGGTATTTAATAGGTAAATATGTACTTACAAGTAATTTTCTGGTACATACCTTGCAAGTCCATATATATGTACAGCAGTACTTACTCAGAGTTTAATAGTAAATATGTAACAACTACAAGTAATGTATACCTGCATACTTTGCAACTTTAATATGTAACTAACAAAACTAATGTGATAAATATGAGGTATATTTCAGCTTTTAATGCTGAAAAGTTACACAGTAAAGACAAGTTCTACCAAACTGCTTCAGGAAGTAAATGACTATGTGATCTCTGTGTGACAGAGAAGAGTAGATTACAAGTCATGTTAACAGTGTAAAAACTGCAGGGTACCAACAACTGAGTACTCAGTAAGAACCTTTTTACAGTATAGTAACTCATCAAGTCAAGTCAGCTTTTATTGTCAATACTACAATATGAACAGGACATACAGAGTATTGAGACTGCGTTACTCTCAGACCCCATGGTGGAGTGATAACATTAAATAGACGGTAAACAGGAAAAGTGTGAATTTAAATAGACACTAAAAACACTAAACACTAATCGTAAAAATAAACACTAATTGTAGAAAAATAGAATAATAAAAAATAATATAAATATAAGAAGGTCCTGAAATTAACACTAAAGTGACATAAGGCACAAACAGATTAAGGTCTGTGGGTAAAAATAGTGCAAATATAAATATAAACAGTAGTGCAGTTAGACTGAGCTTATGGAGCAGTTAAAGTGATGAGTGCGTAACAGACCCTGAGAAGGTCAGAGTTCAGTATTGGGGAGTGGGGGTCAGGAACCTGTGTTTGACCAGTACAGTCAGAGTTCAGTATTGGGGAGTGGGGGTCAGGAACCTGTGTTTGACCAGTACTGTCAGAGTTCAGTATTGGGGAGTGGGGGTCAGGAACCTGTGTTTGACCAGTACTGTCAGAGGTCAGTATTGGGGAGTGGGGGTCAGGAACCTGTGTTTCTGTCTCCATATTAAATGGTATGTTTACTGGTGAGTTCTCAGTAATATTATGGAAACAGGGCTGTAAAATAAAGCGTATCTTTGTACAAAGTATTTACACAGTAACTGTTTTTATGTCTTTGTGATTCGCAGAGCAAAACCATACACAATGTTCATAACCGTATATGCTGTTATAGATCAGATCTAAATTAAAAAAGACAGAAAAGGGTAGGGGGGAATGGGGGTGTATATACATGATATAATATACATGAATATAACAGTCATTCAAGATATTAAATCTAAAAGACCGACAGCAGAGTTCAGTGACGATTCCAACACAGAGTTCAACATCATCTAATGAGTGTGCAAAGAACTACAGCTCCCATCTGCCCCGCAGCGATGACATCACACACAGTGAAGTGTGTATGTGTGTGTGTGTGCGCGTGTGTGTGTGAGAGAGAGTGTGTGTTTGGTAATCAGAGACAGAGGAAAGTTTCTGTGTCTTATGTTTGTTGTTGTCATTTATGACTCGATTGAATCAACAGAATCGATTCCATTGTCGGAGACTCTCAGTCATTGGTGAGAGTCTCAGAGAACGGAATCGACTCTGTTCATTCAGTCGAGTCGTTTCCATCCAGTATATCCGCGCTGTACCGAGTCAAACTCTTTTTAGTGCTTAGTGCAAGACTTTAGTTCAGAAACAGAGACGCTGTTAATTATTCTGCTGTTCATTAACATTATTGCTTCTTTGCGATGTGCAGGTTTGTGTTGTTGTTGTTGTTTTGTGGTAATTCTGTGCTTTTTGTGGTGATTCTGTGCTGTTTGAGCTTTAATCGCGGTTTGTGCTGCAGCAGCGGTTGTGGTGAATGTTGTGTTGCTGTGTCTCAGCATTTTGTACTCGTTTAGCGGCCGGTTGTCGTTTTCTGAGCGAGTTGTTTCGTGTGGCGTCACTGTTGCTGTACTGATAATGTACTTCTATTGATTCGGGGGTGAATCTCAGTCCATCGCGGGCAAAGCTCGGTGTTTTAACTGACGGAGGTTTCAGCCAGTCAGAAATGGTGGTTCTGTTTGGGGGCGGCGCTCGGGCAGCAGAGCGGACTCCTTACTCGTCCGTACGGAGCGGTCTAGAACCTGATTGGCTAGAGCCTCCGTTGCTCAGCCACTATTGGTCAGACAGCCTTGTAGGCGGGCTCCTTCTACTCTACAGGCTCTGTCGGTAATGGCGGCTCTAAGCGCTCGCTATGCTAATCGCTAAAGCACAAAAAAGTCCTGCAGAATCCGGGAAGTGTTTAATAATCACTCTTTGCCCTGACTTTTATTATTTAATCTGGAAACACAGGACTATTAAAGTCCGTTCCCGAACACAGTCTGATTAAAATAATGTACTGCAGTAGAGATGAAACGATATTAAAATTTAATATCACGATTATCATGACCAAAATTATCACGATTATCAGTATTATCGCGATATTGTCCAAATGTGTTGAAAAGTAAAATAAATAAAAATAAATACTGATACAGAAACTGAAACTCATTTCAACAACTTTTATATTAACACAAATAGAATTGGCAGCAATATGCACTTTTAGTTTGCACAAACATTAAAAAATAAGGTCAATACATTTTTAGTATTACTTTTGTATTACTTACAATACTTGTAATACTCTGTAAACAAAAGAATAGCAAATGTATTATTATTATTATTATTATTATTAATAATTACAATAACTAGGGATTTCCCTGCATAGAGAATTAAATCTGGACTGACTCTGAGGTGGGTCTTAATGGAGAATTACTACTTCTAAGAAGTGCTGCACTCGGGGGATTTCTGTCCGAACTGCAGCTGCAGTATTACTGTGCCGCTGTGGCGCTGAACCACTAATCAACACAGCGCACCAGGAAAAACAGCCAAAATCACAGAGGAACTGCGTGACCGCGCTGTGAGCTGCAGACAGTGTAGACCTCACACAGTGTGTCTTCACCTGTGGAGCTGCTTCTCTAAAAGCATTTAAAACTAAAACATAACTTAAAATGAACGCGCATCTGAGCTGCGGCAGAAACACTCCTACAGTTTAATCTCTGAAACTCTGCTTCTCCTAAAATTAGCACACAGCGTTTACTCGCGCGAGGTCCCGTCTCAAAGCACACTATCTCCCCTATGTAGTGCACTTCGTGGATCATGAAATAGAAATCCTTCACCAAAGAGTGCAGGAAATGTTCGACTCAGTCATCTATAATCAACATCAACAACAGGCTACAAAGTCCCTATTTAGAGCTCAGCGGCTGGTTAATGATGACCGTGTTTGAACAGTAGCGCCCTCTGTAGGGGACTCTGAGTGATTTGAGACGGTGTTATTCTCCTCTCAGACAGTAAACACTGCAAGAGGGACGAGAAAGGGGAGCTGCGCAGATTGAACCTCTGCAGCGTCTCGTTCCGGAGCTTGTGTGACCCTTTTTTTTGACGCTAAAAGCTTCATTTTATATTATTAACGAACCATAAGCGTAAGTTAAACCACACAAACTGTGACATTTCTTCTATTTCGAAGTCCACAGACTTGTACGTTAAAGTTAACCTTGCGTTCTCTAAAAAGTAGCGGGTGGTGGTCGCGAAGATGACTCGTAAGGTTTGATGTGTTGCCCCCTTTCGCCGCTATTTTCTTTCGGCCTGTTCTGCAGACAGGGTGGTCATCTGCAGACAGGGTGGTCATCTTCAATTAACTTTCCTTCTGCATTCTTACAAAACCCAAAATATGACCAAACGTCAGACTTGGTCTTTTTAGAAGGCTGAAATTTCTCCGAATCTCCGAGTTTTTCACACCGCAGTAATCGACCGCGGTTTTAACGATACTTAAAAGTTCAAACGGTACTACTAACCGTCATTAATTTTACCGCGGTTTACCGTGAAACCGGTAACCGTTTAATCTCTAATCTGCAGTAGTTGGAGGCGCTGGGCGTTTAAAAGTCAGATTCCATCCAGATGTTGTTGTTTGTGCCCAGCAGCCGAGCAGCTCCTCAGTTTAGCGGCACAAAACTGTTTCGGTAATTCCGCTATTCATTCAATTTCAAGGGACACCCCGCATGTGGGCGACATCTAGTGGCTAAACACTCAAACAGCTCGTCTCTAGATGCAGCAGAAACCATGGTCCTCAGTCTCCCTGGGCTTTTACCCGGTCCTCACTTTGGGGCAATTACAAGAATGTGTATGTGTGTGTGTGTGTGTGTGTGTGTGTCTGTGTGTGTGTGTGTGTGTGAGAGAGAGTGTGTGTGTGTGTGTGTGTGTGTGTGTGTGTGAGTGTGTGTGTGTGTGTGTGTGTTTGGTAATCAGAGACAGAGGAAAGTTTCTGTGTCTGATGTTTGTTGTTGTCAGTGTGTAAGTCAGTCACTGTCAGTCGTCGGCGATATAAACTCAAATTTATATCACAGTATTTTCTACCAGTCAGACGAGAACAAAATCACAACATCAAACAAGAGAAAAAATTATATTAGTAACAGTAAAAATAACAAAAACAAAACACAAAACTATTATTATTATTGTTATCACTAGTACTATTATTATTATTATTATTATTATTATTATAGCAGGATCTACAAAGTGTCCTTCACTGTGTAAACACTACCACACACTCTAGTATCTTCTTCAGTGCAGAAGCAGGTTTTAGTGGTTCTCTCCTGCAGTTCCATTCTGCTCCTTGTAGTTTGTGTCTAATATAATATTTCTCTGTTTGCTGTATCTGAGAAACACAGCTCTCTATTCCAGACTTGGTAAGTTTATCACATTAAGTTTCCTCCCCGCCTGTTGGAGGGTTTTACCAGCTGATTGGTTCTTCTTCGTCATGTTTAACAGGTTCTGGTCCACCAGTGTAAACAGTGGCAGATCTGACTGTTTATTCATTTGGTTAAAGTGTCTCTGTAGAACTTTCTTGCTGCTCCACTCTGCAGCACAAACGCTGTGTGTGTGTGGAGTCTGAATAATATTAGAAATAGAGAGGAAATGTGAAAGTGTGAAAACATCATATATGTGAGGAAACTGTGAATCTGGCAACCCTGAGTGACGAGGAAAAATCAGTTTTGTCCAACAGAGAGAAACAGGAGATAAAATGAAACCCTGGCAAAGTGAACATATGAGAGAACACGGCACAGCGAGACGGCAGAACTGAACGAGGTCAGGATTCTTCATGCAGGAGGAGCGCGACCAACAACAGCAAAGCAAAGCGAAGTTTATTTATATAGCGCTGTTTACAACAGGTGTTGTCACAAAGCAGCTTTACAAGGAAATCAGCATTACAGAAAGAAATCCGGGTCCAAGCCCCCATGAGCGTCGCCAGTGGCGACAGTGGCAAGGAAAAACTCCCTAAGAGAAACAGGAAGAAACCTTGAGAGGAACCAAGACTCAGAAGGGGAACCCATCCTCCTCTGGTCGACACCGGATAGTAAACACTGTTAGTATAAAGTATTATAGTACAAGAACGGGGAAAACAGGTGGAGCAATGATTAATTTGATTAGTTCATGCAGCAGCAGCAGCAGCAGCATCAGTGGGGTCAGGATGTGAGGGTGAGGTTTGCATGACGTTGTACAGCATGAAGCTCAATGATGGTCAAGCCGGTCCAGAGGGCTGGCAGAAGTGGCACCTGATCAAGGCAGAAGAGGCAGCAGCATCAGAACGTACAGGATGGGCAGCTGTTCAACTCAGCAAAGAAAAGAAAGAAAGGAAAGGAAAAACACACAGAGAGTCAGTTCTGTAATGGGTGACTGACAGAACAGAGAGTCAGTTCTGTAATGGGTGTCAGTTCTGTAATGGGTGACTGATCACAGATTACAGTGTTAGCAGAGCAGCAGAGACTCTGGCAGGTATAGAACTGACAGGGAAAACTAATCACCAAAGGTTTGACTATACAAGTAAGTTTTTAGCCTAGACTTAAACACTGAGGCTGTGTCTGAGTCCCGAACATTAACAGGAAGATTATTCCAAAGCTGGGGGGCTTTGTATGAGAAGGCTCTCCCCCCTGACGTAACTTTATTAATTCCAGGTACTAATAGTGAGCAGCACCTTGTGATCTAAGTAGGCGTGATGGTTCATAGTGGGAGAGAAGTTCACTCAGGTACTGAGGGGCGAGTCCGTTTAGAGCTTTATAAGTCAGTAAGAGAATTTTATAATCAATGCGAAATTTAACTGGTAACCAGTGTAGGGTTGATAAAACTGGGCTGATATGGTCGAACTTTCTGGTTCTAGTAAGAACTCTGGCTGCAGCGTTCTGGACTAGCTGAAGCTTGTTAAGGCTTTTGCTGGGACATCCAGCCTGCAGGGCATTACAGTAATCTAGCCTTGAAGTAATAAATGCATGAACTAACTTTTCTGCATCCTGTAGAGAGAATGCATTTCTCAATTTAGCAATATTGCGGAGATGCAGGAAGGCTGTTCTAGTAATATTAGTTATATGTGCGTCGAAGGACAGATCAGGGTCTATAATGACACCAAGGCTTTTTACAGATGAGCTTGATGCAACTGAGAAATTGTTAAGTTTAAGTGTTAAATTAGACAGTTTGTTTCCAGCTGCTTTTGGACCAAGAAGCAGAACCTCTGTTTTATCCGAGTTTAGAAGGAGAAAATTACTCGACATCCAGTCTTTTACGTCTTTTATACAGTCCTCAATCTTGCTAAGTTTAATTTTATCATCCGGTTCGCTTGCTAAATTTAACTGAGTGTCATCAGCATAACAGTGGAAATTTATGCCGTGTTTACTAATAATGGTGCCCAGTGGTAGCATATATATTGTGAATAATAAAGGTCCTAAAACAGAGCCTTGTGGAACACCTTTACCTTTGCAAGGGCAGATGATTCACCGTTTATATTAACAAACTGATAGCGATCAGTGAGGTAGGACCTGAACCAGGATAGAGCTGTTCCTGTTACCCCTACAAGGTTTTCTGGTCTATCTAGTAAGATAGTGTGGTCTATTGTGTCAAATGCCGCACTAAGATCGAGGAGGACTAGCAAGGACACTTTTTCTTGGTCGGAGAATAATAAAAGATAATTTACAATTTTTACTAGTGCTGTCTCTGTACTATGATGTGGCCTAAAACCAGATTGAAATTTTTCGTGTATTTGATTTCTATGCAAATAGGAACTTAATTGTTTTGCCACAACTTTTTCCAAGATCTTAGATATAAAGAAGGGATTTGAGATGGGTCTATAATTTGATAGTTCGCAGGGATCGAGGTTCGCTTTCTTAATCAGCGGTCTAATTACTGCTAGTTTAAGAGTTTTTGGGATGTATCCAAGGCTAAGAGGGGAGTTTATTATTGAGAGAATAGACTTGGTTATTTCTGGCAAAATTTCCTTGAGTAAACCTGTAGGAATCGGATCTAACATACAAGTAGATGATTTTGCGGAAGAAACGATTTTAACTATATCATTTTCTTGAAGTAAGGTAAACGATTCCAGCCTCTCTGCAGGGTTTATAATATTCTCAGGATCTAGACTGGCATTATGGGGAAGCAGGTTTGTAGATTTTAACTGTGTATTCTGAATTTTCTGCCTAATTTCTTCAATTTTATCACTAAAGAAGTTCATAAAATCATTGCTGCTATAGGCTGATGGTATCTGGGGTTCACTAAGTGTTTTGTTCTCTGTTATTTTAGAGATTGTGCTGAATAGTAATCTAGGATTATTCTTATTGTTTTCTATGAGAGAGGAGAGACAGGCTGAGCGCTGCAGTAAGTGCTCTTCTATAGTCTATAAGGCTCTCCTTCTCACTTCTAGTTTAGTCAGGCGCCATTTTCGCTCAAGTTGTCTGGCGGTCTGTTTTAAAGCCCGAGTGTGATCATTATACCAAGGGGGAGTTTTTTCTGCCTTACTATTTTACTTTTTAATGGGGCCACACTGTCTAGAGTAGATCGAAAACTATCCTCTAAGAGCTTGGTCATAATATCTAACTCAGTAGGATTAGATGGACTATTATTACTATAATTTTATTTGAAAGCGTTATTAGACTTGATAGAAACTCAGAGAATTCCTGTAAGAACTGAGATTTCGGCCCTGGCGGCCTGTAAATTGTAATTAGTGAAAAGGAATTTTTATTTGTTCCTTGATCACTTATATTAAGAAAAAGAACTTCAAAAGAAGAGCATTTATAGCCTCCTTTCTGGCTCACGCCTAAAGCTTTAGTATGGATGGTTGCTATACCTCCACCTCGGCTGCTTAAACGAGGGCTATGTGCATAGCTGTAGCCTGGGGGTGCGGCTTCGTTTAGACTGAAGTATTCATCGGGTCTAATCCAGGTTTCTGTGAGGCACAGAGCATCAAAACCGTGATCGGTAATAATTTCATTTACAACGGCGGCTTTAGGAGTAAGAGATCTTATGTTAAGCAGTCCTAGTTTTAGACCAAAGGTGCTGTCACTGCAAACTGGTATAACTGGTCTGATATTAATCAAGTTACTAGAGCAAACATTTCGAGGCTTTTTGATGCTTTGTTTTATTCGGGGGACAGACACAGTCTCTACTGGGAGGAACCAATATGGCGTCTCGAGGCAGTTTGCGGTATTTATATTTATAGAATAAGTATTTGTAGAATAAGTAGAATCACTGTGTGTAGAATCACTGTGTGTAGAATCACTGTGTGTAGAACCACTGTGTGTGTCTACCTGCGTAATCCTACACTGATTAATGGAGGAGCTGCTGCAAGCGACACTCAGCAGTGCAGTTTTGTCTAAAACACCATTTTGTTGAGTTTATAAGAGTTTTAAGCTCTTCATGCTCTTATTTAGTTTTTCTCAGGGGCAGCACTGATTGTGCTTCACTGTGTTTGGGTTTATCTCTGTATCCACAGTACAGCTAAACTCATCTCCTGAGTGAACATCATACCGGTATTTACTGTTATAACAGTGTACAGCCCACCCCAGACCACCGTTATATTCCAGGTTATTGCGCGTTTCTCGCGCTAACTAGGGATGTTTTGACTTTACCGCTTACTGGAGAGTTAACAAAAGCGCGATGGCAGCCTCGAGAACAAAAACTACACTCTGAATAAAGTGGTCAGTTGGAGAAGCTCTGGCTGCAGACATGCACTGTCTACCTGACGTGCACCGCCAGCCTATTGATGACGTCAGTGCCGCTCTGCCACGACAGTGTTTTTGTAGGTGTTATGAGGAAAAACAGTGAACCACGTAATGTTGGGAAACAAGAGCTACACTGAATGTATATTAACACTGCTATACTAATAATCAGGTAATCAAATATGGAAACTTTCAAAATCAAACGTACCACGATGATCAGACATGAATGTCAGGTTTATTCACAGAAAAAACAAAAAGGCTACTGAAACTCATGAAAGCCAGGCTGGAGACGATTAGAACCAGTTATCAAAACTGTAATAGAGATTAAAATAGAACTCATTAAGGGTTCTAGGAGGAGCTGTGACAACATACAGTCAACGCAGTACTGAGTACTTCTGCCGTCTCGTCAACGTTGTTACAACCTCCTAAAAAGCTGTCAGACAACGTTGTGATAATTCTGAGGAACGACATTTCAGTGTTGTCACAATGTAGAGAGCACCAAGCAGACGACGCTGTGGGCACCAAAACAGGACGCTGTCACAGCGTAACTGTGTTTTCAGGGCCGTTAGGAATAAAACCTGATGGTTTTGCTTCCTAATGGGAATTGGCTTGATATATTGCCGTTAGAGACCATTAGGAAACGATCAAATGTATCTGGAATCAGTCCCAAAACACCTGATTAAACGATCAGAATCCTTTACACTGTGATATCAACCCATCAGGAAAACACAGAACACCATTAGTGACCACTGAAAACCACCAGGAACCAACAGACACTTTTAATGGGTTCTATGATTTTTTCAACAGGGAGGTTCATTAAATGTGATCATCTAGCCGTGTTATGGATGAAAAGTGGGTTAAGTGATGACATCACTAAGCAGCAGCAGCCAAAAGTTACCGCGCCGTTTTGCCGCTTCTGCCATTGTGGCAGAGAGTGCGTGTGCATGTGACGTCACTGGGGCTGAGAGTGCATCTGCCTGAGAGTGCAGGTCTGCAGCCGGACTCTATTGGTCAGCTGTGCTGTGTGTAAAGCCGACTTTAGCTGGCTATGGGAGCTCATCCTCTGTGTTGGAGCATCTGAAGAGGAAACACGTCGACTCACTACATAAAACAGTTCATCTGGGTAAGATAGCTGTGCTAGTGGGGTAGTTAGCTAATGTTAATGTTAAAGCCGTCTTATTTCATGTTCTGAGCTGAGCTGGAACATCTTCTGTTGTGAAATGCATGTTCTCTGGAACTGTTAAAGGGGTTGGAGTGAAGAAGAAATGATTCACAGCGACCCTGTTTACTTTCAAAATAACGTTTACAGTTTTAAACACTGCATCTCTGTCTAAACGTCGAGGCCACAGATGAGTTCAAATTAGGAGAACATAGGAAAACATTTATAAACAGTTGGAAACAGTTTTCGGTTTTCCTGGAGTTCTCCGCTGTCGTTTGCTGCTACTTGTAAACCGTTTCTGGAGGAAGTTCTCTGAGAACATACAGGGCAGCTGGATGAAGGGTTACCACTGAAATTAAATCGTTCAAATTTAACTATTCACAGAAAACAAGTCTGCCACAAATGTTCACCACTGCTCGCCCAATTTGAACACAACTCACACTGATGGCTGCTTTATAATGCTGCTCATAGATCTACATACATAGATGCTGCTTTGGGTTCAGCCAGGCACGTCAATGGAGCAGCCATTTGGGGGCGCTAACATCGCTGCTGGAATGCGTCTGTAGGTCAAACCTGAACTATGAAATCCAGTTAGTTGTGTATTGTAGTTCAACATTTCCATTTCAGCTTTAATCCTGTGTGTTTTTACTTCATTCATCAGCACCGACACCACTGACCACTGCAGAGCTTTAACCTGGATTAGATCAACAACACTGTGTGTGGTTATGTGAACACTGTGTTTGGTTATGTGAACGCTGCGTGTGGTGCAAGTACTAAATGTTTACCATTAAATTCTGAGTAACTGTTGTTATACATAATTTTTACTATTCATATGGTTAGTAAATATTTGCAAATATGTACTCAACAATTATCTGTAAATGCTTCATATTTCACTTTTAACTTCTGCTGAAGCTTGATTTATATTTGAACTGAAACATGACTGAGTGAGTCTGATGCAGTGACTTTACTAGATGCTCCTCTTGAAAACTACAGATTTACACACACAGTAAGACAGTAAGTATGTTTGAGTATGTTGATATTTTAAAACACTATATTGACTCAAACATGTGAGAAGTTTAAAACTGTACCACACTGTATCACAGCACTGTCTCCCTCCTACAACTATTATGGATCATATTCTAAATACTAAACAAAGACATTCTTAACACTGTTTCTCCAGACAAATGGAAGAAAAACTCACTTATTCTTAAAAATCCTTGAATAAACAGGAGTGAAGAACGTCTGAGTAACTGGACTTCATTATTATATTTTAGTATTATTTTGGAGGACTTGGACTTTAGACCAGTTTTATTTAAATTAAACTCTTCTACTTTTGAATTTCAGAAAGAAAAGACACACTTTTTACTCCTTATATTTTCAGTAAAGAGTAAAATTACTACAAGTACAAATAAACATCATGTCTCTCTTTCTGTCCTTCAAACACACAAACATACACACACATGAACACATAAAGCACAAAAACAGCAAAGTATGTTAAGGAGGCAGAAAAGTACAATGAATTAATACCTGAGTGTCTCCAGTTTACAGTGTTGATTCTCCAGTCCAGCAGAGAGCAGCGTCACTCCTGAATCACACAGACTATTTCCACTCAGATCCAGTTCTCTCAGACTTGAGGTGTTTGAGCTGAGAACTGAGGCCAAAGCTGCACAGCTTCTCTCTGAGAGACCACAACAGACAGCCTGTGACAGAAATGATATCAGATACATTATCATTACACCTCAAATACAAACAGACCTACAAAACACACACCAGGAAAAAAGACATTTAGACAAAAATCAGTCTTAAAAGCATTTGTGTTTATGTGTGTGTGTGTGTGTGTGTGTGTGTGTGTGTGTGAGAGAGAGAGAGAGAGAGAGAGAGAGAAGAGAGGTAATGATACTAATCTCTCTCTTGCATGGTCACTGGGTGAACACCTGTGTGGACTAGTAAAGGTTCAGTGTTTAGAGAAAAGAGACTGAAATGTTAAAAATGTATTTTAGGCTTGGCAGAAAAAAGTAAGTAAGTAAATCAGTAAATATGGTACAGTAACAGCTAAAGGCTTAAAGGAATCACTGGAACTGGTTTACATCTCTGTTCAAGAGTCTAACACTTTTTCCCGAACCTTTCGTTATAAAAAAGGATTATATGCAAATTTGAAGGCACACTATTGTTTTTCACAGTCTCTTGATCATTACAGTTGAGTTAGGTGGCTCTATGCCCTTGTTTAATGTAGTTTTTGGAGAGTCTTGTACTCTTGGGACGCTGTGCTACTCTTATAATGCAGCCCTAGAGTACTAAAGTGGCCATTTATAGCAACAGGCCAACCCTCAAATCCTGTAAGACACTGACACATTATTGTTCAAAGTGTTAAGAGAAAGGAGTGCCAAAGTGTCCTGTGAGGACCAAAATGGCATGTGAGCACTGCTTCTGGCAGTGGGCCAACCCTAGAATCCTATAGGACTCAATTCAAAGAGAACCACAACATCCAAAGCAAAGCATCCAGGAGTACCAAAGTGTCCAAATGCCATAGAGGCCAAGTCCTAGACCCAGATCTAGGGTCAGGGAGCCAGACCGGGTCGGGACTCAACATGTGAGGTCAGACGGACACATCAGACGACATAATGGAGCTCTGGACCCCAGGTGGGTGGGAACCCACATAGGCTACAGTCATGAAACAATGAAATTCTTGATATCATTTAATCAAAGTCGGAAAATGTTCAGCTTTTCATTTTGTCAAACTGTTAAATATCAAGAACTTCATTGTTTTATGACTAATATATGCTTAAATATACAAGCCCAGTGAAAATAGTACATATTTGGTGCAGAATCATTTCTTATTTTTTAGTTGATAATATTTTTCAGAACTTTCATCATTTCACATAAGTGCAGTGTTTAAATCCACTGAAAGTTTCATTCACATGAACACCAATGCTTTAAATAAATGGTTGACCCAGAAGTGATTTATAGGTGAACCACTCCTTTAACTAATGCTGCTTTAACCTTAATTCCAGCCATCTTCAAATGAAATGTTGATTCGTTATTTGAACATACAGCTAGTTATGGAAAGTTCGATTCGTTCTTGTTGAACCGATTCTTTCCAACTGCTTCTTTCAATTCAAATGTATGCAACTACTGCACTATTTAAGGTGGGATGGCAACATTTAAATACGCAGCTGGCGAAGTAGAAGCCAGTTTCAGCTTCTTAGAGCATGAGGTAAGTTAATAAATCGGTTGAACCGGGCGTTGGATTTACTGAACAGAACAGTTCGAAAGAACCGATTCAGTAAAATGAATCGAACTTCCTATCGCTACGTACAGCGCTGGTCCTTAACGAGTCTCCTGCTGTGCGACTGGCCTCTCAGAGGGATGAGCTGATACAGCGTTTTCTGGAGCTGCATCCTTTTACAAGCATTCAGACAGGTGAGCGCTGTTTTCTCTCACTTTACACTTTTAACACCACGTTTTTAATCAGAAATACTCAGCTGTAGTATTTTGGTAAACGTTGTTTTTCCTTTGTTTTGCTTCAGTAATATTGATAGCAAACTTTCTGGCTAACGTTAACTGGTGTACTGGTCAGTTGGTCTAACATTGTCCCGTTGGTTAATACCACAGTAGTGTTAGAGTGAAGTGGAATAATGTTGGTTTAAACTGTGTGTTAATGTGAGTTTAAGCAGTAGCTCAGCTCTCTCTGGCACTAGACTAGCTTAGCTTGAATTCTGACCATGTTACCACAAACCGTCTGATACAGACGAGCTGCAGTTAAACAAAGGACTTCTGATAATCGACTGTCTGATGTCGTGTAATAAGAAGTGATTATTGGGCTGATATATATTAGTTTTCTAGGAGGCGTAACGTCATCAGCTACATGTAGAGCTGGACTCTCACTCTGCTCTCCCATCCCCCACTCTCTCACTCTGCTCTCCCATCCCCCACTCTCTCACTCTGCTCTCCCATCCCCCGCTCTCTCACTCTGCTCTCCCATCCCCCGCTCTCTCACTCTGCTCTCCCATCCCCCGCTCTCTCACTCTGCTCTCCCATCCCCCACTCTCTCACTCTGCTCTCCCATCCCCCACTCTCTCACTCTGCTCTCCCATCCCCCGCTCTCTCACTCTGCTCTCCCATCCCCCGCTCTCTCACTCTGCTCTCCCATCCCCCCTCTCTCACTCTGCTCTCCCATCCCCCGCTCTCTCACTCTGCTCTCCCATCCCCCGCTCTCTCACTCTGCTCTCCCATCCCCCACTCTCTCACTCTGCTCTCCCATCCCCCGCTCTCTCACTCTGCTCTCCCATCCCCCACTCTCTCACTCTGCTCTCCCATCCCCCGCTCTCTCACTCTGCTCTCCCATCCCCCACTCTCTCACTCTGCTCTCCCATCCCCCGCTCTCTCACTCTGCTCTCCCATCCCCCACTCTCTCACTCTGCTCTCCCATCCCCCGCTCTCTCACTCTGCTCTCCCATCCCCCACTCTCTCACTCTGCTCTCCCATCCCCCGCTCTCTCACTCTGCTCTCCCATCCCCCGCTCTCTCACTCTGCTCTCCCATCCCCCACTCTCTCACTCTGCTCTCCCATCCCCCACTCTCTCACTCTGCTCTCCCATCCCCCGCTCTCTCACTCTGCTCTCCCATCCCCCGCTCTCTCACTCTGCTCTCCCATCCCCCGCTCTCTCTCTCTGCTCTCCCATCCCCCCGCTCTCTCACTCTGCTCTCCCATCCCCCGCTCTCTCACTCTGCTCTCCCATCCCCCCGCTCTCTCACTCTGCTCTCCCATCCCCCGCTCTCTCACTCTGCTCTCCCATCCCCCGCTCTCTCACTCTGCTCTCCCATCCCCCGCTCTCTCACTCTGCTCTCCCATCCCCCGCTCTCTCACTCTGCTCTCCCATCCCCCGCTCTCTCACTCTGCTCTCCCATCCCCCACTCTCTCACTCTGCTCTCCCATCCCATAAAAATGAAACGGTGTGAGCCGGTTTCTGTACTGGACTCCCGCCTTATAACGGGGGTATCGGTGCTGCCAGATCAGCTGCTGATGCGCTGAGGCTCAGGTTAAGCAGTACTTTCCCTGCTATGCAGGCAGATGGACGCTACAGATGACCTTTGGGATTTCAGTTGTTTCTGTGTGTAAATAACAGTTCATCTTTAATGTTCCTTCACAGCACAACAGGATGATTTCTACAGACCGACGGATAAAACGCCTCAACTGTCACGGATCAGCAAGCGTCTCTTTGTGCTGGAGAAAAGCACTGAGACCACCAACACTTCACTTTTCACTTCCTGGTGTGTTTCTGAATAAATATTTAAACACTTCTGAATAATAATTTGAGTCATTCTGGATAGGAACTTTAAATGTTGGTCATTCTGTAAAAGAGTCACATCGCGAGCTCATTAGTTTCCTGTTCATGTTGTGTGATTATACACAATAGTGCTAAAAGCCTTTAAGCTAACATGCTGAAAGGCGCCGTTTTAGGTGGAAACACAACAATGATGATCATACTGTGTGTATATTTTTATACATGTTCAGGCATTTTTTGTAGGATCTTAACTCAATGATTATGACTGACTGCAGGTAGCATTGAGGCACAAGATCCACAGACAGACAGATCAGCAAACCAGCAACGAGAGAAGAAACCAGACGATGTTGAAAGTTCAGCAACGAAAGGTCAGTTTTCATCCTTTAAATCATTCACACAGTACAGCTGTATTTGGCTGAAATGACTACCTTCAATGTTCAACCTCTGTAGAACTTCTTTGTTTGGTAACACTTCAGTTATAAGGGGGCATTATAAAGCTGTATCAGGTCAGCAGCTGGTAATTAACTAGCTTAGTGCATTATTAAGTCCTGACTAGGCTGAATTACACATTTTCCTAAGCACTTTTATCTTGGTGTGAGTGGCGTAATGTTGTAGTACTTTATCCGTCTCAAGACTACAATTTATTGATTCCTATCTTTGTCTAAGTAAAGAGGACTTAGATTAAATGAACTTCTTCCCAGAAAAGGTGCAGTTTTTTCTTCTAGCATTCAGCTTAAGTTGGTGTTGATTACATGGTCCAGCTGTGTTGGAAGCAGGTCTTCCTGTACTGTAAGACGCTCCTCATGGCGGGTGCGCTAGCGAAACAAGAAGCCTCATCTTCATTTGGGCTGAGGATGCAAAAAGGTGCAAAGAAAACCTCTTATAACCAAGGCTACCAGGGTATTTGGAGAAACGGACACAGCCGAACCTGAATACCAGCTCAAAAATCAAACCTCTAATATTTAAAATACTTAAATACTTAAAAGAAACACAGTGAGAGACTGACATAGTGAATGTGCACAGTGCTCTTCCTCCAGTGGAAATGATGTAAGAAACCCCACCTCAAGGGGCCGTAGGAGAACGTGTTTTGGCAGTATTGTGATCTCATCACCAGAGACACCTTCAGTTATGAACTTCTGTAAAATGTATTTGAAAAGCTGTTCTATAAAAAGAAAATGATGTTTTGTTTTCTTTCACAGAGGAGGAGGATGATTATGTCCCCCCTACTGTTTGTAAGAAGAAGGCGAAGAAGAAGCTGCTGACAGAACAGCCCAGTGAGTTTTAGCATGTCTATTCTAAAGCACTGCCCTGCACTTTTTAGAGCTGGGGTCACCAGTCTTTTTCACAAGGAGCCAGTGTGACTGCAGGTTTTCACTGCTTTTAAGGAGACGCACACCTGAATCCAAACGTTCATCATTTGGTCTCATTCTCCAAAGAATTTGTTAGCAATATGAGGTTTGATCCTGGCTGCTTGGACAGAAAACACTGGCTCTTCATGGAGAAGACTGGTGATCAGTTTAGGTATTAAGAGTAAAAGAAAGCTGATGGAAGATGGTGGTGAGTTTTAATGTGTATATACTGAAATGGTCTGAACGTCCTCTTAAACATAACGGGCCAGATTCATAAAACTTCGTACACACAATCAGGCTAAGCTGAGAGGCTGCAAGCCCTACATCACTGGATAGTAAACCATGGCAGTCACAGTTTTAAAAGTTCTTCATTACTAGATAAATTACACTATAGTGGCCAAATTAGAGATGATTTTTTTTTTGGTTCATCAGTTTATCGTTACTCAGATGAGTGGATATGTGAGTATAATTTGTTGCTGACTTGCATGAGTTTATTAGGTTTCACTTTATTAGGCTACTTTATCAGAAACCCCTACCTTACAGCTCCACTATACACAGTCATGTACGTAACATTATGACCACCCCTTGTTTCTACACTCTCTGTCCATTATATCAGCTCTGTTTACCACACGGTTTCACTTTGTAGTTCTACAGTTACAGACTGTAGTCCGTCTGCTTCTCTGCATACTCTGTTACCCTGTTCTTCAGTGGTCAGGACCCCAGTGATTCTTCAACAGTCAGGACAGAGCAGGCACTATTTGGGTGGTGGATCATTCTCAGCACTGCAGTGACGCTGACGTGGTGGTGAAGTGTTAGTGTGTCAGTGTCACTGCAGTGCTGAGAATGACTAATCTAATGTTTAAACTTTAAGACTGTATAACTGTTTTAACTGTCCTGACTAATGTAACAGCAGAATAATTAACAGCGTCTCTGTTTCTGAACTAAAGTCTTGCACTAAGCACTAAAAAGAGTTTGACTCGGTACAGCGCGGATATACTGGATGGAAACGACTCGATTGAATCAACAGAGTCGATTCCATTCTCTGAGACTCTCACCAATGACTGAGAGTCTCCGACAATGGAATCGATTCTGTACTTCAGCGCTTTGGTTTAGTAAATCGCCACTTTTACAGCTTATTTGTCCTCATCTGGTCAGATTTGTTCCGGTGTTGGTTTATTAAGGATTTAATCATCACTCTTCAGACATTGTCCAGTGCTTTAGTCTTCATAAGGTGAGGAAAGTGGGTTTAATGGCTGCCGCTGCGCAGTGTGAGCTTGTTGTGCTTCTTTGCGATGTGCAGGTTTGTGTTGTTGTTGTTGTTTTGTGGTAATTCTGTGCTTTTTGTGGTGATTCTGTGCTGTTTGAGCTTTAATCGCGGTTTGTGCTGCAGCAGCGGTTGTGGTGAATGTTGTGTTGCTGTGTCTCAGCATTTTGTACTCGTTTAGCGGCCGGTTGTCGTTTTCTGAGCGAGTTGTTTCTAGGAGCTGCTGCAAGCGACACTCAGCAGTGCAGTTTTGTCTGAAACACCATTTTGTTGAGTTTATAAGAGTTTTAAGCTCTTCATGCTCTTATTTAGTTTTTCTCAGGGGCAGCACTGATTGTGCTTCACTGTGTTTGGATTTATCTCTGTATCCACAGTACAGCTAAACTCACCTCATGAGTGAACATCATACCGGTATTTACTGTTATAACAGTGTACAGCCCACCCCAGACCACCGTTATATTCCAGGTTATTACGCGTTTCTCGCGCTAACTAGGGATGTTTTGACTTTACCGCTTACTGGAGAGTTAACAAAAGCGCGATGGCAGCCTCGAGAACAAAAACTACACTCTGAATAAAGCTGTCAGCTGTGCTGTGTGTAAAGCCGACTTTAGCTGGCTATGGGAGCTCATCCTCTGTGTTGGAGCATCTGAAGAGGAAACACGTCGACTCACTACATAAAACAGTTCATCTGGGTAAGATAGCTGTGCTAGTGGGGTAGTTAGCTAATGTTAATGTTAAAGCCGTCTTATTTCATGTTCTGAGCTGAGCTGAACATCTTCTGTTGTGAAATGCATGTTCTCTGGAACTGTTAAAGGGGTTGGAGTGAAGAAGAAATGATTCACAGCGACCCTGTTTACTTTCAAAATAACGTTTACAGTTTTAAACACTGCATCTCTGTCTAAACGTCGAGGCCACAGATGAGTTCAAATTAGGAGAACATAGGAAAACATTTATAAACAGTTGGAAACAGTTTTTGGTTTTCCTGGAGTTCTCCGCTGTCGTTTGCTGCTACTTGTAAACCGTTTCAGGAGGAAGTTCTCTGAGAACATACAGGGCAGCTGGATGAAGGGTTACCACTGAAATTAAATCGTTCAAATTTAACTAACTATTCACAGAAAACAAGTCTGCCACAAATGTTCACCACTGCTCGCCCAATTTGAACACAACTCACACTGATGGCTGCTTTATAATGCTGCTCATAGATCTACATACATAGATGCTGCTTTGGGTTCAGCCACACACGTCAATGGAGCAGCCATTTGGGGGCGCTAACATCGCTGCTGGAATGCGTCTGTAGGTCAAACCTGAACTATGAAATCCAGTTTGTTGTGTATTGTAGTTCAACATTTCCATTTCAGCTTTAATCCTGTGTGTTTTTACTTCATTCATCAGCACCGACACCACTGACCACTGCAGAGCTTTAACCTGGATTAGATCTGTAACACTGTGGTTATGGTTATATGGCTATGTGAACACTGTGTGTGGTTATGTGAACACTGTGTGTGGTTATGTGAACACTGTGTGGTTATGTGAACACTGTGTGTGGTTATGTGAACACTGTGTGTGGTTATGTGAACACTGTGTGGTTATATGAACACTGTGTGTGGTTATATGAACACTGTGTGTGGTTATGTGAACACTGTGTGGTTATATGAACACTGTGTGTGGTTATGTGAACACTGTGTGTGGTTATGTGAACACTGTGTGTGGTTATATGAACACTATCTGTGGTGCAAGTACTAAATGTTTACCATTCAATTCTGAGTAACTGTTGTTATACATAATTTTTACTATTCATATGGTTAGTAAATATTTGCAAATATTTACTCAACAATTATTTGTAAATGCTTCATATTTAACTTTTAACTTCTGAGTAAGAGCAGCTGTCAGTACTTAGCAGTAAAACTGTTATGTAAAAAACTACATATGTGCAAAGTATGTACCAGATAATTACTGGTCAGCACCACATATTTACCTATTAAATACGATTTAATTACCACAGTGTAAAATAAAGATCTACCCAGTTTCCAGTCAACACTCTCATACTTTCACTTTAACCTGTGAATCTTTTAAACACTATGAAATCAATGAATAATCTAGTGAATAATCTAATCTCTGTATCATTACAAAAACAACAGCCCCTCCCCCTAAACTCACAGAGCTGATAGCAGATAAAACTGGCTGCACTGAAGGTCACTACATTACAAACACTTCTGATCTGAGATCTTATTAAAAAGCAGAAGCTTGATTTATATTTGAACTGAAACATGACTGAGTGAGTCTGATGCAGTGACTTTACTAGATGCTCCTCTTGAAAACTACAGATTTACACACACAGTAAGACAGTAAGTATGTTTGAGTATGTTGATATTTTAAAACACTATATTGACTCAAACATGTGAGAAGTTTAAAACTGTACCACACTGTATCACAGCACTGTCTCCCTCCTACAACTATTATGGATCATATTCTAAATACTAAACAAAGACATTCTTAACACTGTTTCTCCAGACAAATGGAAGAAAAACTCACTTATTCTTAAAAATCCTTGAATAAACAGGAGTGAAGAGCGTCTGAGTAACTGGACTTCATTATTATATTTTAGTATTATTTTGGAGGACTTGGACTTTAGACCAGTTTTATTTAAATTAAACTCTTCTACTTTTGAATTTCAGAAAGAAAAGACACACTTTTTACTCCTTATATTTTCAGTAAAGAGTAAAATTACTACAAGTACAAATAAACATCATGTCTCTCTTTCTGTCCTTCAAACACACAAACATACACACACATGAACACATAAAGCACAGAAAACAGCAAAGTATGTTAAGGAGGCAGAAAAGTACAATGAATTAATACCTGAGTTTCTCCAGTTTACAGTGTTGATTCTCCAGTCCAGCAGAGAGCAGCGTCACTCCTGAATCACACAGATCATTTCGACTCAGATCCAGTTCTCTCAGACTTGAGGTGTTTGAGCTGAGAACTGAGGCCAAAGCTACACAGCTTCTCTCTGAGAGATCACAACGATACAGGCTGTGACAGAAATGATATCAGATACATTATCATTACACCTCAAATACAAACAGACCTACAAAACACACACCAGGAAAAAAGACATTTAGACAAAAATCAGTCTTAAAAGCATTTGTGTGTGTGTGTGTGTGTGTGTGTGTGTGTGAGAGAGAGAGAGAGAGAGAGAGAGAGAAGACAGAGAGAGAGAGAGAGAGAGGTAATGATACTAATCTCTCTCTTGCATGGTCACTGGGTGAACACCTGTGTGGACTAGTAAAGGTTCAGTGTTTAGAGAAAAGAGACTGAAATGTTAAAAATGTATTTTAGGCTTGGCAGAAAAAAGTAAGTAAGTAAATCAGTAAATATGGTACAGTAACAGCTAAAGGCTTAAAGGAATCACTGGAACTGGTTTACATCTCTGTTCAAGAGTCTAACACACAGAGGGGAACCGTCAGGACCCTCTACGTCCTCAGAGACGGACTAAGATATTCTAAAAATAATATGTTAAAAATGAGCAGTTCTAGTTTTATCTGATCATATTTTGACAATCAACATCTAAACAAACACAAATATAAACAAATAAATCCTTTAAACCTGCCTATTAAATATGTTCTGGAATGTGAAGGGTTAAATTAGAGAAGCCCCTTTGTCTCCCCCTATAGGAATTTTGCTGCATCTGCTGTTGCAGGAAAGAATGATGGTGATTGGTGGTCCAGCTATAAATTTACAGCAGGCCAAGCAATAGTAATTCAGTGAGAGACCAACTTCAAATGACAGTAAAACTGACCAATCATATCCCTTTTAATGGGTGGGCTTTGTTATGGCTAAGTTTATGACAAGTTCTGCCCGCTGTGGAGACACACAGGCTCTGGAGACGAAGTTAGTGAAGAAAGCTAGCTAGCTTGTTGGTTCGTGATGGAAGCTGAGAGTAACGTTGCCGCTGGTGAGGAGGACATCGCTGAGTTTATTATCTGAACCGTTTTCTAGATGAACTTTTAATGAAGAGTTGGAGTTAATCGGTGAAGGACGACCAACACCAGAGCTTAGTTTGGTGCTTAAAATGCTTTTGAGAGGCTTTTCAACTCCAGCAATTACACCACAACACCCTGGATGACGGATTCACCAAGGAGAAAAAGGCTCTGCTGCTGGGACCACTTGTTGTTGGGGGCGGAGAGGGGGTCTCGGGCCAGAGATGGATTTTGTGATTTAGGAAGTTTATCCAAGTCAGCCCATCACCATCAGAACGCTTGAGAAGCTATTGTTGATTAATTTAAAAGCAAAGGATCAGCAGCATGACCCCCCCATCAACCACTTCATCCAGAAGGACAGGAGGATGGACTCTGTTATGTTATGACTTTGTTCGTAAAGTAATGCTCTGATCAAAGGGCAGGTTATTTAAAATCTTACAGGCCGCCGTGCCCACTGATTTAATTCTGCCCACCGCTGACACTGTTTGTGTAGTGTGCAGGTTTATTTGGGAAAACGGCCATTATGTGGAATTACTGGTCAGTTTTCTGATGCTGAGTCATGGTTCACTCCTACTAACACATGAACAACAGACATGGTGTCTATAGCAGGACACCACAGAGGAAGCTGCTGCTCACTGTGGAGTAAAGGACTCTGCATCAACATGAAACCATCACCCCAACAGTGAAGTGCTGTGAAGGGATCATAGTTTGGGGCAGATTTGCTGCCTTTGTGTCTGGATTGCCTGGAATCATCAAGAGAAAAATGAATTCTCAAGTTTATCAAGATCTCCTACAGTTCAATATTCCTCTGGAACGCTGTGCAGGTCTGATCTGCAGCTACTGAAAACACTAGCTTGAGGTTATTGCTGTCAAATGGTTTTTGACCAGTTATTAAATACAAGGGTTCACTGACTTTTTCCACCAGCACTGTGAATGTTTAATTGGTGGGAACAATAAACACATGAAAGATTATCATTGTTTGTGTGTTATTAGCTTTAGCACATTGTGTTTGTCTGTACTTGTGACTCAGATGAAGAAGAAAATACATTTTATTACCAATTAATGCAGAAAACTCAGTGATATCAAAGTATATACATAATGTTATTTGCAACTTTATGCAAAACAATAGTAACTGGGTGTTGTTTGGGCAAAGACCACACTTTGTACTGTAGGTCTGTCTGATTGTCTGTACTGAAGCTGAGCTGGAGCTGTTGGTCTGGGTGAGCTATTGGTGAGGGTTATCTTAGTGACCACACCTGGTTTAGCACTTACACATCTGCAGCTTCTACTACTGACTTAAATACTTTTTAGTCTGTTTTCTTTAGCACTTTTTAAGGTACAGTACCTGGTATTTAATAGGTAAATATGTACTTACAAGTAATTTTCTGGTACATACCTTGCAAGTCCATATATATGTACAGCAGTACTTACTCAGAGTTTAATAGTAAATATGTAACAACTACAAGTAATGTATACCTGCATACTTTAATATGTAACTAACAAAACTAATGTGATAAATATGAGGTATATTTCAGCTTTTAATGCTGAAAAGTTACACAGTAAAGACAAGTTCTACCAAACTGCTTCAGGAAGTAAATGACTATGTGATCTCTGTGTGACAGAGAAGAGTAGATTACAAGTCATGTTAACAGTGTAAAAACTGCAGGGTACCAACAACTGAGTACTCAGTAAGAACCTTTTTACAGTATAGTAACTCATCAAGTCAAGTCAGCTTTTATTGTCAATACTACAATATGTACAGGACATACAGAGTATTGAGACTGCGTTACTCTCAGACCCCATGGTGGAGTGATAACATTAAATAGACGGTAAACAGGAAAAGTGTGAATTTAAATAGACACTAAAAACACTAAACACTAATCGTAAAAATAAACACTAATTGTAGAAAAATAGAATAATAAAAATAATATAAATATAAGAAGGTCCTGAAATTAACACTAAAGTGACATAAGGCACAAACAGATTAAGGTCTGTGGGTAAAAATAGTGCAAATATAAATATAAACAGTAGTGCAGTTAGACTGAGCTTATGGAGCAGTTAAAGTGATGAGTGCGTAACAGAAAGTGATGGGTGTGTAACAGTCCCTGAGAAGGTCAGAGTTCAGTATTGGGGAGTGGGGGTCAGGAACCTGTGTTTGACCAGTACTGTCAGAGTTCAGTATTGGGGAGTGGGGGTCAGGAACCTGTGTTTGACCAGTACTGTCAGAGTTCAGTATTGGGGAGTGGGGGTCAGGAACCTGTGTTTGACCAGTACTGTCAGAGTTCAGTATTGGGGAGTGGGGGTCAGGAACCTGTGTTTGACCAGTACTGTCAGAGTTCAGTATTGGGGAGTGGGGGTCAGGAACCTGTGTTTGACCAGTACTGTCAGAGTTCAGTATTGGGGAGTGGGGGTCAGGAACCTGTGTTTGACCAGTACTGTCAGAGTTCAGTACTGGGGAGTGGGGGTCAGGAACCTGTGTTTGACCAGTACTGTCAGAGTTCAGTATTGGGGAGTGGGGGTCAGGAACCTGTGTTTGACCAGTACTGTCAGAGGTCAGTATTGGGGAGTGGGGGTCAGGAACCTGTGTTTCTGTCTCCATATTAAATGGTATGTTTACTGGTGAGTTCTCAGTAATATTATGGAAACAGGGCTGTAAAATAAAGCGTATCTTTGTACAAAGTATTTACACAGTAACTGTTTTTATGTCTTTGTGGTTTGCAGAGCAAAACCATACACAGTGTTCATAACCGTATATGCTGTTATAGATCAGATCTAAATTAAAAAAGACAGGAAAAGGTAAGGGGGGGGGTGTTTTTGTGTGATATATGGATGAATGAAAACAAAACACACACAGGATTAAAGCAAAAATGAAAGGTTTTGTACAAAAACAAGCTAAACAGTGAAAAAAGACTTTCAATACAGAGAAAATCAACATAATATACATGAATATAACAATCATTCAAGATATTAAATCTAAAAGACCGACAGCAGAGTTCAGTAACGATTCAAACACAGAGTTCAACATCATCTAATGAGTGTGCAAAGAACTACAGCTCCCATCTGCCCCACAGTGATGACATCACACACAGTGAAGTGTGTGTGTGTGTGTGTGTGTGTGTGTGTGTCAGTGTGTGTGTGTGTGTGTGTGTGCGTGCGTGTATGTGTGTGAGTGTGTGAGTGCGTGTGTCAGTGTGTGTATGTGTGTGTGTCAGTGTGTGTGTGTGTGTGCGTGCGTGTGTGTGTGTGTGTGTGTGTGTGTATGTGTGTGAGTGTGTGTGTGTGAGTGTGTGTGTGCGTGTGAGGGGCAGCACTGATTGTGCTTCACTGTGTTTGGGTTTATCTCTGTATCCACAGTACAGCTAAACTCATCTCCTGAGTGAACATCATACCGGTATTTACTGTTATAACAGTGTACAGCCCACCCCAGACCACCGTTATATTCCAGGTTATTGAGCGTTTCTCGCGCTAACTAGGGATGTTTTGACTTTACCGCTTACTGGAGAGTTAACAAAAGCGCGATGGCAGCCTCGAGAACAAAAACTACACTCTGAATAAAGTGGTCAGTTGGAGAAGCTCTGGCTGCAGACATGCACTGTCTACCTGACGTGCACCGCCAGCCTATTGATGACGTCAGTGCCGCTCTGCCACGACAGTGTTTTTGTAGGTGTTCTGAGGAAAAACAGTGAACCACGTAATGTTGGGAAACAAGAGCTACACTGAATGTATATTAACACTGCTATACTAATAATCAGGTAATCAAATATGGAAACTTTCAAAATCAAACGTACCACGATGATCAGACATGAATGTCAGGTTTATTCGCAGAAAAAACAAAAAGGCTACTGAAACTCATGAAAGCCAGGCTGGAGACGATTAGAACCAGTTATCAACACTGTAATAGAGATTAAAATAGAACTCATTAAGGGTTCTAGGAGGAGCTGTGACAACATACAGTCAACGCAGTACTGAGTACTTTTGCCGTCTCGTCAAACGTTGTTACAACCTCCTAAAAAGCTGTCAGACAACGTTGTGATAATTCTGAGGAACGACATTTCAATGTTGTCACAATGTAGAGAGCACCAAGCAGACGACGCTGTGGGCACCAAAACAGGAAGCTGTCACAGCGTAACTGTGTTTTCAGGGCCGTTAGGAATAAAACCTGATGGTTTTGCTTCCTAATGGGAATTGGCTTGATATATTGCCATTAGAGACCATTAGGAAACGATCAAATGTATCTGGAATCAGATCCCAGAAACACCTGATTAAACCATCAGAATCCTTTACACTGTGATATCAACCCATCAGGAAAACACAGAACACCATTAGTGACCACTGAAAACCACCAGGAACCAACAGACACTTTTAATGGGTTCTATGATTTTTTCAACAGGGAGGTTCATTAAATGTGATCATCTAGCCGTGTTATGGATGAAAAATGGGTTAAGTGATGACATCACTAAGCAGCAGCAGCCAAAAGTTACCGCGCCGTTTTGCCGCTTCTGCCATTGTGGCAGAGAGTGCGTGTGCATGTGACGTCACTGGGGCTGAGAGTGCATCTGCCTGAGAGTGCAGGTCTGCAGCCAGACTCTATTGGTCAGCTGTGCTGTGTGTAAAGCCGACTTTAGCTGGCTATGGGAGCTCATCCTCTGTGTTGGAGCATCTGAAGAGGAAACACGTCGACTCACTACATAAAACAGTTCATCTGGGTAAGATAGCTGTGCTAGTGGGGTAGTTAGCTAATGTTAATGTTAAAGCCGTCTTATTTCATGTTCTGAGCTGAGCTGAACATCTTCTGTTGTGAAATGCATGTTCTCTGGAACTGTTAAAGGGGTTGGAGTGAAGAAGAAATGATTCACAGCGACCCTGTTTACTTTCAAAATAACGTTTACAGTTTTAAACACTGCATCTCTGTCTAAACGTCGAGGCCACAGATGAGTTCAAATTAGGAGAACATAGGAAAACATTTATAAACAGTTGGAAACAGTTTTCGGTTTTCCTGGAGTTCTCCGCTGTCGTTTGCTGCTACTTGCAAACCGTTTCTGGAGGAAGTTCTCTGAGAACATACAGGGCAGCTGGATGAAGGGTTACCACTGAAATTAAATCGTTCAAATTTAACTGTTCACAGAAAACAAGTCTGCCACAAATGTTCACCACTGCTCGCCCAATTTGAACACAACTCACACTGATGGCTGCTTTATAATGCTGCTCATAGATCTACATACATAGATGCTGCTTTGGGTTCAGCCAGGCACGTCAATGGAGCAGCCATTTGGGGGCGCTAACATCGCTGCTGGAATGCGTCTGTAGGTCAAACCTGAACTATGAAATCCAGTTTGTTGTGTATTGTAGTTCAACATTTCCATTTCAGCTTTAATCCTGTGTGTTTTTACTTCATTCATCAGCACCGACACCACTGACCACTGCAGAGCTTTAACCTGGATTAGATCTATAACACTGTGTGGGTTATGTGAACAGTGTGTGGTTATGTGAACACTGTGTGTGGTTATGTGAACACTGTGTGTGGTGCAAGTACTAAATGTTTACCATTAAATTCTGAGTAACTGTTGTTATACATAATTTTTACTATTCATATGGTTAGTAAATATTTGCAAATATTTACTCAACAATTATTTGTAAATGCTTCATATTTAACTTTTATCTTCTGAGTAAGAGCAGCTGTAAGTACTTAGTAGTAAAACTGTTATGTAAAAAACTACATATGTGCAAAGTATGTACCAGATAATTACTGGTCAGCACCACATATTTACCTATTAAATACTATTTAATTACCATAGTGTAAAATAAAGATCTACCCAGTTTCCAGTCAACACTCTCATACTTTCACTTTAACCTGTGAAACTTTTAAACACTATGAAATCAATGAATAATCTAGTGAATAATCTAATCTCTGTATCATTACAGAAACAACAGCCCCTCCCCCTAAACTCACAGAGCTGATAGCAGATAAAACTCGCTGCACTGAAGGTCACTACATTACAAACACTTCTGATCTGAGATCTTATTAAAAAGCAGAAGCTTGATTTATATTTGAACTGAAACATGACTGAGTGAGTCTGATGCAGTGACTTTACTAGATGCTCCTCTTGAAAACTACAGATTTACACACACAGTAAGACAGTAAGTATGTTTGAGTATGTTGATATTTTAAAACACTATATTGACTCAAACATGTGAGAAGTTTAAAACTGTACCACACTGTATCACAGCACTGTCTCCCTCCTACAACTATTATGGATCATATTCTAAATACTAAACAAAGACATTCTTAACACTGTTTCTCCAGACAAATGGAAGAAAAACTCACTTATTCTTAAAAATCCTTGAATAAACAGGAGTGAAGAACGTCTGAGTAACTGGACTTCATTATTATATTTTAGTATTATTTTGGAGGACTTGGACTTTAGACCAGTTTTATTTAAATTAAACTCTTCTACTTTTGAATTTCAGAAAGAAAAGACACACTTTTTACTCCTTATATTTTCAGTAAAGAGTAAAATTACTACAAGTACAAATAAACATCATGTCTCTCTTTCTGTCCTTCAAACACACAAACATACACACACATGAACACATAAAGCACAGAAACAGCAAAGTATGTTAAGGAGGCAGAAAAGTACAATGAATTAATACCTGAGTTTCTCCAGTTTACAGTGTTGATTCTCCAGTCCAGCAGAGAGCAGCGTCACTCCTGAATCACACAGACTATTATCACTCAGATCCAGTTCTCTCAGACTTGAGGTGTTTGAGCTGAGAACTGAGGCCAAAGCTGCACAGCTTCTCTCTGAGAGACGACACTGAGACAGCCTGTGACAGAAATGATATCAGATACATTATCATTACACCTCAAATACAAACAGACCTACAAAACACACACCAGGAGAAAAAACACTGACCAAAATCAGTCTCAAAAGCATTTGTGTGTGTGTGTGTGTGTGTGTGTGTGTGTGTGTGAGAGAGAGAGAGAGAGAGAGAGAGAGAGAGAGAGAGACAGAGAGGTAATGATACTAATCTCTGTCTCTTGCATGGACTGGACACTGGCTGAATACCTGGACTATTATCCAGACAAAAGAGATTCCAAGATGGCTTGACAGTAAATAAATGTAAAACAAACAAACAAACAAATAAATAAATAAATAAATACATTTGTTTCCAGCTTTTCTTGTTTTAATATGATAATGTCTCATACAAAAGCTGCAGTCCATAAAGAAATGGTTTGCGGAATTTGGTGTGGAAGAACTTGACTGGCCTGCTCAAAACCTTGACCTCAACCTCAGTAAACACCACTCTAATACATTACATGGTCAGTCAGTGGTGGTTCAACAGCTGAAAGAACATTCATGAGTGAACTTTCTGAAAACTTTTCAGCTCCACAGAAACATCAACCAAGCTTTTGTCTGAAACAGTAAAAGAGGAGCTGCTGATGTTCAGAAGTTCTTTTAATGGGTTCTGTGATTTTTTTAACAGGGAGGTTCATTAAATGTGATCATCTAGCCGTGTTATGGATGAAAAGTGGGTTAAGTGATGACATCACTAAGCAGCAGCAGCCAAAAGTTACCGCGCTGTTTTGCCGCTTCTGCCATTGTGGCAGAGAGTGCGTGTGCATGTGACGTCACTGGGGCTGAGAGTGCATCTGCCTGAGAGTGCAGGTCTGCAGCCAGACTCTATTGGTCAGCTGTGCTGTGTGTAAAGCCGACTTTAGCTGGCTATGGGAGCTCATCCTCTGTGTTGGAGCATCTGAAGAGGAAACACGTCGACTCACTACATAAAACAGTTCATCTGGGTAAGATAGCTGTGCTAGTGGGGTAGTTAGCTAATGTTAATGTTAACGCCGTCTTATTTCATGTTCTGAGCTGAGCTGAACATCTTCTGTTGTGAAATGCATGTTCTCTGGAACTGTTAAAGGGGTTGGAGTGAAGAAGAAATGATTCACAGCGACCCTGTTTACTTTCAAAATAACGTTTACAGTTTTAAACACTGCATCTCTGTCTAAACGTCGAGGCCACAGATGAGTTCAAATTAGGAGAACATAGGAAAACATTTTTAAACAGTTGGAAACAGTTTCCGGTTTTCCTGGAGTTCTCCGCTGTCGTTTGCTGCTACTTGCAAACCGTTTCTGGAGGAAGTTCTCTGAGAACATACAGGGCAGCTGGATGAAGGGTTACCACTGAAATTAAATCGTTCAAATTTAACTATTTCACAGAAAACAAGTCTGCCACAAATGTTCACCACTGCTCGCCCAATTTGAACACAACTCACATTGATGGCTGCTTTATAATGCTGCTCATAGATCTACATACATAGATGCTGCTTTGGGTTCAGCCAGGCACGTCAATGGAGCAGCCATTTGGGGGCGCTAACATCGCTGCTGGAATGCGTCTGTAGGTCAAACCTGAACTATGAAATCCAGTTTAGTTGTGTATTGTAGTTCAACATTTCCATTTCAGCTTTAATCCTGTGTGTTTTTACTTCATTCATCAGCACCGACACCACTGACCACTGCAGAGCTTTAACCTGGATTAGATCTATAACACTGTGTGTGGTTATGTGAACACTGTGTGTGGTTATGTGAACACTGTATGGTTATGTGAACACTGTGTACGGTTATGAGAACACTGTGTGTGGTTATGTGAACACTGTGTTTGGTTATGTGAACACTGTGTGTGGTTATGTGAACACTGTGTGTGGTTATGTGAACGCTGTGTGTGGTTATGTGAACACTGTGTTTGGTTATGTGAACGCTGTGTGTGGTTATGTGAACACTGTGCGTGGTTATGTGAACACTGTGTGTGGTGCAAGTACTAAATGTTTACCATTAAATTCTGAGTAACTGTTGTTATACATAATTATTAATTACTATTCATTTGGTTAGTATGTAAGTATAGTAAGTATAATATTTGCAAATATGTACTCGACAATTATTCGTAAATGCTTCATATTTAACTTTTACCTTCTGAGTAAGAGCAGCTGTAAGTACTTAGTAGTAAAACTGTTACATAAAAAACTATATATGTGCAAAGTATGTACCAGAAAATTACTGGTCAGCACCACATATTTACCTATTAAACACTATTCAGTTACCACAGTGTAAAATAAAGATCTACCCAGTTTCCAGTCGACACTCTCATACTTTCACTTTAACCTGTGAAACTTTTAAACACTATGAAATCAATGAATAATCTAGTGAATAATCTAATCTCTGTATCACTACAGAAACAACAGCCCCTCCCCCTAAACTCACAGAGCTGATAGCAGATAAAACTCGCTGCACTGAAGGTCACTACATTACAAACACTTCTGATCTGAGATCTTATTAAAAAGCAGAAGCTTGATTTATATTTGAACTGAAACATGACTGAGTGAGTCTGATGCAGTGACTTTACTAGATGCTCCTCTTGAAAACTACAGATTTACACACACAGTAAGACAGTAAGTATGTTTGAGTATGTTGATATTTTAAAAACACTATATTGACTCAAACATGTGAGAAGTTTAAAACTGTACCACACTGTATCACAGCACTGTCTCCCTCCTACAACTATTATGGATCATATTCTAAATACTAAACAAAGACATTCTTAACACTGTTTCTCCAGACAAATGGAAGAAAAACTCACTTATTCTTAAAAATCCTTGAATAAACAGGAGTGAAGAACGTCTGAGTAACTGGACTTCATCATTATATTTTAGTATTATTTTGGAGGACTTGGACTTTAGACCAGTTTTATTTAAATTAAACTCTTCTACTTTTGAATTTCAGAAAGAAAAGACACACTTTTTACTCCTTATATTTTCAGTAAAGAGTAAAATTACTACAAGTACAAATAAACATCATGTCTCTCTTTCTGTCCTTCAAACACACAAACATACACACACATGAACACATAAAGCACAAAAACAGCAAAGTATGTTAAGGAGGCAGAAAAGCACAATGAATTAATACCTGAGTGTCTCCAGTTTACAGTGTTGATTCTCCAGTCCAGCAGAGAGCAGCGTCACTCCTGAATCACACAGATTATTATAACTCAGATCCAGTTCTCTCAGACTTGAGGTGTTTGAGCTGAGAACTGAGGCCAAAGCTGCACAGCTTCTCTCTGAGAGATCACACAGAGACAGCCTGTGACAGAAATGATATCAGATACATTATCATTACACCTCAAATACAAACAGACCTACAAAACACACACCAGGAAAGACATTTAGACAAAAATCAGTCTTAAAAGCATTTGTGTTTATGTGTGTGTGTGTGTGTGTGTGTGTGTGGAGAGAGAGAGAGAGAGAGAGAGAGAGAGGGAGAGAGAGAAAGAGATAATGATACTAATCTCTGTCTCTTGCATGGACACTGGCTGAATACCTGGACTATTATCCAGACAAAAGAGATTCCAAAATGGCTTGACAGTAAACAAATGTAAAACAAACAAAGAAACAAACAAATAAATAAATAAATAAATAAATGTGTTTCCAGCTTTTCCTGTTTTAATATGATAATGTCACAAAAACTGCAGTCCGCAGGCCTGCTCAAAACCTTGACCTCAACCTCAGTAAACACCACTCTAATACATTACATGGTCAGTCAGTGGTGATTCAACAGCTGAAAGAACATTCATGAGTGAACTTTCTGAAACCTTTTCAGCTCCACAGAAACATCAACCAAGCTTTTGTCTGAAACAGTAAAAGAGGAGCTGCTGATGTTCAGAAGTTCTGAAACTACTGCTATGAGCTCTGTATGGTGGAAAGACAAGCTCAGATACTGACATGAAAACATCACCCCAACAGTGAGGAACGTGGAGGGAGCATCATGAATTGGGGCTGTTCTGGACTTGGACTGACTGACATCATCAAGAGAGAAATGAAATCTCAACTTTATCAAGATATCCTACAGTGAGGGTGGCTGTCCACCAGCTGAAGCTCAGTAGAAGAAACAACACTCAGATATTCCTCTGGAACGCTGTGCAGGTCTGATCTTCAGCTACTGAAAACACTTTCTTCAGGTTATTGCTGTCAAACGACTTTAGACCAGTTATTAAATACAAGGGTTCACTGACTTTTTCCACCAGCACTGTGAACAATAAACACATGACAGATTATCATAGTTTGTGTGTTATTAGCTTTAGCACATTGTGATGATATTTTATGACCAGTTAATGTAGAAAACTGGGTAATTTCAAAGGATTTAGACACTTTTTATCACCACTGTATGCAAAACAATAATAATTGACTGTTTATTGTGAAGGGTACCAAAATGTAAGCATTTCTCTTTCATAACCACAGCAGTCGATCTCCTCAATTCTCAAACACTAACAGAGTGTTGTTAAAGTAAGAGGTCATACAGCACAGTGGTAAACAGGCCCCCGTCCCAACTTTTTGAAACATGTTGCTGGCATCAAATTCAAAATGGGCATATATAGTTTTAAAAACAATAAAATTTCAGTTTCAACATTTGAAATGTTGTCTTTGTACTATTGTCAATTAATTATAGGGTTTAAATCATCTGCAAATCAATGTATTCTGTTTTTCTTTTTTTTTGCAATTTGCACAAGGACCCATTCTTTTGGAAACGATGCTGTAATATAGTCAATAAAGTCATAAAACAATGACATAAATTAAAAAGATAAATAATGAAGACATATAATTTTAAAGAGTTAAAGAGATACATTAAATGTGTGCACTGAGCTTTACTCTCTGAAAGTCTCTCCACATATTCTGTATTTTACTGAAGGTGTTTGCAGAAGGTCAGTATCTGCAAATCTAAGATCTCATGCTGGAACATAAACAGACAGACACTCTGTGATGAAAGCAGTGCTTTAAGCTCATTTAAAGCCTTAAAAACTAGAAGCAGAACTTTAAAATCTATCCTGAAAGATGCAGTCAGTGCAGTTCTTTCTAAACGGGAGTGATCTGATCTCTCTGGTTAGTTTTTGTTAGGATTCGTTCTGCTGCATTTGCTGTAGAGGTAAGCTTTTGCTGTCCAGTAAGAAGATCATTACAGTGATCAATTCTGCTTTAAGCAAATGTATTTAACAACTTTCTCTGCAACAAACAACTAATTTCATAGTTGAATAATCGATCGATTACTGAAACGAATAATTGATTATTTGGATTATGAATCACTACATTACCAAATACCTTTTAGCTTTTTTTTTTTTTTTAATTTTTACCCGATTTTCTCCCCAATTTAGTCGTCTCCAATTCCACCCGCTAGTTAGGACTCCCCCAATCACACGATGCTATCAACGCTAGGAGGGTGAAGGCTAACACAGGCTTCCTCCGAGACCTGTGAAACCAGTCACCGCTTCTTTTCGAACTGCCGCTCACGCAACGTCACTGGACAGCTGAACGCGCTCGGAGGAAAGCGCCAACCGCCAGATCTGTTACGTCAGCTAACAGACGCCTGCGCTGACTAGCATCGCGCTGAGTGATGGGGGGAGAAGGAGGGGCCATCCTACCCACCCAGAGAGAGCGAGGCCAATTGTGCTCTCTTGGACTCCCGGCTACGGACGGCTGTAGCATCACCAGGGATCGAACTCGCGATCTCCTGATGAGAGGGCCAACGCTTAGACGGTTGCGCCACTCGGGAGCCCAGCTTTTAGCTTTTTAATTTTGGCTTGAGGTTGTTTTATGCATTTGCTAACTAAAAATGAAGACAACAAAGATGAATACCATTCAAGAATTTTTAATGAACTTTAATGAACTTTCCTGCAAAAGATAAAAAATAAAACTCTTTTGTATTTTTTCCTGTCAAAATTCATTACGAAGGAAAGTAAAGCAATAAAATGCATTGCTGCAAATTAGCAGCAATAAAATATAAGAAACCTAAATCAGTTTTTCTTTAATGAAGTAAATAAAAACTAACTTTAAATGTTATATTTTAACAGTGCAGTCTGTGATCTGTGCTCTGTGCTCTGCTGTTTTTCTACACTTTGCTTTACTAAATTTTACAGTCACAGATCTTTAGTGAAACGGAGGAAAGTCAGTGTCTCTCCGAGCTCCTGTGAGAGTCTCGCTCTCCCCTGAGAGCAGAAACTCCCCGCTGCAAAGAAGACGCGCTGTGATGGAGCGGATGGGAAAGTGGAGAATGTTTTGAAATTTGAACGATTTTGTGTAAACACTTCATTTCAGTGGTCACCCTTTGTCCAGCTACCCTGTGTGTTCACGGAGAACTACCTCCTTAAACTGTTAGCGAGTGGAGCCAAACGTCCACGGAAAACAGAAAACTGTTCTCAAACGCTCTCTTGTGTTCGGTGAACTTGACCGCACCAGTGGCCTCGGCGTTCAGACACTGATGCAGTGTTTAAAAGTGTGAGCGTTATCTGGAAACTGAACAGGGAGCTGTGAATTATAGTTACTTGCTCCTCTGTTCAAACTCCATTAACGATACCAGAGAACCTGCATTTCTAATAGATAATGTTACAGCTCAGCTCAGAACATGAAGGAGGATGGAGTTTAACATTAGCATTAGCTAACTAGCTCACTAGCACAACTGTCCCAAACCACACACTTCTGTACTTCATACACTACACTAATGAGGGCACTTATAATGGTATATGTGCTGTTTTTACACACTATGTAGTGAGCTAGTTTGCGGTTTGGGACGGGGCGTCTTACCGAGATGAATCTTCTTCATCCAGTGAGCCGCCGTGTTTCCTCTTCAGAGGCTCCAACATGGAGGATGAGCTCTCAGTCCAGCTAAGCTCGGCTTTACAAACAGCACAACTGACAACCTTTTATTTCTAAGTTTTGCTCCCGCACTTTTGAGGATTTTGTTCTTGAGGCTCCCATCGTGCTGTTGTTAAGTCTCCAGTGAGCGGTGATGTCAAAACGTTTCTAGTGAGCGCGACAAATACGCGTAATGACGTCACCAACTAATCGACTACTAAATTAGCTGCCAACTACAGAAAAACAGAAGCTGAACATTTAATACTTTTAAATCAAACCTTTGAAAGGTGGACTTTAACACGTTTCCTGCTCACCAAGGAACCAAAGCAGGGTCTTCCTCCCTTCCTCAATCTGCTCCAATACTGAACCACCTTCTGCCTCCAATATTCTACCATATTCAATATACCACCTTTCATTCTGTCCTCTCTTCTCTGATTGAGGTTTTAAAATAGTCAATCAAGATGTAAGATGTATTAATAGTGTTATTTCTAAAAATGTAATGTTTTTATTTAGTGGGTATCCAAATCTTAAAAGTTTAAAAAGGTAACTGTGTCCTGAATATTGCCTGCTCAAAATGTAACTTGGACTGAACTCAGATACTTCATTTCTTTCTACTTGTATACTTTTACATCTCAACCCTGCACATTGTAGTGATTTCCTGCACCAACACATCCACTTTAACTCAGTAAGGGCTTGTTAATCAGGACAGGGGTTTTCTGGATTACATTCCACTAAAATCATGGAAAACTTTATGACTAAAATCACTCTTAAAATAAACAGTGCAGTAAAATGTGTATTAATGAAAATACTCACTCAGCTTTTCTGGATGCTGTAATGACTGGCAGAAGCCTCAGAAGACATTCCTCTGATGGGTCATATTTGTTCAGGTCAAACTCATCCAGCTCTTCCTCTGAGTTCAACAACACAAACACCAGAGCTGACCACTGAGCAGGAGAGAGGGGGACTCTAGATATACAGCGATGGTTTCCACTGTTCAGGTATGTCTGGACTTCCTGCACTAGAGAGTGGTCATTCAGTTCATTCAGACAGTGGAACAGATTGATGTATTTCTCTGAAGAGAGATTCTCCCTGAGCTTCTCTTTGATGTACTTAACTGTTTCCTCTCTGCAGTTAGAAGTGCTTCCTGTCTGTGTCAGTAGACCTCGTAAGAGAGTCTGATTGGACTCCAGTGAGAGACCCAGAAGGAAACGGAGAAAAAGGTCCAGGTGTCCATTCTCACTCTGTAAAGCTCTGTCCACTGCACTCTTGAGAAAATCAGTCATTGTTGATTTTAAAGGGAAGAATCTTAATAGTTGTCCCAGCACATTTCTTTTCTCAGGAGTAAAGGAGAAAAATGCAAACAAAGCAGCCAGAAACTCCTGAACACTCAGATGGACAAAGCTGAACCCCTTCCCCAGGTGCAGCCCCAACTCCTCTCTGAAGATCTGAGTGCAGACTCCTGAGTACACTGACACGTCTCTGACATCAATGCCACACTCTCTCAGGTCTTCCTCATAGAAGATCAGGTTGCCTTTCTCCAGCTGCTGGAAAGCCAGTTTTCCCAGAGCCAGAATAATCTCTCTAGTCTGCCGAGGATCAGTGTCACATTTTCCATGGTACTTTTGGTCTTTGTGTTTGATCTGAAAGATCAGGAAGTGTGTGAACATTTGAGTCAGAGTCTTGGGGATCTCTCCACTCTCTGCTCCACCCAGCATCCTCTCCAGAACAGTGGCTGTAACCCAACAGAAGACCGGTATGTGGCACATGATGTAGAGGCTTCTTGATGACTTCATATGTGTGATGACTCTGTTGGCCAGACTCTGGTCACTGACCCTCTTCCTGAAGTATTCCTCTTTCTGAGGGTCACTGAATCCTCGTACCTCTGTTACCTGGTCAACACACTCAGGAGGGATCTGACCACATGCTGCTGGTCGAGAGGTGATCCAGAGAAGCGCAGAGGGAAGCAGATTCCCTTTGATGAGGTTTGTTAGCAGCTCATCCACTGAGGCTGACTGTGTTACATCAGACAAGCTCTCATTGTTCTGGAAATCTAGAGGAAGTCGACTTTCATCCAGACCATCAAAGATGAACAAGACTTTGTACTGATAATAATCTGCTGGTTTTAATTCTTTTGTGTCTGTTAAAAAGAGATTAAGAAGATCAACCAGACTGAGTTTTCTACTCTTCACTGAATTCAGCTCCCTAAAAGGAAGTGGAAATATGAAGAGGATGTCCTGATTTGCTTTTCCTTCAGCCCAGTCCAGAATGAACTTCTGCACTGAGACTGTTTTCCCAATTCCAGCAACTCCATTAGTCAGTACAGTTCTGACGGCTGTGTCTTTAAAGAGGTCACTGCAGTTGATGGGTCTCTCCTGTGTTGCTGGTCTCCTGGATGCTGTCTTAATCTGTCTCACCTCATGTTCATTATTGATCTCTACACTCTCCCCTTCTGTGATGTAGAGCTCTGTGTAGATCTCATTCAGAAGTGTTGAGCCTCCATGATATGAGATTCCTTCATTAATTCTCTGGAATTTGTTTTTCAATGTGGATTTGAACTTTTGATGACAAGCAGGAGCCAGTTCTGAAAAAAGTTTATTACAATAAACAATAATAATAAACATGTTATTGTCTGACATCCTTACCACAAACACAATAACACACATTACCCTTCTATCAACACGGAGCACAATATTAAACTGAACTGTGCTCTGTGGTTCTCTTGTCTAGGAATCATCAGCAAAATTAAATAAGCACAATTAATTTAGATAATAAAGGATCATCTTTTTGCTCTTTTGTCCTGAAGAAATTCCTTCCAGATTGTTTATATTTAACTTGCCAGAATTTTTATGCTCAGTTTACTCGTTACTTGTAAAAATAATTAACTTTATTATGGAAAAGAAATAATGGAATGTGCTCTGTATCAGGGAAACTGTGTCAGAACAGAGCGTTTATGTACAAAGGGGTGGAATTAGAGATTCTGAGGTTCTAGGCTAAAGACAGGAATGGGGCCCCCTGGTGGCATATTTGTAAACTAGTCGTGGCTCTGGGTGGTCCCTGAGTGGCACAGCCGTCTACACTGCACAAAATGATGTCTTGGCAAGTGAAAACATCTTAAATCTGGTCAATATACCTAATTTTAATATCTGATTTCGAGATTGGGGCAAGAATATTATTAGAGTATTTAAAAAGCCAGAATCCTTCATTTATCTTGTATTTTATCTTTTTAATTGTTTATCACTTATAATGTTTGTGTGGGCTTTGTTTCTATATGTGAACTGTATGGACTGGAGAGTGAATGGTATGTTTTCAAATTTAACAAAATTTTCATAATACATAATACGTCTTTAAAAAATCAAGGAGAATTTGTGTTTCCATTTTAACTTATTTCTAGACATTTTTATTTGTTATAAGTAATTATATTAAGTAAAATGTTCTCATTATATTAGCAGATGATTTTACTTGTTTTAAGAAATATGCGTGACACAAATAAAATCATCTGCCAATACAGTGAGATAATTTCACTTAATAAAATTACTAAAATAATAAAATAAATAAATTTAACACACACAGTATATCTACTTTGTATGTTCATGGGGACCCTAAGCCTCATGCAAAGACCACCACTGTATATACAGGCTGTCCAGAGCTGCTCAGTGTTCCAGTGTGACAGAGTTCTTACTGGTTTGTAGTGTGTTGGCGAGGTCTGTCTGGTTCATGTTCCTCAGGATGTGCAGTGCGATCTGCAGTGTTCCTTCTCTGACACTCTGATCCACCTCATCCTCCACCTCCCTCTCAGAGCATGCTGGGAAATCTGGACTCAGTACCTTCTTGAACCTCTTCAGCTGATTCTTCACCAGAGAGATGACATTGCGCTCCAGTTCCTGATTGGACATAAACATTAACAGAAATTGACTGAAATACCACCATGTCATAGTTCAGTGGTTCTCATATCAGGACCACTGAGAAACGTTAATGCTGGTCTTCAGATATTTACTGATATGCAAATGAACAATGATAAAACATTTAGTGTGGTGTGCACAACAAAACAATCTTCTATTAAATAAAGTGGAGCACTAAATATTATTAAACAAAGTTTACCTTCATAAGGTTTTGCACACATGAAAAGCACCTGATACCCACTGTGAAATATGGTGTTTCATTGATACTTTGGGGCTGTTTTGCTGCTAGTGGTCCAGGGACTCAATTAAATACCAAGAAATTTTAGTCCAAAATCTGCCTGCCTCTGTTAGAAGGCTGAAACTTGGCCATGGATGGACCTTTCAGCAAGATAATGACCCCAAAAACACATCAAAAATCCACCAAGAAATATCAGAGTTTTGCCCTGGCCCTTTCAGTGTCCAGATTTAAACCTAGTTGAAAACTTGTGGTGTGAATTGAAGAGGGCCGTCCACAAGCGAAATCTGAAGAATATTAAGGAACTGAATAAGTTCTGCATGGAGGAGTGACCTGAGATCAACAAGTGTTTTCCACCTTTGATAAGCATTACAGAAAACAGCTCAGTGTTGTTACTCTTGCCAGAGAAAGCCAGGGAAAAATAAAAATATTTTACTTGCCCATTTCTTTATGCTCGAAATATCACTCATTGCATGTGTGGTTTATATAATCTATTGATTTTAGCTCATTTTCATGAAGGCTGCCCATGATTCTGGAGTTGAATATAGGCTACATGTTGTTAACTGAATATTTCACAGCTATTCACTTTATAATCCAATTCCCAATGTTTTTAATTAAGATATAGAGAGTTTTTTTTTATATTGAATCATTTATTTTAATTGTTTATTATGGTAAGTAAAGCAAAGTAGTATGGGACAATATGTGTTTGGAAAAACAGACAAATGGTGCCTAACTGTGTTACATGGTCTCTAATATACATCTATAAGGATGTTAGAATTTTCCCCTTGTGATTTTGAGGAGTACAACTGGCAAATAATCACTTTAAAGACTTTCTTTGATGTCGTATGCACAGATGAACAGAATCATTTGTGTCATACTGTGATATCATTTATGTTTATTATAGGGTTTATGAATGAAGGGACATTTATATAAAAGGAGGCCCTGAGTCGATACAGCATTCAACATGTGTGCTGATAAAATAGAATTTTAAGCAGGTAGTGCCAATGTAGACATGTTGTTAGATCTTAGGTAGTTACCTGTTAGTAACATCAGTCTCTATGGACTCTTAACCAAATCATGCACACCACTGATTAAAGATGACCAGATAGTATCGATGGGGATCAGTATCAGATGTCAGAAGGAAAAAAGAATGATGTGATGTAACCCTGTAACAAATCTATCCTGAAACAGCACTCAGTCACACTGTGTGATGTGATGTTAGCTGTGTAGTTCTTCCTGTGGGGTAGTGGAGTGTTTGAGTAGTTAATACTACAGGCTGATTGGAGATTAATGTGAGATTCTCAGGAGAAAATATACACATTTTACCCACATTTATATGCATATACATGTACAAACACACACCTGGAATATGGACTCCAGGCGTGTCACGGTGATCTTTGCTCTCTCCTTTTGGGCTCTATGGAAAAGAAAAACAAAATTTAAATCTATATCATATTTATACAGCATGAACCAACAGACCAACAGGTAAACCTACCATGATAAAATACATTAAAGCTGCATGAGTCAAAACTGAAGATATGCAAACCTCTACCAGTTAAATAGGTGAACTACAACAACATGGGAATGATCTTTCTTCTTTGGATCCCCCTCCCATTCCCACCCATCAACACAAAGTAAGCTGTAGAATCAACGGTGACCAGTGGAGTTCATCTAGAGTTTGTTAGCATTACTAAACACTGTCATGACTTCAATTTCTAGTGATGAGGTAGACAGTTTATTACCAGTATCTCCTTTCTATTTGGATATAGATGATAAAAGTATGGCTTTATGCTAACGTGGCCTGAGAGGAGATCAAAATACTCATTACAGCCTACACAGAGCACACTGACTGTGGTCCTTTTCAAAGCCTTTTCATGTCTGGTTATGTCATTCGTGAGGAATTCGACTGGTCAATTTATACAGGATAAAGTCTCTATGTAATTTCCCCAAATTACCCCAGATAGCCCAGATCAAAATGTCATAGCCTGGACTTTAACATCCATAAGGTCATAGTTAAACAGATCCAAATAAAAAATGGCAAAAATTAACATCCAGTTAATAGCAGTTAGAACAGCATTATACTAGTAAAATGAGCTCCAACAGTACAGAAATCACTCTACCTTGTGAAAGATACCTTCAGATATTTTATTTTCCTCCTTCTAATTAGCACAGCACAAATAAGCTGTTGCTTACAGTAGTACTGTTTTGAACTTCAGAATGAAGGAACTGTGCCAAGTCAAGCTCCATTTTACCAGTTAGCCTCATCTCCTTTTGCACAGTAGCTGATGACTATTACCAGGTTCTGTTAATACATTATCGTGATGTCAATACAAACAGGACAACTAATAATATGATAATTAATTATTATTAATAATAAATAATTTAATTACATGTATTTAATAATTTGCACCAGAATTATTACTTAGCAAACTTGGAAAAACTGAAGACATTGCAGATTCATACTGGATTAAAATTATGGAATATGGACTCCAGACGTGTCATGGAGATCTTTGCTCTCTCCATTTGAACGCTATGGGAAAGAAAAAAAAACAATATATATATATATATACACACACAGCATGAACCACTAAACAGACCAACAGGTAAAAAAACTACCATGATAAAATACATTAAAGCTGCATGAGTCAAAACTGAAGATATGTGAACCTCTACCAGTTAAACAGGTGAACTACAACAACATTGATCTTTAGTCATTGGATCCCCCTCCCGTATGTAGATTCATACTGGATTAAATTTATGGAACTTGTTGGTAACATGATGTAGCACAGCATGTGCTACCCCGGGCTCAAGGAGGACGCTGGAGGCAGGGTTTAGGGTTGCAGCAGCCATCTCTTTAATCCAAAACAACCAAAAACAGACAAACCGAACAATACAAAGAACCTAAGCTGGCCACTCTTCAGTGGCTTCAGTCCCTTTATCCTCAATAAGGAGCTTTCCAGCTCCTCAGTCTCTTGTTGCTGCTGCGGGTCCCTCTCTCTCTCTCTGTTCCCTCTCAGCTCTTTTAAAAGAGCACCTGAGCCGAGAGGGAACGAGAGCTTGCTGCTCCGCCTCCTCGTCACTGCCCCCAGCTGGCGGCTCAGCCGCCCGGGTTGAAGGTGAGGTGTAGTGGAGCGGCCTCGCTGCGCAACAGGGGGCGGGGCCCAGGCGGCGGAGCTCGGGACTCGCTCCTTCCCCTGGTGCCTCTTGTTACCGGCACCGTCGTCGTCTTCCTCCTCCCGCCGTCACTCGCGCCACTCTGAAGAGCTCGGGCTTTTCGCTCCGCCCCCTCCACACTCGCGGCTCTCTTCCTGCCGTCCTGGCCGAGGTTTGTCGCTGCTGGGTGTTCGGGCCCCGCCTTCCTGCCGGCTCTCGCGGCCATCATCTTCGGGGCCCGGGGCCACATACCCCCACCACCCAACTCAGGCCGGGAATCAGACTGAGCCATCGCAACCCCCCCAGGGGAAGACCCAGCACAGGGCGGGAGGGTGGGAGAACCCGGGGCCTCCGCGACTTCTCCAGCGGCAGGCGGGGCCTCCGTGAGAAGCCGGGCTCCAGGCGCCCTCGGAGCAGGGACGGGAGGGGAGAGACGGTGAGCCCCGAGCACCCTCGGAGCAGGAAGGGGAGGGGGGAGAATGTGAGCTCCGAGCACCCTCGGAGCAGGAAGGGGAGGGGGGAGAAGGTGAGCTCCGAGCACCCTCGGAGCAGGAAGGGGAGGGGGGAGAAGGGCTCCAGTCCTCCTGGGAGCTGGGAATGGAGGCTCGAGGGGTGGTGAGAGGGGGGCTCCTGCCCCCATGCACACAGAGGGTTGCCGCTCCGCCAGCAGGCTCCTGACCATCTGACGGGTTGCCACCTGCTGCTCCTCAAGCTGCTTCCAGTGCTTCTCAGCATTGCAGCTCCCGCCAGCCGGCCAGGTGCAGGTGTACCAGGGTCTTGATGGCCTCCTCTTCTGCCGCGGAGACTCCCTCAGTGTGTTGGCGTCCTCCTCCCGGGTTTCGGCACCACTGTAGCACGGCATGTGCTACCCCGGGCTCAAGGAGGACGCTGGAGGCAGGGTTTAGGGTTGCAGCAGCCATTACTTTAATTCAAATCAAACAGACAAACCAACCAATACAAAACACCACCAGAACCTAGGCTGGTCACTTTTCAGTGGCTTCAGTCCGCTAGACTTTCCAGTCCTTTATCCTCAATGAGGAGCTTTCCAGCTCCTCAGTCTCCTGTTTCTGCTGCTCGTCTCTCTCTCTCTGTTCCCTCTCAGCTCTTTTAAAAGGCGCTCACGCTGCCCGCCAAATCAGCGTCAGCTGGCTCTCATTAAGGCAGCGCGAGCACCTGAGCCGAGAGGGAACGAGAGCTCGCTGCTCCGCCTCCTCGTCCCTGCCCCCAGCTGGCGGCTCAGCCGCCCGGGTCGAAGGTGAGGTGTAGTGGAGTGGCCTCGCTGCGCAACAGGGGGCGGGGGCCAGGCGGCGGAGCTCGGGACTCGCTCCTTCCCCTGGTGCCTCTCGTTACCGGCACCGCCGTCGTCTTCCTCCTCCCGCCGTCACTCGCGCCACTCTGAAGAGCTCGGGCTTTTCGCTCCGCCCCCTCCACACTCGCGGCTCTCTTCCTGCCGTCCTGGCCGAGGTTCGTCGCCGCTGGGTGTTCGGGCCCCGCCTTCCTGCCGGCTCTCGCGGCCGTCATCTTCGGGGCCCGGGGGGCGGGCGCATGCCACACATGACTATCGGCCAATTTATTTGTGGTAAAATCATAACTCTGGAGCTGTTTGAGAATTCATGTGTAAAAAGTAGGAAAATGATGGTGAATCCATGATAAAGAGTATTAACAGACATAAAACTTAGCTCTTCTCCTAAATAGAGAATCTACCAGTAGCTCTTATTATAGTGATCTGAGATTGACTGGCTATGCCTCGATCCAGACAGTAGTGGGCGATCACGGGCTTTTCCTCATTCTAGATAAAGCCATCTATGGGGAAACTGCACTGGTGTTTACAGTGGTCTTTCAGTCCCTCTATTCAGGTAAAAATTCATCAAAATATGGTTTAATATTGTTGGAAGTGGAACAGTAAAGACATATTAAACTAACAGTGTTTATTTGATGTTTGTGAAAGAAGTTAATTCAATAAAGGTATCAAGTGTTTCTGGAAAAGTCCAGTGGAGATGCTGAGTTAACTGAAATGGAAAAGCCAGAGCTGACAGTGTTCCATAACCACGGAGAATAATTAGTGTTGAATGTGAAGATGTTGTTTCTGTTATTAATGTTCTTTTACTCTAACAGCTTGGAAGTTTTCCATTAGTGGTCTGGATGTGTGTATAATGGAGATCGTTAGTTAAGGGAGTCACTGCCACCATTTCAGAGACCTACTATTCATATGAAATGTGTGTGGCAGACTAGATGTATAGATATAGACTATGGAAATAATCTGTTTTAAGAATCTGATCATTTACTGAAATTGTTGAACTTCTTCAGTACTTTCATTGTACCTGCTAGTAATGTTGTCAAAGTAACTAAATATATGAGATGTAATTGGGTTTATTCTGAATGTTATAAGGCTTGTTATGTTTTAAAAGGAGGTGTGTGGATTGAACAGTTAAGTAATAATATCAAGCTAATTCTCATGTTATAGAAAAGAAAACTCAGATGTTGACATTTAGAGAAAGAAATTACTTGAACCGTATTCAAAAATCTCACTTTACTGTCAAAGGACTAAACTGAAGAACATGTAAACGAGCCTCCGGATGTGGACGATTCTGAATAGATTCATTCAACGTCAAAAATCGATTTTCTAAATATTTAATTTATAAAGTAATGTTGACGGAACGTAAAAGGCGGAACTTGGAAGTGGGTAAGTGCAGCGCCCGGACAGTCTGTGGCGGCACATAACAAAAACACAACTGGATGAGTGAGAAATCCGACCGGCTCTCTCTGCGTTAAAGCCAGGTCAGGTCAGGAGTCACAACACCAATGATAAGAAGAGACATTTTGTCCTTTCAACAAAAATCAAACCACCTTGGGAGCCGCAACATTTAATATCCAGTATGTCTCAGTATGTGTTAATGTCCAAGTATAGGTTAAAAATATAAACAAAAATGCGGACTTACTCTACTCTACTTTAAGCTTTAGCTATAGCCGCTTTTCTTCCATCTCCGCCAGAAAACTTTTCCTCAAAAGTTGAATAGTTTCTTGTAAAATGTCTCTCAGCTTTCTGCTGTTTTACGAGGCTGAAGTCGCTTTCTCATTCTCCAGCTTCTTGCTGAACTTTCCCGTTCCACCTTAAATTCTGCCTGAGGCGCCGAATGTAAATACGTGAAGGAAGTTAATGTGCTGTGTTGTGTGTGTGTGTTTTGAAGTTGTATTTTAGGTTGCCTATTGTTGTCTTTCTCCTTATATGGTCATGTTGTCACACCTGTTACTTGTCCTGTATACGCTGGGTCTAATCTTGGCATCAGTCCAGCTATAAAAGTGTGACAGCCCATTGTATAGGGGGGCTGGCTGGATGTCTGGAACCTACGCGCGCAACGAATAAACTTCACCTGTCCAGACAACAGATCGAGTCTCCCGGGTTTGGATTCTATCAAGTGGTGCCGTTCCCGGATTGGACATCTCATCTCTAGGTGAGTGCCCATTTCGAAGCAAACCCTGTAACCAGTAGGATATCCTCCTCTTGTTGACGGAACAGAGGGGAAGACCGCGGTAGTGTTCCCATAAGCCCATGGCAGGAGAGAAGGCTACCACACAGAGGGGTGGTAGGGTGGCACCTGATTGGCCTGATGATGTATTCATTGTCAGACTGGATGAACAGTTATGTAAACATATAGACTCATCTAGTTTGGACAAATACTATCAAAAGAAATTGCCTGTTCATCCAGATAAAATTTGGTCTCTAGATGAGTGTAAGAAAGCCCTAGGTTATGCAATACGGAAAAATAGTGGTAAACACGTTGCATATGTCGCTAGGCAATTTATGGAGGCTGAGCGAAAACGCTATGAGCAAGAAATAACATGCCTTAATACTAGAATTAATAAGTTGGAGTCAGCGTATAAAAAACTGCAACAAAACATCAAACTAATTTGTAGGAGGAAAAAGTAAAGTCAAAACAGTCTATAGTCCCCTGTAACCCAACACCAACAACTGGTAGTCCAAAATTATATCCAGATTTGAGGGCAGAACTTCCTACTGATTGTCAGGATAGTGAGTCGGGATCAGACTCCGATAATCATGAACCATCTCAATTGCAGTGTGCTCCGCTGGTAAGGACGGTTACGCATTTAGCCACAGGGGGAGTACGTGTAAAAGACCAGCATATACCCCTTAGTCCAGAACAGCTTGATAAACTAAGCAAGGATTTTAAACATCCCCGGGTTATGGGTACTGTTCCTTTCATCAGTATGTTACGTCACAAAAGACGATTATATAATCTGCATCCATTGGATGAGGTGTTAATTTTATCCCAACATATCGCTGAAAGGGAGGTCCAAGAATTGCATGATGAACTAGTTGTGGATGAAACCTCTACTATAGATGAGCTCAGGAAAGTAATTGAGGCTTTTATTAAAGAGCATGGGTCAGATGTTACGTCCTGGGCTACTATAGCTGATTGCAAACAAGGAAAAGGTGAATCTGTACCTGCTTACACTACACGATTTCGTGAATGTTTCCTGGCACATTCTGGTTTGACAGAATATCGGGATGATACTTTGGACAGAATTACAGGTCCTAGTCCATTACATCAATGTTGGTTTGATGGCTTGAGTGACAAAATTAAACAACAGTTGCCCATTGCATATAGAGACTGGAAAGTCAGGAATTTTAGGGACCTTGTGACCTTAACGTCAGATTTAGAACGTGACCTTTCTAAGTCCCATAAAGTGCATGTTATTCAAACTATACCAGGGCAACAGGTCAGTGTTAAACAAGGAAATGTTGTAGCACCATCTAATGTACGTAGGGGCCATTGTTATTATTGTGGGGCAGTAGGCCACTGGCAGAAAGATTGCCGTAAAAAGAAGCGTGATCAGGATCATAAATCTTCTAAATATAACAAGGGCCAAGGTAAGGCTGTTGCTCTTTCTCCTGAACAAGCAGGGGTCATCCTAAAATATGTACAACAGCATACCATACAGCCCACAGCTCCTCCAGCAGGATCTTTAAACTAATAGACGCTGCGCAACGCAATTTGGGCGCTCGGTCGAATGTTAATCCGTATGATAATCGTTTGTTTGTAACATTGACCGTGTGTGGCACAGACGTTGATTTTTTGTTTGATACAGGCGCCCAAATATCTGTCTTACCCTCAACACTGGCACAGTCATTACAAATACCTTTGTCAAAAGAAGAAAGCTTAGCTTCTGGAGTTACAGGTCAGACTCAGTTGCACTTGTCTGAACCATTAGAGATACACTGTGGTCCACATACATTGTCAGTGCCTTTGTGGGTGGGACAGATATCCACATCTCCTATTTTAGGTATGGATATAATTACTCAGTTTGCATCTAAGCTTACAATCTCACCGAATTCTGTGACATGGTTATTAGCTACCATTAGTTTGTCTACCCTTAAAGAACACCCTATCTGGTCCAAATCTCCCACAGATTGTGGTTTACTAAGGGTTGAATCTGTCAAATTGGCTGGTACTCCTCCCCCGAATACCAAGCAGTATCCAATTAATGATGCAGCATTGGCAGGTATTCAACCTATAGTGGAGGATTTGGTTAGACAAGGTGTATTGTGTCCAACCCAAAGTCCCAGCAACTCACCAGTATGGCCGGTTCCTAAAGGGGATTCATTTCGTCTGATTGTAGATTATCGTGAAGCTAACAAATGCATATCAAAAATTGCACCTATGGTAGCTGATCCGTCCACTATTTTTAATGGATTGCGTCCAGAACATTGTATTTTCTCTGTAATTGATATGGCAAATGGATTTTGGTCTGTACCTTTACATGAAGATTATCAACCATGGCTAGCTTTTACTGTAGGTTCCCAACAATACCAGTGGACAAGATTGCCACAAGGCCTTCATAATTCACCTACTATTTATCATCAAACCCTGCGTAGACAGTTAGCATCATCTGATGCTCCAACAATGACTAGTGCGGTTCTACAATATATAGATGACATTTTGATAGCTTCCTCAAATGCAGAGGAACATGAACATGACTTGCTAGCTTTGTTAGATTACCTACATTCGGTAGGACACAAAGCCTCTTTTAAAAAGGCCCAGATTAACCAATCCTCAGTTCAGTATTTGGGACAGCTGGCGTCGCAGGCTCAGAGGTCGATCTTGCCTGACCGGTGTGCCGCGGTACGTGCTATTTCACCACCTGTCACCCTAGCACAGCTACGCTCTTTTCTGGGATTGTGCAATTACTGTCGGCCTTGGATTGAAGATTATGCAAAAACGGCTCAGCTGCTATACGATCTAACCAAAACAGAAAATCAGAAGCCTGAGTTTCAGCTAAATGATGATCAGTTACAAGCGTTCCATTCCCTTAAAACTGCTCTATGCAAGGCCCCAGCACTAGGCTTAGTGAACATGGAACTACCATTCACCCTGTATGTTTCAGAGTCACTAGGATTTGTGTCTAGCTGTTTAACCCAAAGTCATGGAGAGAGAGAGAGGCCGGTGTTCTATTACTCTGCTAAAATAGACACGGTAGCACTAGGAATGTCACCTTGCCTGAGAGCAATCCAGGCAACATATCTGTCTGATTTAGCTGTTGCCCCAGTTGTTTTGGATCAGATTCTTACTGTTAAATGTCCACACTCAGTTTCCTCTTTGCTCTTAAATGGCAGGATTGTTTCAGTGACAGCACAAAGGTGGAGTAAATGGCTTGCAGTTTTAACTGCCCCTAATACAGTGATCAAAAGGGCACCTGTGAATGCTATTTCAGATCAGTTGGTGGAACTGGAGTATGACGCAGATGATCATGACTGTGAAACTCTGGTGTCTAGTGCGGTGCAGAGCATGTATGCTGAAACACCTTTGCCAAATGCTGATATTGTGTTGTTCACAGACGGCTCTTCCCGCATCCTTGATGAGGGACGACGCACAGGGTGGGCTGTCACTACACAGTATGAAGAAATAGCTACCGGTAGATTGCCGGATCATTATTCCGCACAACAGGCAGAACTGGTAGCGCTAACTCGTGCCTGTGTGCTTGCTAAAGGTTTAAAAGCAAATGTATTTGTCGATTCGAAGTATGTCCATGGCATATGCCATGATTTTGGCTTGTTATGGAAGCAGAGGCATTTTTTGACAGCAAATGGAACCCCAGTGAAAAATGCTCAGCAGGTGGCAGACCTAATGGAAGCGCTCACACTTCCAAAACAGGTTGCTATTATTAAAATAAAAGCCCATTCTTCTGCCACATCTGCTGAACACCAAGGCAACTGTTTAGCTGATAATGGAGCAAAAAGGGCTTGTCTTTTGCCTATTGAATATATCCTGTCACCCTGTGAACAACCTGTTGTTAAAACTTTGGATGATCTACTTGCTTTATACCAGCAGGCCCCGGGTTTGGAAGTTTGGACTTGGGTTGAGCGAGGTGCAGCTCTTCGCGATGGTATCTGGGTAAAGGGGGGTAAATATGTGGCTCCTGATGCCCTGCTTCCCTATTTGGTGGCTACCATACATAGCCTAGGTCACCCTGGAGTAACCCAGATGGTACACCGCTTCAACCAAGTATGGTGGAATCCTAAATTCCGCAAGTATGCAGAGAGTCATTGTCTAGCTTGCACCACCTGTCTTAAGGCAAACCCAGGACTTGCAGTCTCCCTCCCCTACCAAACTGTGACACCACCAAGTGGCCCGTTTCAAGAATTGCAGGTAGATTACATCACTTTGCCAAGATGCCAGGGAAAACAGGACTGTCTGATAATAATTTGCAAGTTCTCAAGGTGGATTGAAGGATATGCCACTACTAAAGGCACCACCCTGCATACCGCTAAATGTCTGGTGAAAGATTTTATCCCAAGGTGGGGTCTCCCAAGGGTCATTGAGAGTGATTAAGGAACTCACTTTACTGGGAAGGTTTGTCAAGAAGTGGCAAGGTTGTTGGAGATAAAGTGGCATCTCCACTGTCCCTATCGACCTCAAGCATCAGGTCAGGTCGAAAGGATGAACAGAACTTTAAAGTCCAGACTAACCAAGTTACATCATGAAGGGGTTTCATGGGTGGAAGCGTTACCAGCTGTACTTTGCAACATCAGAGCTTCAACTAACAGAAGTACCTGGCTGTCACCATATGAGATTATTACTGGTCGTCCTATGTCACTTCCAGGAACTATTGATTTAAGAGTGGCAGACACATACATGTTATGTCTGATAGTTTGCTGCAATACTGCCAGACATTATCTGAGGCTGTTGCCGCTGCTCAGAAACAAGTGTTGGATGCATGGAAAGAACTCACAAAGTGGGGTCATCCTATCGTTTCAGGTATGTGGGTAATGGTTAAGGTGCATAACACTCAGCCATTAGGGCCAAAGTGGGAAGGTCCATATCAGGTCCTCCTTACTACACCCTCTGCTCTAAAATGTCAAGGAAAGTCAAAATGGATACATGTGAGCCATACCAAGGTGGTACCACCACCTGATGGTGATGGCTAGTTTAGGGATAAAATGGGTGACTCTGGTTGGGAAATGCTCTGAGGAGGAACTATGATGTTTAGGTCATGGGGGTCAACCTCAGCAGTGAAGATCTTCCTAATTCCCCTTTGCGGCTAGCGCTCCCCTAATCCCATCAGAGGCCAGGACCCAGGTTAGGTAGGGAAAGAAGGTATCCATTATAAGGGCTAAACCAAACCTTTATACAAGGGCATACGACATGGGTTGTGTACTAAGAATATGATGCTGCCGCTGTGTCTGTCTGTTTTGTTTCCAGGATATACCCAGAGCAGACCTGACACTGTGATGAAGGAACAGGACATCAGATGGGTTCCTGAATGGTGGTCGACGAACTGACATCAAAGCCTATCTAGGTCCCCTGACGCTGCCCTGTGAGCTGTGTGGACACATCAACACTTTCTCCCTATATTCTGGAAGAGAAGACGGCTACCATGACGACAAGCTGCAAAATAAAAGACTTTTATAACAAAAAGGGAATAAAGAAGAATGAAATCTGTGGTTTTCATAAACATCCTGACAATAGCTTTTGCAGGCATGATGGAGGATGTTTGTGACCACAACATGGTCTGTGCTCAGGCCATCCTGTGGGCACAAAATCATACCTTAGGAGGTGATGGTTGTTTTGTCTGTCATGCCTTGCATCACCGCTATTATGTTATTCCAATGTCTTATGTACAGACCATTCTGCATCTGAATCCATGAGAATAATAGCACAAATGATGGTAGATGGTATAAGTGAAGATAACTGGCCATTGCCGATTGTTAGATGTCTCAGGCCAAATAGAGCTGCCTGTTACAATCCTAATGCTGATAGCTCCCGGATTGTTGGCTGGCAGTATACTGTTAGAGTTGATAATACTAATTACAACTTTATGGTTTATCCAAATTTAACCATAGCGCGTGATTATCAGGATAAATCTAACTGGAATTATGGAGTAGCAGATCCCATTCCTGTGAGGGCTTCCTCAGGCTGGGTATGTATTGACAAACCTTGTTATCCAGAGGACACTTATCTTGGTAACAGTACATGTTCCGTTTCAATCTCTGCCTTCTCTATGAATAGCACATTTTGGTGTAAACATTCTACCACCACAAATACCAACCCATGCGGTATTTGGATGAAGGAACCACTCCCTTTGGGTTTCTATTGGGTTTGTGGAAACAAGGCTTATCCATCACTCCCATCTGATTCATGGTGCGGTTCCTGTTACATGGCTGTAGTCATGCCTCCTATTACAGTCCATACTGATCCATGGACCACATTACAATCTCATGGACTCTTACTTCGAATGAAAAGAGAACTTGGCGTTACCCTAACAGGTAAACAAACATGGAATGGTCACATTATAAAGGACCCCTGGTCTAGTATAGCGCAGACAGTAGGGTGGGGAATATTTCCATTTGGAGGTGTTGTAGATGCCTTACAGAAGATAAATTATTTGGCTTATTCCACACAGAAACTAGCTAATGAGACTAGTGAAGCTCTCCGCTTAGTAAATGATGAACTCCGTGCGTTACGAGAAGAAGTGCTCGAGAATAGGAAGGTTTTAGACTTGCTGACCTTAGAAAAAGAAGGGGTATGTCACATTCTCAATACCTCTTGCTGTATCTATGTCCCAGATAACTTCATAGACTCATTCCAAATCCTGCTCCGGAGGGATCGCTTGATAAGATCTTTAACTGGGTTGGCAACATTTTTGGAGGTATATTTTCTGGAATCTTACAGCAACGGCTCCGTTATGTACTTCCCTTTGTAGCACCGGTAATAGTTGCTATTGTTATTTACTTTTGCCTCAAATTACTCTGGTGCTTAATGACTAAACTCCACCGGCATAGGCGTTCCTTATAACCATGGAACCACTTAATTTCCCCAATTTGCCTGTATGCGGACTGAAGGGAAAGAGACCCGTCTTTAGGACGCAAAGAAAGAGGGAAATACTGGCCATATTTCTCTGGAAGAGAAAAGGATAGATTGATTAAGCTTGCGAGAACATACCTTTTGTAGTATGTTCTAAGGGGGGAATGAAGGAAGTTAATGTGCTGTGTTGTGTGTGTGTGTTTTGAAGTTGTATTTTAGGTTGCCTAATGTTGTCTTTCTCCTTATATGGTCATGTTACTTTTCTGTATACGCTGGGTCTAATCTTGGCATCAGTCCAGCTATAAAAGTGTGACAGCCCATTGTATAGGGGGGCTGGCTGGATGTCTGGAACCTGCGCACGCAACAAATAAACTTCACCTGTCCAGACAACAGATCGAGTCTCCCGGGTTTGGATTCTATCATACGGCACCATTTAAGGTGGAACGGGAAAATTAGAAAGAGAAGCGACTTCATCTTCGCCACTTTGTAGTGTTTGAGAGTCTCTCGTTGCAGATTTAATGTACCAGGAAACTGCGCTGCTTATAAATGCGAATAAGTCCATTCATCTCCCAATGTTCGTCCGTCTTTCTCTTTTCCTTTTTCTTTCGCTACTCGCCAGGCGAAACCTCGTTGCTATGTGACCTGCAGTCTTTCGCTCCCCTCCCCCCCATCATGAGACCAAAACCGAAGTTATGAACTCCCTAAAGACTATATAAAGTGCTGCGTGGTCATCCATTACCACTGGACCTTATTTCACCGTAACAGTGCATTTTATCGCAGATGAGTGGCAGCAGCGTCTCGTGCTCCAAACAGCAGTGAATGAGAGTCTTCCATTTCACTTGCCACATCACTTCCATTTGTTTCATTAATAAAAGATATTGGACGTAAATTCATTATGGATCATTACAAATACTTTGCTTTAAAACTACCAAGTCCTCAGACAGTGAGAAAATAGAAATCATGTATAGAAAAAAAAGATGCAGCGAGATGCAGCGATAATCGTTTTATAATCGCATCGCAGCCTCTGAAACGTAATCGAATCGAATCATGAGGTGCCTAAAGATTCCCATCCCTAGAGTGTATAGTAGAGTGACAGTGTGGCAAGTTAAAAAAAATGTACTTACTTAACGTAGAGTGATACTACTCTATGTTACTAGTACTAGTAAAAACTATAGTTGTACATGATTTGTTGCTCAGTAGCTCATAAACAGAATAATTCATCTGTGGTAAAATCATAACTCTGGAGCTGTTTGAGAATTCATGTGTAAAAAGTAGGAAAATGATGGTGAATCCATGATAAAGAGTATTAACAGACATAAAGCTTAGCTCTTCTCTTAAATAGAGAATCTACCAGTAGATCTTATTATAGTGATCTGAGATCGACTGGCTATGCCTCGATCCAGACAGTAGGGGGCGATCACAGGCTTTTCCTCATTCTAGATGAAGCCATCTATGGGGAAACTGCACTGGTGTTTACAGTGGTCTTTAACTCCCTCTATTCAGGGTGGTAATAAATATTATCCATGATACTGTACTCACCTCAGTTCAGGTGGAGACTCTCCCTGTTTGAAGGCTGTGGGTATGTCCATTGACTGATCACTCTTCATAGACACACAGCTGGGCTCAGGAGAGTCTGGTCTCTTACTGTGAATCAGACTAAAACACATTCAACCATCTGTTAAGAGCTGCAGTCTTTAATGCGTCTCCCACCATCACACAATGACTTCATCTCTTATTACACTCAGTAATTTCTCTAAACACTCTTTGGAGAAGGTAAAGTGAAAGTTGCTACTTTTTCCTTTTACGTTTGGCCGACACACGTCCAAGTGACACACATGTATTACACACTTTCTGAGAACAGAGTTCATTTTAGGCTTTGAATCTCTTTAAATCTTTACTTTCTTCTTTGGTGTTTTTGACACAGTATTAATCAAAGTAAGAGCTCAACCTTCAGAAAATGTTATTTTCCCACATCAGGCTGTCAAATTAGATACTATATAAGCCATTTTACCCATTAATGAATGGGTAACAGGGCTGAACACAGAGATCATATTCCCCATTACGCTTATATTAATGTAGTAAAATCACATATAAAGTAAGTTGAAAAATTGTTTTAATCAAAATGTTTTCATTAAATTATTTGTTTTTAATCCATTTTCATTTCATTTTCATTTAAATTAATTAATGGATAAAAACTGGGTAACATGGTTGTGAATTTAGTCTAAAAAAAGGAGCACTCAGGAGTTGTTAGCTTGACAGGGGGCACATGCTGCATGCTAACTACTAATTACCATATAGTTCACATAAATGAAAAAATACATAATTTTTTTCTAACAATAATTTTGGTAACAGTGTTACGTCCATAGGACGTACGTTTTGTTTTGCTTGCTTCTCTTTCTTTCTCTCTCTCTCTCTCATACTGTCACTTATTAGGAACCCGCCCACTTGTGTGTGTGATTGGCTGGAGTACCCGTAACGAAATTGCATCTGATTGGCTGGCTGAAATTGCATGGAGTATATCTTCGACGGCTGCGCCGGATGTCATCGAGGCTTTCCTTCATGGCGGCTTGGGGCGACTGTTTTAGATGTGAACCGCAGCGCAGCTTGTTTGTTTGTTTTGTTGCTAGCGATTGTCTATTCTCCTCCCAAATGAAATAGCTTAGCTTTACCTCTTGTTCCCTACCCAGTTATCTCTGCAGTTAAACCATAAGCTCACGATCTGTCTCTGTAAATGTTCACTCTTATGCCGACCAGGTTGTAGGAGTGGGTGCCATTTCTTTTGTCCCTGTTTCCTCCTGTTTTTGGTATAGTTAGGGAGTTCGGGAAGACTGACTGTAGTTTTGTTTCTTTATGTTTACATAGGTAAGTTAGTTCTCTACAATCTCTAGCTAGACTGGTTATGTTTGTTGTTTTGGCGCATGCCCACTCTGACGTTCTCCTGTGTCGTGTACACAAAAGAGCAGCATAAAAAGAAAATAACACGACTTGACCTGTTTAAACGTCATCTGGCTCTCTTTTGTCATTTTTTATGTTATGATCATCACAAACCCCTAGACAGGTCGTAACAACAGTGTTGAATAGTCAAGCTTTACTGCAGCCAGATCAGCTTTCTGTGTGTAAATGGAGAAAACAGAATGAAAATACTGACTTGTTTGATGGTCTTTCTGCAGAAAACAAGGAGATGATGCAAATTCCTGTTTATATCATAATAAAAGGAACGTCCCATTCTTTAATGTGGGGAACAGGTTTGGGTAACAGGGGTGCACATAAAATGTGGGACACAGGTTAAAATGACTTTTTGTTAAAATAAAATAATAAAGAAAAAATATAGCCGCAAGCGGCAATGAGCGGGTCCAAGCACGCATAAGCACAAGAAGCTCTCATGCACTTTGAGCCAAATAGGCCTAATCAGGCCTCATGCAGTTTGGGCCTTACAGGCATAGAGGCTGAAATGAGTTCATCAAAAGGCCTTCATTTGTCATGAACCATTTTACTTTCAACATATGTTTACATTTCTATGGACTGATCTACAAAGGTTTGTAGAACATGCAAAGGATTATCAGCACAGATGTCAAAAATACATGAGCAATGGTAAAATATCTGTCCCAGCTGTGTTTGCAAGGGGTTTTGTTTCTCCATGTTTAAGGCTTTGATAATCAGGCCATAATGAGACCCAGTGCACTCATAAGGGGCCCTTTCACAAAGGAGCTCACTGAAAGTGGTTTAGCATTGGTCAAAAGGTCTCCACATGTTATGATAATTGATCAGGGAACTTGATCAAAGCTGTTCACTGAGTTATGTTCAGATTGACCTTTTAAACTTAGTATAATAGGCTGTAATTGTTGAAGGAATAATTCAAAATACTACACAAGGAGTGAAATATTTGACCTAACATGTAATTACAAAGTTATTCAGGTCAGTGAACTGAATCAAATGGCACCATGTGTTTATCTGTAGACTTTGTAATATCACTGTAATAGCATCTTTAATGATTTTTGGGGTTTTTGACAGCTAAGGCGCCCTCTAAAGGTCATACCTGGGTCATACCTGGAACAGTGTTACGTCCATAGGACGTACGTTTTGTTTTGCTTGCTTCTCTTTCTTTCTCTCTCTCTCTCTCATACTGTCGCTTATTAGGAACCCGCCCACTTGTGTGTGTGATTGGCTGGAGTACCCGTAACGAAATTGCATCTGATTGGCTGGCTGAAATTGCATGGAGTATATCTTCGACAGCTGCGCCGGATATCATTGAGGCTTTCCTCCACGGCGGCTTGGAGCGACTGTTTTAGATGTGAACCGCAGCGCAGCTTGTTTGTTTGTTTTGTTGCTAGCGATTGTCTATTCTCCTCCCAAATGAAATAGCTTAGCTTTACCTCTTGTTCCCTACCCAGTTATCTCTGCAGTTAAACCATAAGCTCACGATCTGTCTCTGTAAATGTTCACTCTTATGCCGACCAGGTTGTAGGAGTGGGTGCCATTTCTTTTGTCCCTGTTTCCTCCTGTTTTTGGTATAGTTAGGGAGTTCGGGAAGACTGACTGTAGTTTTGTTTCTTTATGTTTACATAGGTAAGTTAGTTCTCTACAATCTCTAGCTAGACTGGTTATGTTTGTTGTTTTGGCGCTTGCCCACTCTGACGTTCTCCTGTGTCGTGTACACAAAAGAGCAGCATAAAAAGAAAATAACACGACTTGACCTGTTTAAACGTCATCTGGCTCTCTTTTGTCCTTTTTTATGTTATGATCATCACAAACCCCTAGACAGGTCGTAACAACAGTGTTGAATAGTCAAGCTTTACTGCAGCCAGATCAGCTTTCTGTGTGTAAATTGAGAAAACAGAATGAAAATACTGACTTGTTTGATGGTCTTTCTGCAGAAAACAAGGAGATGATGCAAATTCCTGTTTATATCATAATAAATGGAACGTCCCATTTTTTAATGTGGGGAACAGGTTTGGGTAACAGGGGTGCACATAAAATGTGGGACACAGGTTAAAATGGCTTTTTGTTAAAATAAAATAATAAAGAAAAATAATTCTTTAAACATTAAGTCGCTTGGAATTTAACAAAATAACAGAGATGTATGAGAAGTTAAAGGAAAACCCAACATAAAGTGTCCTGAGAGGATGTTGGACCTCCAAGAGTGACCAGAACAGCTTTATTGTGCCTTGGTGTGGATTCTACAAGTCTCTGGAACTGTACTGGAGGGACGGAACACCGTTCTTCCAAAAGATACTCCCTCAGTTGGAGGTGGAGAGCGCTGTCTAACATGCTGCTACAAAATCTCCCATAGCTGTTCAACTGGGTTGAGATTTGGTGAGTGTAAAGGCTGCAGCACAGCCCATACACCTAAAGGCACTTTAGTCACTGTTTCTATGGAAACACTGGCCAGATGAGCAGCCTTTGTGACTGAAGCTCTGTGCCCCAATAATGACCCTCTTTCACAGTCATTTACATCCAAAGTTGAGGTCAGATGGGTCAGCTCAGCATTTTTATACATGACACAGAGCACAGTGGGATGTTATCTGCTTAAAGGTATCATCCAGCACACCTGTCTGGAAGCATCTGTACACAGATTGTTTCTCCACTCATTTATTTATTTATTTTTTCATTAAATTTGTGACTTCTTCAAACCTAATTCAGCTCAGGAAAAACAATAACAGAGTAATACTACTCTATGTTACTAGTACTAGTAATAACTATAGTTGTACATAATTTGTTTATAACTCTGGAGTCATTTGAGAATTCATGTGTACAAAATAGGAAAATGATGGTGAATCCATGATTTTCCTATTTTGTACACATGAATTCTTTTCAATCTGATCTACAGCCTGTAAACGGTGGAAAAGCAGCTCATCTCACCTTTTTCTCCTTCGTCTCGCTCTAATAATGAAGCTGAGAGCTGATCAGAGTTAATGATCTTCTCAGCGAAGCTCATTCTGCTCGTTAGTTTGTGCTGATGATGCACGTAATTCATTAACGTGACGTTACTGAGTAGGATGTGCGCATGCGGGTCATTTCAGGACGCCGGTTCGTTCACATTAATGACAGATTTGAATCACTTATTTTACACACATACAAAAACCTTAAGTCAGATTTATGCCATTCAGCGGTTGATTACATTACTTGAGTTCTGTAAGCTTCTCCTTTACATTCAACTACATTATTAAAAGTAATTTGAACCTTTTTAATTGATATTTAGCTCAATAAATTGCTCTTTTATTAAGGCATCCTTTGTGTGAGCATGAGAGAAGACTTGGGGACTCTCACTTCAAAGTAAAAATAAAATAATTCAAATGCTTATTTCCTCTACAACTAATGTCAGTCAAATATCATGAGCAATTTCTCCCACCACTGAGATACTCTATTCACTTTTCCAAGATTTACATCCAGCTGCAGGAGAGCATCATATTGTTGAGGTCATTGTAAGAAATTTATGCTTTATGCAAAAACTCACCTGCCAAGTTTTTCAGAGACACTCGTTTTGGAGGTCAAGCTTCCCCCTAAAAATAAAAAATGAAACATTCCTTATAATTATGTCACTTAAGTGGCATCTCCAGTAGGAGCTAAAGAAAGATTAAACATACGAGAAAAGAGAAGCTGATTGGTTAATTTTTACACAAATAAAGAATGCAGAAAGAACACAGGTGTTACTCATTATAATACATTCTGCTTTGTAAAATAAAACAAGAAACAAATTTAACATTGTTTTAGGTATCAGGGCTGGAATATACAGGGCACTTTAATAAGGAATGTGAATCAAATGTACAACCAAATATATTATGACCCAAATATTTTTAACATTCTCCTGTGTTCTTTTGTTTCTGATTGTGTTAATGAACATATTACTCATTAACTTTTTGTATAGTGAGTCCACAGACTACTGATAATTTCACAATGCAGACAAAAATTAGATGAAGTTGGATATTGTGATGAGAATGAAAGTAACGTGTACGAATTCACTGCATCCTTGACTGGATGTACAACATATACAGATCCTGAAAATGAAGTGTTTTTGCTGTATAATGAAGCCAATATAATTCGGACCAACACAGTCGGTTATAATTTATTTTTTTGGCACTTGAGCTACGTTAAAAAGTTCTGATTTGATTTTTCAATTCAATTCAACATTTATAACACTTTTTACAACGGACATCGTCACGAAGAAGCTTTGCAGAAATCCAGGCATGAGATCATGAAGAAGAACCACTGAGAGGAACAAAGACTCAAAAGTAAAGACTCCATAAGATCATGAGGAAGAACTACTTCTCACTGATACCAAAATGAATTACTCCAGATACAGCAAAGCAGTCTCTATAAAGGGTAAGTACTACCAACTGTGGTTCCTAAGTCAAATCTGAAAAGAAAAAAGTGCCAAAACGTCTGTTACGTACATTCAGCTGTTCAAAAAGTTAACGAAATTCTATTTCCAACTTTTATCATATCTCCATGTGTTTACTGTGGAAACTCATATCACTGTGGTGATAAAAATAGGATATATTTAGAGATGGGACTGATCCAATCCTATATCGGTCTCGGGTCCGACGTTGACGTCACTTCACTCATTGGATATCGGACGGAGAGGGCCGATCCACTTACCGATCCAGATTCCAGTCCAGCTTGCACTGGACCATGAACCCGCCGTAACGTAACATAACATAACATAACAGACACATCACCGATCCAGATTCCATTCCACATCTTACTATGAACCCACGGCAACTTCAGTCTGTAACTGAGTGAGCAAATCACAGCTGCTGGTTTGACCAAAATGTCATTTGTTTGGTGATATTTCAGTCCGGAAACACAGAAAAGCAAGACCAGTACTTGTAAAGTGTGTAAGGCCAGCGTGCCGAGGGGTGAAAGTATGGCTGCTTCGTACAATACAACCAGTGTAATCACCTGCAGAGGTTTCATGTGAAAGAATACCAGGAGCTCATGCTAAGAGACAGGAAGACGCCACCCGGCAGCAAGTCTCGCTGATGCTTTCCAGAAACACGATAAACGTCCAGTACACAACCCAAAAACTAAAGTGGTCACAGAGCGGCTGCTCAACTTCATTATACTTGATGACTAACCGCTATCTGTAGCGGAAAATGGATTTCACAGCCTGTTGGAGAACTTAGAGCACAGGTAAAATCTGTATTCCAGAAATTCAGAGATGGCTGTACCCGAATTTTACAACCAAGTGTCATCACAGTTAGCAGCGCAGTTAGATAGATGTTAAAGCCATGAGCTTCACAACTGATATTTGGAGCTCAGATGTTCCAGTGTCTCTCATAAGACCCACTGCACACTGGGTGAACTCAGAAACATACAATATATTGCCAAAAGTATTCACTCACCCATCCAAATCATTGAATTCAGGTGTTCCAATCACTTCCATGGCCACAGGTGTATAAAACCAAGCACCTAGGCATGCAGACTGCTTCTACAAACATTAGTGAAAGAATGGGTCGCTCTCAGGAGCTCAGTGAGTTCCAGCGTGGTACCATGATCGGATGATACCTGTGTAACAAGTCCAGTCGTGAAATTTCCTCACTACTAAATATTCCACAGTCAACTGTCAGTGGTATTATAACAAAGTGGAAGCGTTTGGGAACGACAGCAACTCAGCCACGAAGTGGTCAGCCACATAAAATGACAGTGCGGGGTCAGCGGATGCTGAGGCGCACAGTGCGCAGAGGTCGCCATCTTTCTGCAGAGTCAATCGCTACAGACCCCCAAACTTCATGTGGCCTTCAGATCAGCTCAAGAACAGCGTAGAGAGCTTCATGAATGGTTTTCCATGGCCGAGCAGCTGCATCCAAGCCTTACATCACCAAGCGCAGTGCAAAGCGTCGAATGCAGTGGTGTAAAGCACCGCCACTGGACTCTAGAGCAGTGGAGACGTGTTCTCTGGAGTGACCAATCACGCTTCTCCGTCTGGCAATCTGATGGACGAGTCTGGGTTTGGCGGTTGCCAGGAGAACGGTACTTGTCTGACTGCATTGTGCCAAGTGTAAAGTTTGGTGGAGGGGGATTATGGTGTGGGGTTGTTTTTCAGGAGTTGGAGGAGAACTCTTAACTCTTAAACAATTTCATGCTCCCAACTTTGTGGGAACAGTTCTAGGTGTTATGGGATCTCACTCAAGTTCATATGCATGTGAAGGCAGACAGGTATATACTTTTGGCAATATAGCATATGCACTACAGAGTGTGGTGTGTCAGGTAAAAAAGTGTCACATACCAGCAGTTCAGCTGCAGCCTCTATTACAGATATGCTTAGTGATTGGAAGATTAAACACCTTAAATACAACATAAAACCCAATACCAACAATAACAATGATAATATTAAAGTAAAAAGAGCTCTTGTGTCAGAATCTGTATCGGTATCTGCAGTTGTGTATCGGAATCGGATCAGCCCCTCACTATATATATTGCTTTATGATCTATTGATATAGGGTGCAGCTCTAGTCTATAGGTCTATGCTTTGTCTTACATCTATAACATAGTCTTTTAAGCACTTTTAAAATGAATTGGCTATTAAGCTTCATCAAATAACTTAATTTACTTACCACCTAAAAGTTGATGCTTCAGTCTTATTTCAAGATCTTCCATCTCGTCCTCTGTGTTGGTGTACCATCTACCACCATTGGCTGATACCAGTTTGTCTATCTTTGCTATAAGTTCCTCTTGATCCTTTTTACCAGGGTTTTCACTGAAGGCATGGTACCTGCTGCCACACTTCTGAACCAGCTGCTGAAGACTGTCTCCAGCACGGCTGATGTAATCCTCAATGGAGGTGCTTTTTCTTTTAAAAGTGAAGAGGATGATAGTGAACATGTAGAGCTTCTGCCCAAACACTTCTATCAGTTCGTCCACTGTGTCCCTCTCATCCTGGGTGAATCGGCCCAGGCGAATGACTAGCAGAAAAACATGAGGCCCTGGGTCTGAGAGCTCGAGGCACTGGAGCAGTTTCTCCTTTGCTGTGTTTGAGTCCATTTCTGCAGCCAGTCCTGGAGTGTCCACCACCATGATCCGCTTTCCTCCCAAGGTCACAGTCTGTGCCTCACACTGCTGGGTGACCGGAGAGCCACTGAGCTCAGACAAAAAGCGAGGCGAGCCAAGCAGCGTGTTGCCCGATTCACTCTTGCCTGTGCCTACATTCCCCAGAAGGACCACCCGGAGGTCCTGCTCCCCTAGCGAGAAGACAACAAAAAAAAAGGAGAAATAAACGATGAGGGTGGAACCTTTAACAGGAGAAGAAAAAAACATTTTCTACTGCTAATGGAAGTTAATGGAGTTATTTATGCCAAGTGTTTCTGGACCATTTCCAAATGAGAGATACAAGGAAATACAGGGTTTTGTCCCAAAAGTGATGAGATAGATAGATAGATAGATAGATAGATAGATAGACAGATAGACAGACAGATAGACAGACAGATAGACAGACATTCAACATCGATTTGTCATTTTGTTAGAGACAGATTTATTTTAGCTTTAATTCACTTCATCAGATTTCCAGTGGGTCAAAAGTTTATATACACCAAATTTAAATATACTGGAAGATTCCAGAAATTTATGTAGTGACTTTTAGAAGGTCCTGCCAGTCGTCATAATTAGGAGTATATTTGGTGTGCATCTGTGGCTGTATCTAATGGCCTTATGTACCTTGCCCTCTAAGAACTCAAGCCAAATACAAGCCAAGATGTCAGAAAAAATTGTGGACGTCCACAATTCTTCGGAGCAATTTCCAAATACCTGAAGCCACAAGCATGTGTACAAACAATTGTCAGCAAAAACGAAAATTTAAGGACACTGACACTGCGTCATCATTTAGTAGGGAGGAAGAAATACTCCCAGAAGATGAAAAAATTGTGGTCTGAAAGGTTCAACTAAACCGCAAAACAACAGGAGGGAAGGAACTAGAAAAGGAGCTGGAGGGATCAGGTACCAGAGGATTTTCTGCATTTCACGGTTTGTAGTTTTGTTTCCCGCAAATTTCTAAGAGCATCTCCATGGATGTTGGACTATGGGAGGAAACCGGAGTACCCGGAGACACGGGGAGAACATGCAAACTCCACACAGAAAGGACCCTGGTCACCCGGCCGGGGAATCGAACCCAGGCCCTCTTTGCTGTGAGGTGACAGTTCTATGGGTGCTTTCAGCGTTTTCAGCGGGGTTAAGAAGCCCAGTCCAGACTTTTAGTCTTTTCTGTTTATTTATTTTTTTCAATTAATCATAAGAAGCTGCTTATGTTAAAAGCAATATATATATATATATATAAGTACAGATGGTTCGAAGTCTACAGATGTAGATGAGTTGCTTTCCCTCTAATCTCCCTAACAATCACAAATATCCACAAACACAACACCAAGCTCTAACTAAACCTTCAACAAAACTGCCCAGACAGCCAACGACTGGCCCGGAGTTGGCTGTAAGTCATTCTCACTCGGCTCACAGTCGCAGTCAGTAAGCGGCGCTGGCCCAGAGCGGGGCCAGTGTTGGCGTTTATAACAGTCTGTTTCATGATGTCTAACTGCTGTGATGTCAGAGTCATTGTGCCGGCTCACAGTCGGCAAATGACCACGTTACAGACGTACAGAAGAGTCTTTAAAAGTCTTTCGTTCACAGACATACTGTACAGACGTATAATATAATAGACATATAATAGAACAGACTGAGCTATAATATCGAAAAAGTTATCTACTTTGCGAGCTTGGACGGTGAAATTTGTTCTACCAGGACTCCTCCTTAAGCATGGGACGTTCCAGCTCCTCTATGAACTGGTTCACTAACTAAAGTTTGTTTTACAGGTTCACTTTTCCCTGTCTTACATTGCTTTCAGTTTTAAATCTTTGGAAATAAACTAACGTGAGTGTGAACTTAGCAGTGCACAGAAAAAAATAACTGCATTTGTAGCAACAAAGAAAACATGAATGTATCATAAACTTTGATTGATCCTTAATCATCCTTGGTTTATTGTCAGTGGAAATGTCATATCCATAAATGTAAATAACTAAAAACTAAACCAAATGTTAAACTTCAAAATAAAAAATAGGTCATGATATGCACTTCCAGGACTGAAATATGCTAAATCCAATAAATGAATTATTAAATGTAGATTACTGAAACACCTGAGTTCAGCTCTCTGACTTTTTAAGCAATTTTTTCTTTGTATACCTTGTTGATTTTACAAAAATTATTGGAGAAAATACGTCGGCAAAACCATAAATACATTACCAAATAAAAATACTTTGAGATGTTTATATGAAACGTATGCATCATAGAGTCTGCATGAAAAGTAATGTTTGAATAGCAGGCAGGTCCCCAACAGACACACATGACGGTAAGCACTACTGCACTTCTACCCCACCAACCAGCCCAGGTCAAAACAGCAAGAACAACACAGCTCCAAGCTATCAGTCCCAACTATTCAAATGGTTTTTGTCGCTCTCAGTTAATATCTCAGTCGCCCCGCACTGCCGCTTCGCATGACCACGCCTTCCACGCGACCACGGCTGAACCAACATTATTAATGTTTATATTAATTTGGAGAACTTTATCATAATTTAATATGAACTGCGCTCCACAAACTACTTTAAACTGTGTTTCAGGTTAATATACAGTTTTGTGCTGAGATTCAAAAAGCAAGAAAAAAAATTAAGTGACTGGCGGAGTTTTTGACCAACTAAAACACGGCAGAGGAGGAGCTGAGCAGTCTGACTCCGCCCACTGCAGGCTCCGTGCAGCAGCGCGCGCTTTCTCCAAGCATTCGATTCGACTGTTTAAACGAACGCGACCGTTAGGAGCCGTTTAACCCTCAGCACTCACCGCGTTAGCGGACGGTCGCGGCATAGAAGGGCTTTAATCGCGTTTTTACGGAAATCTCTTCAAAATGTCTGGCTGATTTTACTGTCTGAGACTATGGTGTTGTGTGCCTCACGCTGTTGGCCGACTTCGGAGACTGCAGCTCTGAAGACCGAAGACTCCGCAGGAGGAATGGGGACCGCTACACGGTACCCTCAAACCCTGCGTTTAAAGGTGAGGAGTAACGAGTGTCTTAACCAGTCAGTCTGAGCTGAGCTCTGCACACAGATTCAGCTAACTGACTTTGACGTTTTGAGATGTTCAGGTACGCAGCACACATAACAACAATGCTAGAATAAAAATATGAGAGTTTATGAGAGTAATTAACAGATTATGCTTGTAAATCCAAGCTGTTTTTTTCGTTATTTGGGCCTCTCTTAACATTCCTAGATGCTTTAGTTCCAGTAGCTGCTCAGTTTAGGCTGCAGGCTCCGTGTTTAGTTGACTATATTAGCGATTAGATGAACTTAAGTTGTACTGTTACCTACGCATAACAACCTACATCCAGCATGAGAGATCAGTGTAAACTAGCATTTTGATGGCAAAGTATCATTTAACATAATTCAAAAATCAGCAGGTACATTGGGCTGTAGTTTGTCTAATTGTACGAGTATCCTGTGATTCATGTAAGCCGGGGTTTGGTAGAGACAGACTTTTATAATGTATGTTTAATGTGTGCTTTTTCAGCAATCAATGAGGACCAAGCAGCAAGAGAGAGAGAGAGAGAGAGAGATGATTGGTAAAATGGACTAAAATCATTTTGAAACGATCACCTGATTTAGTGATGTCAGCATGTATTTAAAGCTGAAAATAAAGATGTAAATAAATAGTTAAATGATTCATTAAATAAACATAAACAGGGTAACTGGAGGGTTATTTAGTATATGGAAAAGTAATAGCAATTTATGGGAGAATGGAGGGATGGGAAAGGAACAATTGAAAGGAAAAAATGCATAACAATTATAGATGGGTTAACAAGGAGCAATGATTTCATTTAAAAAATCCCTAAAGCAGAATTTGACAGTTGGTGTAATTGGTATTATTCACTGTATGATTACTTTTCAGCAAAACAGGCCTCATTAAATCTTTTGTCCTAGTTATGGCCCTGCTGCACAGGCTCAGCAGACTGTATATAATGCTGGTATTAATTTTAGTGTAGAGAGCTGGAGCTAAAAGCTAAATCCTCTGCACTGCCCTGCACTCAGGCTGGGTATGCACGGACACAGAAGGACAACAGGTGAGCAGGGAGCCGTATTTATGAGAGACAACGCCAGAAAGAGAGCAAGCCTAAAGCAAACTCTTGTGGAAACAGATCTGGGGCTCTTTTGTGTGCCGTCCTAAGTTCAATCGTACTGCATATCGCCAGCATATTACTAATTTCAGGGACAAAAAGGAAGATACAGATGGAAAGTATAAGACAGATTTTTATAGATGTATTCAGGAGAGAATAATACTGGGATCAGACTACATGTCAGATTAGGCAAACATAGTGTCATAAATATATGGCATGTCTTGGTTGGGAGACTGGCAAGACTACAAGTTTGACACCAACCAGTCATCGTTCACGTTCTTGCACCAGTTCATAGGTCGTTGGGGAGGCGGGTCAAGAAGCTGTCCATCAGATATATATTTGTTTTTAGTTTATCTAATTTTATTTACTTCAAAATTCTAATTGTACACTTACATTTTATTTTATTCATTTATTGTCCTAAATAATAATGAAAATAATAACAATAGCTGTTCCTGCACCACGCCTAACCACACCTTTTGATCATTTATTTGCTCTAACTCTGCTCTGTTTATAGTTGCGCTGCTCTGCTTCAGGTTGGAGGTATGGAGCTCTCTGCTCTAAGTTGTGAGATAGCTCTACTTAGACACCACGCCTAAATTTAACATAGATTTCTACAGTAATAGAACTGTAAATATTCAGGATATATGTGGAAATACTAAGCATGGGCAGCAGGCTATGCATTTTGGTTTTCTGAAATTTAAGTTAACTTATTTTTTGCCCCTGGTGATCTTTTAGCCTATGGTCATGTGCACAACCTCACATAAGACAATAAAACGTAGGATATTTCAGTAGGATTTTTTTGACATATGATCATGAACTTGTGCAAGCTGTTTCATTATATAAGCAGTGTATAGCATATAAACTTTGTCAGCCAGCTTCTTGGACAAGGATTATGCATAGTTCTGGACAACACAGGATTTTAAATGAAGATTTTACATTAAAAGGAAAAAACAGTCCATGACTAGCCGTAATTCCTGTCCAGGAAACCGGCCTTACATGTAGGCTTTGTTTAACAGATTATCGCTACAATAAAGCTCATTTCCACTTGGATCTCTATGGGATTATTACAGAGTGTATATAATGGTACACATAACAGTATATTCACTTTCACATACAAAGTTTGATACTACTTGTAAGGAAGATTCCCCAACATGCAAAAGCTACCAGTGTGTAAACAGAATGCAGAATCAGTTGGTTTGTAGCTTGTGTTGGGCATATATTATATATTCTTAATGATCTGCAACTGTACTTAATTTCACTATGATTCATTTTCATTTTAAGAATTCATGTTTTCATTGTTTTCATTCGAGTTTTATAAAATAAATGTTTAATTAACAGTGTCTTGTGTCTCCTTTGTATTTGGGTCCAAAACCAGAGCTGAAGTCTTGCTTGTAATAACAGTGAAATGTATTTTGTAAACATAACAATGCAAAAAATTACCACTAATAATTGTTTTGTCCTTTAAGTGTGTGTGTGTGTGTGTGTGTGCGTGCGTGTGCTCATGTGTGTGCATGCAGGTGTAATTTAGATAATAATACAATAATCATTATCATGTACATACATATATTACTTATAACAGTGAACATCTATTCATACCATACAATTTGAATATTCAAGAAAATTATGTTAATTAAGCACTAAAACTGACCAATAGTAAAGGCAGAAACACAGTCGGTAAGTCATTTGCCAAGTCTGCTGGCCAAACTTGGGGCCGATGTTCAAAAAGACACAGGCCCTAGTCCGGCTGCCGACTTTGGCCCAGCCTCAGGGAGAGTCGGCGAACGGGTTAGGCTCAACTCCACGCCAGCACGCACTGGCTGACTGGGTGACAAATACTAAACCAGCCATTAGGACACGAGGATAGGAGGACACAGTCCCGGAGCTGATCTGACCCGCTTCAGCTTAACGCTACAGTCTCAGCACTGAAGGCTACTTACTGTCCGAGTGGGCCATTTCTGTAGTTTCTGTAGTTGCTGTAGTTTCTGTAGACTGCAGGGTTAAACCTGTAGAAGACGTTGCTCTTCTGATAAACTCATTCCTTTAGTTTCTCTCATCAACGGCGCGTTAAAACCGCTTCATTACTAAATCCATGTAGAAACAAACGGGGAGCTCCATGAAGACGGAGCTCTGAGGAAGACTGGACACACAGACTGCCGGATTACATCCGGGACCCGGAGTCTGCGCACAGGCTAAAACGAAACTTACCGTGAACCGGAAACAGCCTCTATTACTCGCTTGTTCACTCGAAATGGCCGCGAACTGTGAGCACAGCGAACTGGGTGAGCGATTATTATCAAATTTGAGATCTTTCTCAGTTTATATATCGAGACACACCGTTTCAGAACTTTGGTATTATTTCATTTATTAGTTTAAAACATGAGAGAGACGGACACAACTCGGCTTCACACCAGATCAGCCAGCAGCCCAGGTTTACTTTCGATTTCAGCGCTGTTTATCTTTAAATAATGGAGGTTAAAACGTAAAGGCTCACTCTTTTTCACAAGTGGAGTGACCTGGACAGCACTGACTGATGTTTTACCATCGTTTCGTTTATTCATGGAGTTATTGTGGTTTTGTTGAGTGACCTGTTGCTTTATTTTCTTGCTGCAGCGCGAACAGCTGGCGAAGAGCCAACAGAGACCAGCAGCATGGGTCCACCTCCTACCTGTAAGTTTCCTGTTAAGATAATGTAATGTAACGTAAGTAAAAATAAATGAATTAATAAAATCTCGATACTGTTTTCGATCAATGTATCCATAAATACTTTTGGAACAGTTATTAGTGGAAATATCTGTATCTGTAGGCTCTGTTAAGACTGCAAGCATATTGGGTTTTTTTCTCAAACCAGATCTTTTGAGACAACTGCACTGTTAATGGCAAGTAGATCTCAAACCTATCTGCATGGGTTGCTATGGTAACAACATAGGCATCAGTAACTATGTAACTGTGCTGGTGATGCAGATTTCAAACGTGGCTGCAGGAGAGATGGAGGTCCATCATCTCACCCTCCAAAATTTTCTGGCATAAGGCATAAATCTTCTGCACTCTTCCTGAATCCCAGCACTTCCATTACTCCAGTGGTCAAAATTGGATTTCATGTGGTTTTGTGCAGTTCACACTATCAAAAATCAGTCTGGATACAATCTGGATTAACCAAAACGAGGATTAGGTCTGAAAGTCTGAAGAAGGCCTTAGTGTTCTTCCTTAACATTGCTCTGTTTTCTGTTTTTAGTGTCTGAAGTGAGGATAGTGCTGGTGGGGAAGACTGGTGTGGGAAAGAGCTCTACTGGAAACACCATCTTGGGCCAGGAGGCCTTTGATGTGTCAGATTCTGCCCAGTCAGTGACCAAGGAGTGTATGAAGGACAAAGCAGAGGTTGATGGCTGTAAAGTGTCTGTGGTGGACACTCCTGGTTTATTTGACACTGACCTGACAGAAACAGCAGTGATTAACAGACTGGTTGAATGTATCACTCTGTCCTGTCCTGGACCACACGTCTTCCTCCTGGTGCTCACAGTGGGTCGCTTCACTCGGGAGGATCGACAGACGGTGAAGAGACTGCAGTGGATCTTTGGTGATAAGGCATCCAAATACACCATCGTTCTCTTCACTGGGGGGGACCGACTAAGAAACAAGACCATAGAGGAGTATTTGGCTACAGCAGGAAACGAGCTGAGTCAGGTGGTGGAGACGTGTGGTGGACGCTATCACATCTTTAACAATGAGAACATGGCAGACCGCACTCAGGTCACTGGACTGATGGACAAAATCTCTAAGATGGTGTCAGAAAATGGTGGTGGATGCTACACCAACGAGATGTATGAAAGTGTGGAGAGAGCGATTCAGGAGAGAGAGGAAGAGCTGAGAAGCGAGATGCAGGAGAGAGAGGAAGAGCTGAGAAATGAGATGCAGGAGAGAGAGAAAGAGCTGAGAAGCGAGATGGAGGAACTGGCTAAGGCTAAAAACAAGGAAATAGACCAGTTGAGCTCGAGGCTTAGAGAAATGGTTGTAAGAGACGTAAAGAAGAAGAAATTTCCACAGTTCAGAAAAGCTGCAGAACAGTGTAAACAGCAGTGATAGTGACTCTCACTCACACTCTCCTCTCCTCTCTCCATCCTGTCCTCCTCATTTCTTACTAAATCTATATTCAGTGGTCCCACCTTTTCAGTTTGTTCTGCACACTGTAGACTAGGGTAAAATATGCATTTTAGGCTAAGGTTTGAACAATGTGCATACAGAAAGTAAGAACTAGTGGCTTTTAAATATGAGCATTTCATCTTTTAGATTTCATCATTTGGATCTTTATTCTCGAAATTTGAGTCAGTGAAGCTTCAGTGAGCTGGAGTGAAGCTGTTTTGTAAAGCTAAGCTACTGCAGTAAAGTGCTACCTACTTCAGCTTTAAAACATATCCGACGGTTTATTAATATGATGTAGAATATAAATTTGACACTTATCATTTTAAACATTTAACACTGTTTATCTACTTTAACTATATTATTTTGCACAGTCTAAACATCTCAAACAAGTTAGCTAAATTAATGCAGATATGTTATGTAGTGCTTTGCAAGTTTCCCTCCTCCCATGAACGTCTCATTTTATTTTAGTATACCGGACTGTGGGAGGTTCAAGCTCATTCGTCAAGCTATTTTGTAGCGGCCCATGGTTACGTTTTTTCAGATGAAACTTGTGTTTTCAGTGATAAACTCGGCGCTGACGTAACATATTTAATACAAATATCAGTGTATATAATCATAATAAGCCTCCAAAGACAAGTTAACCATTTAAAACACACATTTCTGAGTGCAGGGGCTGTTCAACAGTCTAATGTAGTTTTGATGGAGGTGATGCTACACCTAGTGGTGGGTTACAAAAAAAAAAACAACAACAACAACTGTGTCATTGAGTGCTTTTACATGCACTCACTAATCTGATCCTAATTGGATTTCTGCAGTTATCCGCCATGTGTTTTCACACATGCTCAGACTGAGAAATCCGAAAGAAATCAGAGCAAGAGTTTACATGCACTGAGGAATCTGATTGACATTTGGAGCAACAGTGAAACTCTGTGTTCTGTGAAATTCTTGTGCGTTTATAAAAGCATGGACAGGTTTGGTCCAGTTTATCTTTGTTTATATCATGTGGGGAAGATCTGGGAATTGTAGTTCTTTTTGTAGCGAAAGCTCGTTGTGCGAGTAGTTCCCTCTTTTTTGCCTGGTCGTCATGTCGCATCTTCACAACAAACTAAACTCTTTAAAAGGTGGATTTTAAGTGTTGTGATGCTCTTCGTTTCCGAAATCTGGTGGGATCTTAAAAGGCATGTACGCTCTTTAAAATGGTGCTTCAAGAGTTCTTTAGTAAAAAAAATGGTTCTTTATGGAACCACGAACACTCAAAAAACCCTTTGCATGATTAAAGGGTTCTTTGCATCGTGAGAGTGTTCTTCAGATCAGAGCATGTGCTGTAGATGGTTCTATATAGCACCCAAAAGGCTTCTGTTGTTACAGTGGCAAGCTTGTAACAACAGAAGAACGCTTTAGGGTGCCATATCTACAGCACATTTCATGATGCAAAGAACCCTTTAATCATGTAAAGGGTTCTTTAAGTGCTTATGGTTCTATAAAGAACCATTTTCTTTACCAAAGAACCTTTGAAGCACCATAATTTAAGGATAACACCTTGCAAAAAAGTGGCCAAGTTATTGTGTAAGATGAATTAGAACAATACATAAAAAACAACATTGGCTATGTTTACATGCAACGATTTTTGCCAATCCGATTGAATACAATCCGATTACAGATTTAGACTGAGGTGTTTATATGCACTCTATTCAACAATCTGATGGAAAATCTTCGTTTACATGCTCACTACAAGTAATCCGATGCAAAATGACGCGCATGCGTGGAGTAGCGCTTAGAGTAAACGTTACCATGACAGCGAACATCACGTGAAGTCCAGACCAGTTTCTGCTCCGCCATGTTGAGCGGTGTAAACTTTCGCCGTGACGCGACGCACATGCGCAGAACATACTTACACGTTCCGATTGGAATGTAATCGGATTCAGGCGTTTACATGGCTATTATTCTTCTATTTAACGGATTATTTAGAAGTTTACCCACCTCGTTTAATCGGATAGAAATTGTATTCCGAATGGCCTCAATCGGATTAGACTATTCCGATTGAGGTGTTTACATGGACGTATTCTATTCCGATTGAGCTATTAGTCGGATTATTAACGGATTATCAGGCTGCATGTAAACGTGGCTACTGTGTGGGTACCACAGCAAGTAATCCCAAAAGTGGTTTGGTCAGTAGACTCAGGGGAAGTTTAGTTCAGAGGAGTAGTGCATTAAATGTCCGTTTGGGATACAGCCACAGGTCTCCTTAGGAGGCTTAAAGCAGTATTTGATTGTAAAAGCCATAGGTTTAGCGGAATATTAGGTCCTTTTGAGATTCAGGGTCAGATTAAAGGTCACTCCAGGGTCAGTCAGTGTTATAATTTACATGGATCAGGAGTTGGCAGAGTTGTCTGAAGGAAATTGACTATAGTTATAATTTTTCAATAAACTGTACAGAATTCTTTCACTGAATCTTAATTTTATTAAATGTATTTTTGAGGACCTAGAGTGTCATTTATGATCACTTTTTGCAGGTATTATGCATTTTTTAGTTTACATAGTTAATAAATCTTGTGAAAGCACACAGAGTATTTTTATAATTCATATGTGAGATGAATTGTCAGAGTTGTCTGAAGAAAAATGAAGACGCTTCAGTAAACTCTGCAGAAGTGTCTGATTTTCTCTGGATCTTAACCCTCTATGCACCATATGCCTCTGGGCAACAAACTCATTTTCCTCTCTTTACAATAATGTTATATATATTTAAATACAATAATAGGGTTAACTATAAAGGGAAGAGTTTGAGTATCTCAACAAAAAACATGTACTTGGTCATACTATCTCTTAGCAGGCATGTTAAACCTATTTTTTAACGTTCAGTGTCAATTTTTTTGTAATGAGGATTTGCAGAAATAGGTTTGTTGCCTACAAGTAACAGTGTGTGACAATGGAATGGATTTAGCCAGTCACAAGACAGGTCTCACCACTTCAGAGAACTTGGCTCTGTGTCATTACTTCCCATAGTCTCACAATGTTGCCTCAAGGCAACATACTCCAAGAAGACCTCTGCACACATTATTATTATTTTTTTTTATGTTTTTGAATGTAATAATTGGGACTGATTGTTAGTAATCATAATAGATAACTTTATGATTTAATAATCAAGGACCATTTTATGCAACAAAGTGTTGTTTTTAAATTGCCCTCATAATGCACGCAGTGGAGGGTTAATTTTAAATGTATTTTCAGAGAACCGCCAGAAAAGTTTGCCATTTATGATCACTTTATGAAGATATTACGCCATTTTTAGTTGGTATAGTTGGTAAAACTTGAACACTGTAAAACAGAAGTAAACAGACTGCTATCGACTACACGGGCTGTCACATCACTTCCGCTTTAGCAGCCCACCGGCAGAATAAAAGTCACTGATCATGCTGAGAAGGGGTTGTGTGAGGTTGCATTTGTGTTTCGACATGTTTTTAACCACCTAACTTCCTATCTGATGATGATCATACATTAATAAACTGATGAACTAATAAATAAGTACATTTTACCTGAATGAATATCTCGATTATTCAAGATCTACATATAGACAACTTTTAATTACATTTGAACAACTGAGGTAAAATGTTCATCCTTTTCTACAGAGAAATAGTTTGTGTTTATTGCTCAGCGCGAGCTGGAATCCTTGTATAATGATGTGAAGCACAAAGTAACTAATGAACTTGGCTTGTGCAGTTTAACATGTAGCCGACAGATGGCAGCACTGCACTGTTTTTAATTCTCTCAGTGCCTCAACACAATCTCGGAAAATATAAACACATTCCACTTATTTAACAATGTAGATGAGTTTATTTAATTCAATGAACTTTTTTAAATTGTGAGGTGCTGAAAATGTTAAACATTCTGTTTGACTAGAGCCCAAAATGTACACTGGTTAACTTCAGAAACAGACACGGTTGTTCAATTAACCTCACATTTCATGTTTTTTGGTAGTCAATTTACCATGTTTAGTTGATTCTCTAAGTGAGTCCACAGAGTCTTAAAAATGGCACTTTATGCACATTTTAATGCAAATTTCTGTTTATTTGATGGAAAAAAAAGCAAATATAAACAGGCCATAACTTTTGCACAGACCATAAGTGTGTTGTCTGTAGGGGACCTACTCACATGGAAAATCTGATTAATCAGTAATAAAAATTACTGATTTAAATGAATAATATTGTCAATTCTTTTCCGTTTAGAGTCTAATAAACACTGAACGTGGATTCGGGCTCCAAACTCTTATTCTATGTGTTCATCTGTGATCGGTTGGTCAGGTCTGGGCCGTTCTGCGTGAAGGTGGTGTTGGATCATCGGGAAGTGCCGTCGGTTCTTCGTCCTTTCCGCAGCGGTTTGACGGTAAACAGTGACGATGCTTCTTCCAGAGCGGAGCAGGTGAGGCTGCAGCGCTGATAGGGGAACTGAAGAACAGCCACGTCTGACCGTCGGCCCGTTTAAACCCCCTGCTGATGAGTTTGACCGGGTGGCAGCGCTCGATTCACACGGATCCAAAACACTGATCTACAAATCATGCGCGCTCTGCGGTCGGTGCGTGCAGATGACGTGTAGATCAGCGTTTCCCCAAAATCAGGCATTTTATACAGCAGGATCTCATAGCAGGCAGGACAGCTTTAATCTGATAGTGCTGAGTGTCGAATAGGGGTGTTAAATCACCCTCTGATCTTCTGTAGGACAGTGAGAGCTTCTAGATTAGGGCTCCTCAGTTCTGTAGTCCACATGGACCTGTTTAGGATTAGGCCTAAACTGCTTTATTAGGAAACTTCATACACTTCTTCAAGGGTTCTTTAGTAAAGACTGTGGTGCTATACAGAACCATGCATTCTGTATGGAACCATTTTATGCTTAAATGGTTCTTTGCACGGTGGTATGGTTCTTCAGATTGACGGAGAATGTGTTGTATATGGTTCTGTACAGAAACATAAAGGGTTCTTCTGTTGTTACAAGCTTGACCTCGTAACAGAGGCGTGATTCCACAGGGGGAACCACAGGACTGTAGATGGAGTTTGTCCCAGTTGCTGCCTCCTTGGATCTGCACTGTACACTGTGTTGTTTTTCTGCCCTATATTACTGTTTTACCCTCCTGAAAGACTTTGAAGGAATAAACTTGGACAGTAATGTAAATTTAGAAGAACATTTATTGTCTGCAGAGTTATATAATTCTATAATTTGGATCACAAAGATATTGTATATTACAATAGTCCAGATTCAGTTGTGAACATTATCCTTTAGCTTGACCTTTCTGTAATGACAATATAATTACCATGTAATAACTGGGAGAACCGGTAATATTTCTTAGCATATTGTGCAGAGGCAGCATCCAACTCTGATAACATCTAGTGACTCTCTGCTTTTGTTTGATTAGAAACCAAAACCCTGAAAACTGGCCTCTCAAGAAAGGCCTCACAAGCTCGTCCAGAAGGTTCTCAAGAGGCCAGTTTTCAGGGTATTAAGCTTGACAAGGTAACAACAGAAGAACCCCACTGGGTGCTTTACAGAACCCTGTTCAGAAAGGTTCAATACAGAACCATCCACAGTACATTTTCCATAAATTTGAAGAACGTTTCATGATGCAATGAACTCTTTAATCATGCAAAAAGGTCTTTGACTGTTTGTGGTTCTATACAGAACCATTTTCTTTACCAAAGAACCCTTGAAAAAACATCTTTCAAGTGTGTATAAACAGAACATCAACTGATTAACTACTTATATACATACTTTAAATGTTCTTGGAAAGATTACAGCAGATTTTCAGGCGAAGAACGCTGGAGAACAAAGAAACTCTGTTACATAGCGTTCTTCGCCTGAAAATCTGCTGTAATCTTTCCAGAGATGTTTTTTCAACGGTTCTTTAGTAAAGAAAATGGTTCTGTATAGAACCACAAACAGTCAAAGACCCCTTTGCATGATTAAAGAGTTCATTGCATCATGAAACGTTCTTCAAATTGATGGAAAATGTACTGTGGATGGTTCTGTATTTGACCTTTCTGAAAAGGGTTCTGTAAAGCACCCAACAGGGTTCTTCTGTTGTTACCTTGTCAAGCTTAATACTATAGACATTTTTTTTTTTGGGTGCTATACAAAACCCTTTTCAAAAAGGTTCTGTAATCCCATGCATGCCCTTGAAGCACCACGTTTTTCTTTTTTTAAGCACCATAAAGGGTTCTGCTGTTGTTACGATGTGAAGCTTGTAAAAATAGAAGAACCTTTTTTTAGTGCTATATAGAACACATTCTCCATCAATCTGAAGAACCCTTTCATGATGCAAGGAAATCTTTAATCATGCAAAGGGGTTCTTTGGTGTTCATGGTTCTATACAGAACCATTTTCTTTACTAAAGAACCCTTGAAGGGTAACACCTTGCACTGAAAAAAGTGGCCAAGTTATTGATTAAGATGAATTAGAAAAAAAAAACTTTACATAAAAACAACATTATGTGGCTACTACAAAGAAGGACTCCCAACAGTGGTTTGGTCAGTAGACTCGGGGGAAGTTTAGTTCAGAGGAGTAGTGCATTACATGTCCGTTTGGGATACAGCCATAGGTCTCCTTATTGGAGGCTTAGAGCAGTATTTGATTATAAAAGCCATAGTTTTAATGCAATATTAGGGCAATTTGAGATTCAGGGTCAGATTAGAGGTCACTCCAGGGTCAGTCAGTGTTATAATTTATATGGATCAGGAATTGGCAGAGTTGTGTAAATGTATAAGGCCTGTTATTAAGAGCAGTTTTTCTATTTCTGTTTTGGAACTAACCATAGAATGATTATACCACATGGACATTAAATTACTGTGAAGTCATTTAAATGATATCTTATATATTATGTCATATTCAGGATCATCAGTTATCAATCAAGGCTATTTGCAAAAAATCAGTTGTTAGAGCAGGAAAAAACATAAAATGTCCAGAACTGAGGGATAATATCAGAACAACTCAGCCAGAAATCAAGCCTGTTCAATAGTAGGAGGTACCAGTTACATTCCTATTGGACAAAACCAGCGTTAACCAAGTATAATATTCAATAAATTGATCCAACAAGTTCACTGGAAAGATATCTAAAATGAGTCTTTTTCAGATAGAGTGATCTCTCTCGCTCTTAGGATGTTCAGTTCTTGGTGAAGAAAGGTGTTCACTAAACATCAGTTCCTGCAGACTCGGGCAGGCCTGTTCAAGATTCGCTCCAGGGCCAAATTACTATAGGGAACCAATTCATGCTTAAATGGTTCTTTGCATTCTTCAGATGGATGGAGAATGTGTTGTATATGGTTCTGTATAGAACCAAAAAGGGTTTCTCTATTGTAACAAGCTTGACATCATAAGATTGAAAGAAGGTTTTGGTGACACGTTCTCCGTCCATCTAAAGAACGATTTCTCCCTGCAAAAAACCATTTACCTATTTAGAACCATAGCCTTTCCTGAAGAACCATCTCCGTGTTCAGTCGTAGGAGGTGGCAGTTACATTCCTATTGGACAAAACCAGCGTTAACCTAATACATCACTTAAATACTTGAACTAACAAGCTGACTAGAAAGCTGCCTGAAATCAGTGCGAGTCTTTTACAAATTGGTCTTAAGAGCGAACAAAGGTGTTCACATCAGTTCCTCCAGACTCGGGCAGGCCTGTTCAGGGTTAGCTCCAGGGACAAATTACTGCGGGTTCGGTTTGAAGGAGCTTAGCCCACGTTCCTCAGATGCTGGACGCTTTCCAGTAATGCAGATTTAACTTTATCCTCAAGTAATCAGGCTCTGCGCTGAAAGTGGCCACTCTGAGCAGAGTAGGTGGGATTCAGGACTGGAGGAGGAAAATACGGAATCGGTTTGCTTTCCTGATAAGCAGGAAGAACATCTTGCCAACATTGTGGGGCACATTCTGGAGGGGAAATTATGTCGTTACATAGTCAAACTGTTAATTAGTTCCATTATTGTTCATGGTACATGTAGCGAATGGCATGTTAACACTTGCGAGTTGACTTTTATTCTTTCTTCATTTGTTTTACACTATTTGAGAACACCAGTTGACTTTTATGTGACCTGAATTTTATGTGAATTTTGTGGTAAATGGTAGCAGAAATAGTCCACAGTTACTCTGAATTAGGGCACAATATGGCCAAAAAGTGTGATGTTTGTGATGCTTTCATGTCCAGGAAGTACAGACTTGAGCACTTTTTCGTGCACTCTAAGGCTTACAAACATTTCTTGAACAGCTTTTTCCTATAAAGGCTTCAATATGTAACACATTGATAATGTTTTATTATCTATATAGACCTGCAAAAATAAACGTGTAATAGTTTAGAAAGCTCCTTATGGTGATGCAGGTTTGTTGTGACAAATGGCCAGTCTAATTACATCACTTTGACAGAGCACATGTGAGCTAATTTGATCTCTTTGGACATCATAGATCTTAATTATGTATTTTTAATGGAATCTCATATTGTGATAACAGTGCAGAGCATTTTGGAGATTGTTGATGAAGACTGGGTGCTTTGTTAATGACAAGATGTTGCGTTCTGATATATATGTTTTTGTGTGATTTGCTCCACCTACAAGATCAGCCATTGGCTCACGAGCCGCTGAATGGTCTCAGTTCATTGGCTCCCTACTGAAACATCTGATTGAATTAGGGTGCACTTCATGTAAATCAGGTGCTGGTCGGGTGGCGCTTGATTTCACGCACTGTAGTTGATTAATCGATTGTGCTCCGGTTGTTTCCACATCGTATGAAAGTTGACGAATCAGATGCAGAGTAGTATGTGCTCATACGTCGATAAAAGTGGTCAGTCTGCTTTCTTTTTTATGCAATTTTGATAAATAAGGGTCACTGTGATTGAGTCTTGTTTCGAACTGTTGTAAAAACTCCAGTCACCTCACTTGATCTGATGAAGACGTTTGAGAGCAGCGTCCATTTTTGCCCAAAGAGTTCAGCGTGAGAGGACAACATGTTGCGATGCTAGACTGCTGTGAATCAGTCTGGGACTCATCCGCTCTCCAGTTTACCTCCAGTAGTCTGGCACAGCATGCCCAGCTGTTTGTTGACGTGCCTGTCTGTTCGCAGACTAAATTTATTCTGTCTGTGGTGCTTCTGAAGTATAAACACTACCAGGTCAGCAGAACGAGAAAGTGTTTTGAAAGACGATTTGAATCAGGCTGATTAAACCGTGGAATTCTCTCAGAACTTTGACAGAAAAGAGAAAAACACTGAACAAAAAAGATGCGTGGGATGTGTGAACGCTGCATGATCTGGTCTGTAGAAATTTATTCCTGGTTTCCTGTTATGCATAGATCTCCTGTTCTGAGTGGAGAACGTTCACAGAGAGCTTTCAAGAGAGAAAATATTAACAAGGTCTACGCACTGTTAAAAAAATAAACTTAAAATATTTAGACAACTTTCTTCATGGCTTTTTTGAGTTAGCTCATCTGGTGGACATTGGTGAACTATTCCCTCAAGTTGAACTGACTCAAAAAAGCACTGAAGTATTAGTGGACGATATGGCCAAAAGGTTATGTCACAGTATAATTAAAATTTATAATGGTTTCCGTATATATCGCGATATATGCGCCATGTGGCCAAAAGTTTGTGGACACACATTTCTGCCCTGCTAGATCTGCCCTGGTCAACTGTAAGTGCTGCTGTTGTGAAGCGGAGGCATTTAGGAGCAACAACATCTCAGCCATTAAGCTATAGACCACGCAAAGTCACAGAGTGGCGCCGCCGAGTGCCGAAGCATGCATCACAAGTCACTTATCCTCTGTTGCATCACTCACTGCAGAGTCTCATGCTGTCCATAGAAGCATCATCAGCACACAGACTGTGTCGGGAGCTTCATGAAGTGTGTTTTCATGGTCAAGCAGCTGCACACAAGCCTAAGATGTAACTATGATTCAATGCCAAGCTTTGGCTGGAGTGGTGTAACCTACCAGAATGCATAGTACCAACAGTAAAGTTTGGTAGAGGAGGGATAATGGGCTGGGGCTGTTTTTAGGGCAGGCTTTGGGCCCCTTCGTTCCAGTGAAGAGTGATGTTAATGCAAATTTTACAATTATATGCTTCCAAGTTTGTGGCAGCAGTTTGGAGAAAATCTTTTCTGTTTCCTGTTTGAGCCAGACCTCCTCGCCAAAATAAGAGACATCACAAATGTTCCTTTGACTGAATGTACACAAATTCCCACAGTGGGCGACCATAATAGTGCCCATGGTTTCCATTATTTCCAGCTCATATAAGTGTCCACATACTTTTGGCCATATCATATATAGGCCTGATTTTCAATAGAAAGCATTTTAGATGCTTTAGTAAACCTGTTTTTGTAGGTTAACAGAGGTGTATTATTTTTTAATGCCCCTCTACTTTTTAATAAGGACCATTTTTAACAGCTAAAACATATTTGAAATATTTTTATTGTCCAAATAATATAAAAAAAAAGAACAATACATAGTTAAACGTATGTCAGTATAACTTTCTAACTCAAAAATGTGCTAAATGTTAACGTTGAAGCTTCTTACTCTGCAGCTTTTTGTTCAGATGTGTTTCAATGTTTATTAATAATGCATTTAGAGGGAAGCAGTAAGTAAAATTGGATTAATTGAGGTCAAGCTGTGTCTTTTTGGGAGCTACTGAGTATCAACCATTAGGATGTAAGAAAGCCAATTTGGCCACTTAAGGTTTATAGTGGTGTACAATAAACAAAAAAGAATTTCAATTTTTATATATATATATATATATATATATATATATGTATGTATAATCAATTAATTTTCAACTTAAATGTGTTGAACATGACGGACCTAATTATTCTTATTGACTGAACCATCTGCTGCAGTCAGAGTCTGCAGAAGCAGCCTAATGTACCCAGGTTGCTAATTGCCACTGCAGGTCTGATTGAGGGATGGAGCCGTCGTCAAGTGTTTTCCCATCTGTGTAAGGCATGTTTTTCAAATATACAGCTCTTGTTGGGTTGCCAAGACCTCCTTGAACAGGTACAGAGTGACATTAAGATGCTTTCTGACCTCTTATGATTGGTATGCGTTTCAGGGAAAATGTAATAGCCCTCTTTTCTGGACATTGTAGCCTCACTCTGATTGTAGAGAGGGTTTTAATCAAAGTTGTTGACCAGTAGATTACGTCAAAGAAAGATGTTTTGTAGCTTGAGTCTCTTTTTCATGATGTATTTTTTTGTGTGTGTTTCTGTTACAGTTCCCAGAGCATCCAGGCGATGTTCACTAGCGCCCCCGCAGGCCTGGAGGGCTTTAAGGCTCATGCAGTGTTCCAGGAGATTGCAAAGAAGCTGCAGGAGGTATGTGTGCCACAGATGTTGGGAGTCTGTCTTGGTTTTGGTGGTGTTAACACAGTGTGGACCACTTTCCAGTTGTTTTTTTGGATGAGATACACTTTGTTCTCTGTTGTTGTGTCTCCAGGAAAAGCTGGAAAAATTCAGCTCAAAGTGGTCAAGTAGCCTATATCAAAAGCATTTTCTGTGTTTCTGAACTATCCTATAGGATCAAAGATAAGGCGGGGCTTCATCAAGGGTTGTAGTGGTGGAGTAGTGTGTGACTGCAGTCCTTCATGCATTGGAGTCATGACACAAACCAAAAGCAGCTTGTTGGAAAAATAAACATGTAAAATAAAGTTATATTCCTTTATTTAAATTAAATAATTGTAATTATATATATTTAATACATGTATAATTCATAATATATACTGCTAAATACCATGCAAAAGTCAGGGAGCACCCTTCAATTATTTATTTTCCATTTAAAATAGCCATTTTTCTCCATTATTGGTCCAGTCTTTTATTCCAGCGTCCACTCTTTTCAGGAGACTCACTTTCAGTTCCTCAAAGAATCTGCAGACACACCTCCAAAGTTCAGTCTTAGAAGCTGGTTGATCATTTTCTGAAGTAATCAAACACATTCAGTGGTGTTGAGGTCTGGACTCTGGGGTGGTCAGTCCATCGTTCAGCTTCTTTGTTTGATGTGTCCGTCTCCTTTTCTCAGTGAGGTTCTTCTTGAACAGCTACACATCCTTTCAGACCCACAGCGCTGAGTCGTCTGCTCACAGTGGAAGGATGGACAGAAACACCTGTGGATGTTTTCAGATCTGAAGCAGCTTGATTTTCTCCTCTCTCTCAGAGATGAAAGCTTTAAGTGCTGTTTATCTGATGGGGGCAGTTTTGTTGTCTACCGGGTCTTCCAGGTGGTTGTTAGGAGCCCCATTTTCTAGCATTTAATATTTTTAACTGCAGTTTTAAAACATTTATAGTACTTTGACCATCTCGTTCATTAGGCAGGTGGATTATCTTAGATCTACGCTTCTCACAAACATATATGAAAAATAAATACGTTGAATTTAATGGCTATTTTGTCTGGAAATGAAGCATATGAAAGGTCATCTCTTATATTTGCGCAGTTTTGTAGCTACTATATAAACTGCAGTGTTCTCTCTGACCCTGGATAGCACCATAAACGTCCTCTGAGTGTCCATGTTCTCCTCGTATTTCTCAGTCTTAGTGTCTGTTTTATGACCCTGTCCCTCACCCTCAGCTGAGCTTCTGTCCAGAGACCAGAGGCACGTCCAGAACTCATTCATTCAGACAGTGCTGGCAGCTCTACGTGTCGCAGTGTCCTGCCTTTTCACCAAACCAGCCTGATTTCACTGCAGTCCAGAGCTGAACAGCAGACAGTAGATGTTTACTGTAGGAGATGATGCGTGTTTGTTTGAACTCTGTTAACACCGTGTTGAGGTTTTTATCTTCTGCTCTCTCTGGTTCTGCTGTGTTTTGCCAGATGGTTTGCTAGGCTGGAGTGCAACGTGTCACTGTATGGAAAATCCCCCGCAGGTCCCGGAATATTTAGCAGATGCATAAAGGCAATGAGGCTCACAGATCTGCTTCTTGTTAAGACTCTTGTGTAGTCCTGGAACATCCCAGCCACTCAGAGTTCCACGCTGATGTCTGGATCTGATGTAACGGAGCCATCCACGCTCTGACCGCAAATACAGTCGCGACATAGCTTTGAGTTTCCAAGTTTGAGATGGTGCTCTGTCGAGCTGGACTGTGATGTTGTAGTTATTTATTCTGCTTTCGCATGCGAGTCTGATTGGTCTCCGCTGGTCTTACATGTCCATAAATCAGCTCTTTAAGTCAGATCTGGTGTTGGTTTTTGAGTATATTGTTGGAGTAGGTTTGGGATGGGGGTGGGTGGAATGTGTTTTGTTTTATGGTCCTTTATGTACTTTTAAAATCCATAAGACATACACCGGTCAGGCATAACATTACGACCACCTCCTTGTTTCTACGCTCATTGTCCATTTTATCAGCTCCACTTACTATATAGGTGCACTTTGTAGTTCTACAGTTACAGACTGTAGTCCATCTGTTTCTCTGCATACTTTGTAAGCCCCCTTTTACCCTGTTCTTCAGTGGTCAGGACCCCCATGGACCCTCACAGAGCAGGTACTCTTTGGGTGGTGGATCATTCTCAGCACTGCAGTAACACTGACGTGGTGGTGGTGTGTTAGTGTGTGTTGTGCTGGTACGAGTGGATCAGACACAGCAGAACTAACTGTGCATTCAGGAACGGATGCTTGACTGTACAGTTTTTTTGAGATTTAATATTTTTTGACTTGAAAAAGCTGAAATGGCTTGACAGCATTAATATAAAACCAAACCTGAATCTTTGCTGTTTCCTTTGAGCTCAGAAACAATAAAGAAAGGAATAAAGAGAATGTGTTACAAAGACTCCAGTTCCCAGAATGCCCTGCCTGTCTAAGCTGTATGGTCTGTGTACGTGTACAGGAAGGGGATCAGTTCGTGAAGAAGATCGGAGGCGTGTTTGCCTTTAAGGTGAAGGATGGGCCGGGCGGAAGTGAGGCCATGTGGATCGTAGACGTGAAGGAGGGAAAGGGCTGCGTTCACAACGACACTTGTGAGTTTGTCTGTCTTGTTTATGATTCAGTATCATCCCTTACGTGTTGTAACGTAGTGCAGCGCAACTTGTTTCAATTTATATAAACGCATACTTTTTTTTTCTATTTCCATTTTACTGATTTGAGGAAAGAGAGACTTTTACCAAAAAAATACAATATCATATATTATGTATAAATAAACATCTGAGATGTCATTTCATTTTTTTTCCCTTTTACTTCCATTATATTTTCATTTTACTGATTTTTAAAAACCATGTAGAAAACAACACCATTGGTACAGTTCAGACGTCCATCTGAAGTGAATTACAGCTTAGTATATTTTAAAGTTAAAACATTAGTAACTGTAATATCTAAAACTGACAATATAATAACAGGCCTCTAAATTAATCAGTGCTGCAATTTGAATTATTTACTATTTACTAAGTGACATAAAGACAAATAAAACACTGTACATTTGATAATTATTAATCTATAAATACATAAATACATATAAATGAACACTTTTGTTGTCTGAGCGTTGGCCCCGTCATCAGGAGATCGCTAGTTCAGTCCCTGGTGATGCTACAGCCGTTCGTGGACGGGAGTCCAAGAGAGCGCAACCGGTCTCGCTCTCTCTGGGTGGGTAGGATAGCCCCCGTATCCTCCATCACTCGGTGTGATACCACCCAGCGCAGGTGTCTGTTAGCTGACGTTACAGAACTGGTGGTTAGTGTTCTCCTCCAAGCGTGTTCAGCTGTCCAATGACGCTGTGTTAGCGGCAGCTTGAAAAGATTCAGTGGCGCTTCACAGACCTCAGAGGAAGATTGTATTTGGCGTCGCTCTCCTAGTGCTGGCTGTATCATGTGATTGGAGGTGTCCTAACTAGTAAATGAAATTGGACGTGACCAAATTGGGGAGAAAATCAGAAAAAGAAAAGTATGTATTTATATATCAGTATGTAAACGATTTAGTAATGATTAGCAGAATGAAAAGTTTATGCATCACAAGGTAGCAAGACTTAAAATAACTACTGTATCATTTAAAACAGGAGGTCGACAATATGTAGTTATTTCAATGATTATGAAATGTTTTCATTCAAGTAATTAAATCCTAAATATTTCAAGCTTTATATTTCATAAGCTATGAGTGTCAAATAACAAAATAATTCTTAATAAATTATCATTAATGATTAGGTTTGTACAATACAAAATATTGATTCACAAAGTAAACAGCTAATGATTCAAATCATACTGTTTATTAGTAAATATGTAACTGTTAGATTATTATTACCATTTATTATCGAACTATTAGTCAATCATTATGTGATGTTTATAAAGGCCTGTTATTATAAAGTGTTACCAAAATCTTATGTCTGTATCTCTCGTTCTCTCTCTCTCTCTCTCTCTCTCTCTCTCTCTCTCTTTCTCTCTCAGCTAAGAAGGCGGACTGTACCATCTCTATGTCGGACTCTGACCTGCTGGCTCTGATGACGGGGAAGATGAACCCTCAGACGGTGAGTTAATGAGCCCTAACACAGTCTGCTCTGCTGCTCAGGCTTTCACTGAAGCAGCACGAGGAGGTGGATGGTTCTCTGTAAGAGAAGAGAGCATGGATGAAAGTAAAAGTTTAGAAGCAGAAGAACCGGAAGGTATTTTATGCATCCCCACTTTTTTTTTTTTTTACAGCTTTATATATATTTAATAAAGCTTTATTCATGTTTTATTACAGCACTATGACACCATAATTCCAATTTACTCTAAGGAAATCTGGTAACCTGGTACCAGGTACTATTTATCACCTCCATCAAGGACCTAAGCGAGCTGAGTCGATACCAAAACTGACCCACTAGAGTGGCTCTGGATTGACCCACAAGTCCAGAGCCACTCTATAGACTAACGTTACAGGAGAGGGACAGAGAGAGTGTAAGAGAGAGAGTGTGTGAGTGCATGAAATCTCTTTTTAAAAAAGGCCAAATCTACCATATAAATCACTCATTACAAGACAAACCCAACCAGAGCTTAATGTTGTATTAAAAACTGTTTACTCTGCCTTGTCAGGCTCAGGTCGGGTAGCAGACACTGAAAGTGTTTATTAGGACACTCCTAACTTTACCTGGAGAGAATGTTTCATTTTAACTTTATGTTTAAAATATTGTTTCCAGTTTGGTTCAAGGCCAGAATGACTCTTCAGCATTTTAAAGTATCAGTAAATCTACAAGTAACTGAGGATTAAATGTTTTTGCCTTAGTAGCACATTTTAGAGGAGGCATGAAGAAGAGATGTGGTTGATGTGGAGAGAAGAAATGTGGTAAGAACGGCACTGTTGGGTTGTTGGTTTGTAGAGGAGTGTGTGTCTGATGTCAGTTCAGTGGGTGGCTATTTCTGTTTAAATGGAGAAAAAAGAAGAAACAGATTAATTTTGGTGCCACTAAACTACCCTTATATGCTGCTGCTGCAGTTTCTTTATCCTCAGAACTTCAGACCAAACGAGGCCGGTGTGAAATCACCCTGAAAGAGATGATAACGTGCCATTTTAACATGCAGCCTTTAAACTAGTGATGTCAAAAATGTGGATGTATCGATACACATCGATTCTGAAATTTGAAAGGTACTAAACCTCTTTTCCCGCAGTAAAGATTCTGTCCATATCATCCACGGCTTTCCTGTTCGCTCATTCATTTGGCTCACACAGGCTTCCATTACATAAGAGTTTCTCTCACTTATGCAGTGTGTTTTCATGAAATGGCAACTGAAGCCAGTTTAGAGCTTTTTGGGCAGTCCTGGTTGGCAAACAGAGCAGCAGAAGTGCTGTCTGGACGTACTTTAGCTTCATGGCAAGCTGGCATGCAAGCGATGCTACGCAACAGTATAAACTGTTGGAGTGAGCACATCCAGACTGTGACCGCCTCCTTAAAGACAGACACTCTGACCTGTATGAAGCGTTTCAAGAGGTTGGCAAAAGCCACACTAACCAGACGCAACTACAGAGCGTTCAGAAATGGACTCTGTTGATTGCTGTTTTTCTCGTGTCACTCTATCTGCACTGCTTGCGTAAACATGTGCACTTTAGTTTTGCACTAAAAGGCCAAGTGTTTCCAATAGCTGTACTTGATGTGGACAGTCTTTTTCAATTTTCTCCCCAATTTAGTCGTATCCAGTTCCACCCAGTTGTTAGGACTCCCCCCCATCACACAATACCACCAGCACTAGGAGGGTTAAGGCTAGCACAGGCTTCTGCCTGGACCTGTGAAACTCCACCACATCTTTTCAAACTGCCACTCACGCAATGTCATTTGAGCCAACCGGTGAACCGTCATTATTATGAAAACAAAGTTAATGCAAATTAGGTCGAGGTGAGTCCGACTATTAACAGATTTGGCCACTATTTTAAGTTTTTCAACCCCCACAAGGCTATCAGGCCTGAAAAATCCCATTTTAATTTCATTTTAATTTATAGACTATGATCAGACTTGTTGGAGGGGAGAGGCTGTTGTGCTTGGCAGCACACAGTGCACAAGCAGGGAATACATTGTAATTGTATTAAATGACTAAAGGTCTGTTCATACCGATTGCGTCCAGTTTTTACAGACCAGAAAAGAACCAGAAAGGCCAGATTTTCAAAATGAGCACATAAATACACTATATTGGCAAAAGTTTTCACTCACCCATCCAAATCATTGAATTCAGGTGTTCCAATCACTTCCATGGCCACAGGTGTATAAAACCGAGCACCTAGGCCTGCAGACTGCTTCTACAAACACTACTGAAAGAATGTGTCGCTCTCAGGAGCTCAGTGAGTTCCAGCGTGGTACCATGATCGGATGCCACCTGTGCAACAAGTCCAGTCGTGAAATTTCCTTGCTACTAAATATTCAACAGTCAACTGTCAGTGGTATTATAACAAAGTGGAAACAATTGGGAACGACAGCAACTCAGCCATGAAGTGGTCGGCCACGTAAAATGACAGAGCGGGGTCAGCGGATGCTGAGGCGCATAGTGCGCAGAGGTTGGCAACTTTCTGCAGAGTCAATCGCTACAGACGTCCAAACTTCATGTGGCCTTCAGATCAGCTCAAGAACAGCGTAGAGAGCTTCATGGAATGGGTTTCCATGGTCGAGCAGCTGCATCCAAGCCTTACATCACCAAGCGCAATGCAAAGCGTCAAATGCAGTGGTGTAAAGCGCCGCCACTGGACTCTAGAGCAGTGGAGACGTGTTCTCTGGAGTGACCAATCACGCTTCTCCGTCTGGCAATCCGATGGACGAGTCTGGGTTTGGCGGTTGCCAGGAGAACGGTAATTGTCTGATTGCATTGTGCCAAGTGTAAAGTTTGGTGGAGGGGGGATTATGGTGTGGGGTTGTTTTTTCAGGAGTTGGGCTCGGCCCCTTAGTTCCAGTGAAAGGAACTCTTCAGCAGACCAAGAGATTTTGGACAGTTTCATGCTCCCAACTTTGTGGGAACAGTTTGGGGAGTTTGGCCCCTTCCTGTTCCAACATGACTGCACCAGTGCACAAAGCAGCTCCATAAAGACATGGATGAGCGAGTTTGGTGTGGAAGAACTTGACTGGCCTGCACAGAGTCCTGACCTCAACCCGATAGAACACCTTTGGGATGAATTAGAGCGGAGACTGCGAGCCAGGCCTTCTCGTCCAACATCAGTGTCTGACCTCACGAATGCGCTTCTGGAAGAACGGTCAAAAATTCCCATAAACACTCCTAAACCTTGTGGAAAGCCTTCCCAGAAGAGCTGAAGCTGTTATAGCTGCAAAGGGTGGGCCGACATCATATTAAACCCTGTGGATTAAGAATGGGATGTCACTCAAGTTCATCCGCGTGTGAAAGCAGACGAGCCAATACTTTTGTCAGTATAGTGTATAAATGCTGTCTTTCAAATTGAGTTTGAAACTGATGGACTCCAATCTCTGCACTGACATACAAATACAGAGTGATTTAAATAATATAGGAATAAATTCAGTGACTTATCCATACAGCTTAGTGATCAAAAACAGTTATAAAAGAGCTACTTTAATGGTCTTCAAGGTGAATCTGAAGAAATATCTTGAGAAAACTACTGTGAAAAATTCCCAGATGAGTTTTGCTATGGATATACAAGAAGATTACCAAAAGCCCTCAGACCAAAAGATATCCCTGTTTCTTTATATCCTGGGTTAGTTTGTGCTCCGCTCTCCCGTACTTGTTTGGAACAGGTTTTAACAGGCCTATGTTTGTCTTCCTTAACCATTTTCCAGTGAAGAAAAGATGTTGTTGAGTGCAGCATTTTCTGTTTAGTACAAAATCATACCTCTAACTGTCTATTAAAAGAAAAAAGCAAGCTACAGGCCCGGTTCTCCTCGTGAGAGGCCAAGGTTGAGTGTGAGGATTGTGCAGAGTGGCCTGAGTGCCATTCTTTCAACTGAATGCCACTTTCCTCCTTCACTTTCTCCCAGGCTCTTTGCATACACTCAATGCTATGCTTTCATTGTGCTGGACCACTGAATTAGTCTCCTGCTGCTGTCCCACTTTCAGACAGAGAGATTATCCTGTCACTTCAACCCTTTGAGCCAGGATTTTGTACTCAAATGTGGAGCAGAGAGAGAATTTCCATTCATTCTGAATCTAATGCAACCTTTCACCAGTGAAGAAAGCGGGGGGCGGGGGCGGTTGGTCCACTGTGACACAAACTTAGCGTGTAGTCAGCCTTTCTTCACCCACTATCTGTCAATGCCGCCCTTTCTCCATTTGTTTTAGACAGTCCGCAGTTGATGAATTGGTAGCATTGGTGATCAGAGTGCTGGTTGCTGGAAATGAGCGCTCTGGTTAAACCTAGGTGATCACCTCACCAAACAGACCACAGTTTCAGCCAGTAGCACTTGTTGTACCTAGACCATGACCTCACCAAATAGATTGGAGTTAGACCTGAGAGCTCAGGTTCTACTCAGGTGATCACCTCAACAAATAGATCAGAGTCTAAGCCAATAGCACTTGTTGTACCTGGGTGATCACCAAATAGATTGGAGTTAGACCTGAAAGCTCTGGTTGTACTTGGTCATAACCTCACCAAATGAATGGGAGGTACAACTGAGATCTGTAGTTGCACTTAAGTGATCATCTCACCAAATAGATCAGAGTCTGAACCAATAGCACTTGTTGTACCTAGATTACAACAGTTAGAGTTAGACCTGAGAGCTCTGGTTGTACTTAGGTGATCACCTCAACAAATGAACTGGGCTGGAGCTGCACTCTTGTAACACCTAGATGGTCACATTACCAAAACAGTTTGGAGTTAGAGGACTCACTGTGCCTAGGTGATCACCTCACTGATTGATTTGGATTCAGAGCTTTGGTTGTATTTATGTGATGACCACAAAATTGCTGAGATTTAGAGCTCAGCACTTCCCTACCTAGATGGTTGCTTCACCAAGTGAATGGAAGTTATAGCTGAGAGATCTTGCTGTACTTACGTGACCACCTCACCAAACGAGTTGGGGTTAAAGCACTTAATGTACCTAGGTGGTCATCTCGCCAGATAGATTTGGTTGAACCTAGGTGATCACTTCATTACAAAATGGTAGTTAGAACACTTGTACCGAGGTGATCACCTCATTAAATGAATTGGAGTTATAGCCGAGAGGTGACGTAGGTGATCACTTCATTAAATGAATGGAGTTAGAACACTTGTACCTAGGTGATCACCTCACCAAATGAATGAGTTACAGCTGAGAGCTCTGGTTGTACCTAGGTGATCACCAAATGAATGAGAGTTAGAGCACTTGCTGTACTAGGTGACCACTTCACTAAACAAAAGTTAGAACATTTGTTGTAATGTGAGTCAGAGCTGAGAGCTGTGGTTGTACCTGTGTGCTCACAGTGTGTGAGTTCAGAGCTGAGAGCTCTGGTTGTACCTGTGTGCTCACAGTGCTGTGAGTCAGACCTGAGTGCTCTGGTTGTACCTGTGTGCTCACAGTGCTGTGAGTTCAGAGCTGAGTGCTCTGGTTGTACCTGTGTGCTCACAGTGCTGTGAGTCAGACCTGAGTGCTCTGGTTGTACCTGTGTGCTCACAGTGCTGTGAGTTCAGAGCTGAGTGCTCTGGTTGTACCTGTGTGCTCACAGTGCTGTGAGTTCAGAGCTGAGTGCTCTGGTTGTACCTGTGTGCTCACAGTGCTGTGAGTCAGAGCTGAGTGCTCTGGTTGTACCTGTGTGCTCACAGTGCTGTGAGTTCAGAGCTGAGTGCTCTGGTTGTACCTGTGTGCTCACAGTGCTGTGAGTCAGACCTGAGTGCTCTGGTTGTACCTGTGTGCTCACAGTGCTGTGAGTTCAGAGCTGAGAGCTCTGGTTGTACCTGTGTGCTCACAGTGCTGTGAGTTCAGAGCTGAGTGCTCTGGTTGTACCTGTGTGCTCACAGTGCTGTGAGTCAGACCTGAGTGCTCTGGTTGTACCTGTGTGCTCACAGTGCTGTGAGTTCAGAGCTGAGTGCTCTGGTTGTACCTGTGTGCTCACAGTGCTGTGAGTCAGACCTGAGTGCTCTGGTTGTACCTGTGTGCTCACAGTGCTGTGAGTTCAGAGCTGAGAGCTCTGGTTGTACCTGTGTGCTCACAGTGCTGTGAGTTCAGTGCTGAGAGCTGTGGTTTTACCTGTGTGCTCACAGTGCTGTGAGTTCAGAGCTGAGTGCTCTGGTTGTACCTGTGTGCTCACAGTGCTGTGAGTTCGGACCTGAGTGCTCTGGTTGTACCTGTGTGCTCACAGTGCTGTGAGTTCGGACCTGAGTGCTCTGGTTGTACCTGTGTGCTCACAGTGCTGTGAGTTCAGAGCTGAGTGCTCTGGTTGTACCTGTGTGCTCACAGTGCTGTGAGTTCAGAGCTGAGAGCTCTGGTTGTACCTGTGTGCTCACAGTGCTGTGAGTTCAGAGCTGAGTGCTCTGGTTGTACCTGTGTGCTCACAGTGCTGTGAGTCAGACCTGAGTGCTCTGGTTGTACCTGTGTGCTCAGTGCTGTGAGTTCAGAGCTGAGAGCTGTGGTTGTACCTGTGTGCTCACAGTGCTGTGAGTCAGACCTGAGTGCTCTGGTTGTACCTGTGTGCTCACAGTGCTGTGAGTCAGACCTGAGTGCTCTGGTTGTACCTGTGTGCTCACAGTGCTGTGAGTTCAGAGCTGAGAGCTGTGGTTGTACCTGTGTGCTCACAGTGCTGTGAGTTCAGAGCTGAGAGCTGTGGTTGTCCTCGTTGTGTTGGACGCTCAGGCGGAGGGCCGGCTAGAGTTGTTCATTAATTTTTCTCTGACTGAACTTGCAGACATCACTGAACTCCTTCTCACACTGACAGACAGCCAGACTGAGGTGTTTAAAAACTCCAGCAGCACTATTGTGTCTGATCCACTCAGACCAGCACAACACACACTAACACACCACCACATCAGTGTTACTGCAGTGCTGAGAATGATCCACCACCCAAAGAGTACCTGCTCTGTGAGGGTCCATGGGGGTCCTGACCACTGAAGAACAGGGTAAAAGGGGGCTTACAAAGTATCAGAGAAACAGATGGACTACAGTCTGTAACTGTAGAACTACAAAGTGCACCTATATAGTAAGTGGAGCTGATAAATTGGCCAGTGAGCGTAGAAACAAGGAGGTGGTCAGAATGTTATGCCTGATCAGTATATATGGTGATAAATAAGCTTTAAGTAAATTTGCGTCACAAACAATGTTTAGTAAATCTGGCTCTAATGCTGCTGTTCACGTTGATAGTAACATATTGTTAGCGTTTAACATCATCTGAAAAAACGATGTATAAAAGCTCACCTACTGCAGCGAAACAGCCGCCATACATGAGCATCGCACCTCTGACAAAAAGAGAGCACTTTGCTTATACTTTCATTTTAGCATGGCTTGCCTGTTAGCTCACTGAGGCCAACCTAACCAAGTTTGAGTGTGAGCCTGTTGGATAATCTGCTCCTCGCTGTCCCCTCCTTACCTTCTTCCGCAAGCGGCCACTTGGGTACATAGGGGTGATGCCCATCTGAGTGGAGAGTCAAAGTGGACAATTGCAGGTTCAAAAAAAGCCATTGAAACTGGGCCACACACTATAACCTGTGTTGAATCCAAATGAATGCTTCTAGCAAATCTCAGCATGCTGACCTCTCCAGTGGACAGAGATGAACAGGTGCAGTGTATGGATGGGCATTGAGAAGCACTCCTCTTAACTGGCTCTGCAGAAAACAGCCCCTGAGCTCAGGGTGTTAAAAGAAAGAACGAAATAATCACAGAACGTGATGCTTCTGGAGCTTCTCTAGTGGTTTGAAACCTGTCTGAAACCAGTTGCTGTAAGTGGTCTCATTAAAAGAGAAAGTACTCAGACATTAAGAGCTTCAAAGGCAGGTACAGAGTTTTCAGTGACAGGTTCTGTCTGCATTCACAGCCTGTCTGTTTTATGTATAAACTTTAGGTTTAATGGGCTGCTCAGGCTGCTAATGATGGTTCGCTGGGGGGAATACTAATGTGCTCAAGTTCGGCCTTTTGAAGGTCTGATTCTGTTGAGAGGGAAAAATTGGACAGGTGTAGGATACGTATAAAAAATAAATTAGGTTTGACTGCTTGTCTAAACACAGCCCGGGTGGCTTAGATCAAAAGCACCTGCAGGATTCGTGTTCAGTTTGTGCTGGTGTCAGACAGTCAGTGTGTAAATATGAATTACAAATACTGCACTTCAGACGTTTCATTCTACACCTAAAATATCAGCCTGGGCTTGATTTCTGTTTACTGTAACTTTATGCCTAGTTGCTAAATGGCAATGGTAAATCTCTATTGTTTTAGTTTAGGCTTAGACTTAATCTAGCTTTGGGAAATTAACAGATATATGTGTCTAGGACTCCCTAATTAACCAGTTGGACCATGTAAAAGCCTTAAAATATGAGTATTTACAGTATGGAACCCTCAGGACCTTCTAGACATTCAGAGAAGGTCTACTGAACATCATGCTTGTGTTGTCCTAATACTCTTATCTCAGTGTTAAGTTCTGGTTGAAATCAAAAGGCTTTACATTCTTAAAATGAACAGAAAATTATCCAGTGAGGATTGTTTTCATCTGTGGCAGGGTTGCCCAATCCTGGGCCTGGAGATCTGCCTCCCTGCAGAGTTTAGCTCCAACCCTGAGCCACCACACCTGGTCCAGGTAATGAAGACCTTCAGGAGCTTCTGAATATCAGAGCCAGGTGTGTGTTGGATCTGATCTCTCCAGGGTGGTAGATCTCCAGGACCAGGATTGAGCACCCCTGCTCTGTGGTATCTATGTAGATACAGCCAAGCGAGCTCCGTTGGTTAGGGCTTCAGGAGCTGAACTGAAGGCCTTACATGTCAGATTAACCACTAATATAAGTAGAAATCAACCAATCGTGTTTTGATTTCTCATGGATGGGTCCTGTTTTGTCAGCAATAATGTCAGTCTATGTGTAAGTTCTGGAAGTTCTAGATACATCACTGACTGTGAATATGAGCTGTAGCCTAACCAGGTAATGAGAAAACTGCTACAAGATAAAATATGTTAATGTCTAATATATCGCTGTTTTCAGAAGAAAACCTTGTTTCTCCATTTTTGTAGTTTTTCAGTTTTTGACATAATTTGAAAATGCCCATTGCCCTTTACAGTGTGTACAAATTTCATAATGAATGAACCAAAAGAAACGTCCCAAATTGACTTGGAAAAAAGTCTGGTTCCATTGACTTACATTAAAAGTAAAGTAGGTTTTTTCCTTCTCCTGTAAAGTTAACATTTTGGAGATACGAGGTTTTCTTCCGACAACATTGATAAGCTTCAGATAAAGCACATGGAATGTCTTTTACAAGCTTCAGATGTCTACGTTTACTCTAAAACATCCAAATCTTTCATGTGAGTCCCCTTTAGCTTTGTGCTAACATACTACTAGAATCCCATTGAGGCACTCGCCGAAATTAGCATTATCATACAGGTGTTTTTTCTCGTTTTTTTAGACTGAGTTTTGACATTTATAGCCCAAACTGAAGGACCAGCTCTAATAGTCATGGTTTTACACTTTAGTTTTAGCTCCACTTTTTGACTGTTGTCTTTATCCTTTTTAGCGCTTTCAGCATGCTGGGAGATCACAATGTTATGTATGTAGCCTTCAAATGCATACCAAAGACTTTTTGTCTACTCCTTTCTTTTAGATGCATTTCTTGAAAAACAGCTAAGCATTTCGCAGGGGAAGCTTCCCTACCCTTGGAATTGATAACTGCATAGTTAACGTGCCTGGCTTCAAACTTTGTCAGCCGTAGTAGTGTTTTTTGCCAGGGAGGAGAAGAGCAATTTTGTAATTCAAGCTGCCAAATTCTCTCCTAGAACATTTTGGATTTCCAGTTTTTGGAGTGTTGCAAACTGTACAATTTACTGCTGTTAAAGCTCGCATCATCACCACTACGGTGAGTTGGCCTGACAGCCCAGCAGCACATATGGGACCCCCGATTATTACACACTATATTTCGCACAGGATAATCTGGGAAGACAATGGTTTAAAATCCAGATACTTTTTTTTTTGACCAAGAATCTGCTTGATTATCCTGTAGAGCCGGCCACTCACTGAACTTCATCTTAGCCTCTCTGTCTTCCTTTCTCCCCAGGCTTTCTTCCAGGGTAAGCTGAAGATCACCGGGAACATGGGCATGGCCATGAAGCTCCAGAACCTGCAGTTGAAGCCGGGCAAAGCCAAGCTGTGAGGGTCCAAAACCACCACTGCCTCGCTTCACTGGGAGGCCGGGCTGGAGAATAGAGTCCGTTAGTGTGACTGAGCCAGAGGCAGAGAAACTCACTACATAGATTTATACAACTCAGAGAACAGAGTCCACCCTTCATTTATTTAACTGCTAGTCAAAACCTTCATTTTACAGCATCAGGGAGAAAACGGAAAACATCAATTTAGCAGCAAATTACACAGAAGAACTAACTAAACAACCAAATATAACAACTAACCATAACAACTAACTTAATAAGTAAATATAACATAGATTATTCAGTATTTCATGTCTCCACTCTGTACCTTTTATTAGAGCTTACGGAGGCTTGTTTCGTTTTCAGTTTCAAAGTTCAGTCCTAGAAGTTGATTGTATTTCTCTTTTCTTTAAATCAGTGACAGCTTCTTTACTGTTTATCTGATGGGGACAGTTTTGGTGGTCTACCAGGTCCAGGTGGTTGTTAGGAGTCCCAGTTTCTCTGTAGCTTTTAATCAGTTTTTGACCTCCAGTTTAGGTAACTCCTGTTTTTTTGCTTCGACTTTCTCCTTCATCACGCAAAACAGAGTATCTTCTCTCTAATCTCCTCACAAACATCACCTGATGAATGAATAACTTACGATTAAAGGCCGTTTTGACTGGAAATTAAATAAATGAAGGGTGGTCTCAGTACTGTATCTCTCTGCTCTTTGGTCCAGGACCTGTTTTCATGAACACTTTTTGAAGAGGAGTGCTGACCTCAGATTAGAGGCCTTTTCCTCTGATGAATAGCGAGGAAGCTTTTAGCTCCGCACTCCTGCTTTTAGATGTGTTCTGAACTCAGAGCCTGATCTTCTTCTAACAGGTTAATGAGGACAGTGTAGGAGTACGTTCTGAAGGCCTTTTCTGATTGGAGCTCACTGTAACTGATAGTAATAATAATATAATAATGATTGAATCCTTCTGTAGTACCATGATCACCTGCGACCTGTTTCAACTGGACTGTGTGTGTTAATGTTTGTGTGTGTTTTTGGGGTCTTTTACGTTGTTGCGAATGAATGCGGAGAGTGTAAGTGCCTGTATGTACAGTCGTATGCAAATGTTTGGACACTCCAGGGAAAATAGGTTAACACTTCCTCTGCAGTACACACTGCATATTTTAATGCACTGTTTATTTGCTGAAAGAAAAAAAGCGTAAAATGAAGTTACGGCATATTTTATGTTTTATTTTTTTCAAATTTATTAAACCTTTTCAAATTATGCACTAAAATTGGCAGAAAAAAGTCAGATTTAAGTGTGTTTTCTGTCGAGGATGTCTTAACTTTCACTCCCCAATTCAACCAAACATAAGTGGACTAGGGGGTTCAAACTTTTGCGTAAGACTATATGTGACTTCAGTGTCTGGTTACATAATTGAGACTCCACCACATACGTGCTGTACTGTAGGTACACAAAGGCAGGGACGCAGTGAATTGGCCCTATTTTAATATCAGGGTTCTGCGGTCATTTCTGTAGCATCGAGTAACATTTGTGACCTGTAAGCTGTGTTCCTGAGTGTATGTGTACACATTTCTACCCACCCAAGGCTAAAAAGATTTTTTTACTAAATAAAATTTCCTCTTTCACATTAACAAATATTTGTCAGCAGAGTGTTTGTTTATTGTTCATCCATAAGCTGAAGTGTTTGATGGGACTGTTTATGTGCATGGGCTCCTTCAAAGTTGCCATCTTAGCTCAAGAGTGTTCAACTAAAATTTGCAAAGATCCAGTTACATCATATTTCTAACAGAAGTGAGCGGCAACAACGATGACCTTTAAATGCTTAATCGCTTTAAATCCTAGGCTTATTTTATACTAAGGCTTATTATTCAGTAACTACAGGGACTTCAATGCAAACTGGTTGAGTTATTCGTAAGTTACAGAAGTGTACAGCTTTGGGCCCCATGCATACAACTAATAAAATACAGTTAGACGTCATATATATTTTGATAAATGTTTTATTTTGTGTAAACTTTTATAATATAATGATCATTTTAAAAATGTATGGCCATTGTATATTGTTTGTGCCCTGCGATGGACTGGCGACCTGTCCAGGGTGTATCCTGCCTTCCGCCCAATGACAGCTGGGATAGACTCCAGCACCCCACTGCGACCCAGAAGGATAAGCGGTTTAGATGATGGTTGGATGGATGTATATTGTTTGCGATATCTATGATATTTATCCACCGAAGAAAAAAAATGTTGAATAAATAATATAAAAAGACTAAAAAATAGATAAATAAATAGATAAATAGATAAAAATACATATAAGACTAAAAATATAGATAGATAGATAGATAGATAGATAAAATTAAATAAAAAAAAATACATAACAAGCATGTCGCACAAACACTGGACCTTGCATGTTTAGCATGCTAGCACTATAAACTGTTACGGCGACTACAGCTTGCTAGGCTGTGTTCTAGCTAATGCTACAGCTTCATCCTGAAGGCTGTAAAGGACGTTGTATGTAAAGTAATGTGGTACCTTGCCATGGCAAATGCAGTTAACCCCTTTAAATCCCAGGCTTACTGAGCCTTTTTGTTCAGTAACTACTTGGGCTATAATGCAAACTGGCTGAGTTATTATTAGGTTGTAGAATGTGCAGTAAAACATGGGACCCTTTGGTGAATCCTGGCCATTTAAGGGTTAAGTTTTGGCCTCCATAATTTGGTCTTATTTAAAATATTACAGTCAAATGGTCCTTTTGTACGTGGTTAGTTTATATTCCTGGTCATAATAAACATTGTTTACAATAAACGTGCTTCTTCCATTGCCACCTATAATGGAAAGAATACGCTCGGCTAACTCAGAGACCCTCCCTGATACCACATTTCACTCACAAATATGAGACGACACTAAAGGAAAACGTAGTATGATATCTGATCTGTGTTGACTTTAATGGAGTGTTTTTAATTTCACGAACATAATAGCGATTGAAAGGCACGATTGTAGGAAAATAAACTTAATTTCTTTTGCTTTTTCTAATGGTAAGTAGGTAGACTGGGCTACTGTAGTTTGGAACCATAGTGTTCACACACACCACTCCAGACCAGCAGGTGGTGCTGACTCACCAACGTTTGGCATTTCACCTGTATAACCTGTTAAGCTGAAAAGGACAGAGGGACTGTAAAGCTCTGTCCTTGCTAGTTCAGAAAGGTGATGTTCACTCACACTTCTACAGCTGTGTCCACTACGGTTTCAGTCAGTCCTTCCAATCTTATCTAAACGTCTTCAGTCGCTTGTATCCATTTTTTCCATCCATTTCTTCTCCTCCAGCTATTCATCTTGAATCTGATTTCTGTCAGAGGCCTGGCCAATATTTATTTACTCTGTTTTCAGAGTCTCATTTCTTTTTCAGTCTGCTCTCTGCAAGATTTCTCAAACCCGCTTGATGCCCAAAGACCGATCCATAGTCCTGTGATGAAACCCGCTGAAATCTAAGGCACTTTCAGTAGTAAAGGCTAGTTTTTTGGCCTCAAATCAAAATGCAGACATAAGCCGAGAGTCTCAGTGCTGCCTTTGTTGAGAAAGTAATGAAAAGGGGAAATACTACGTCTGATTCATGTCCAGAAACCTCATACGTTCTTCTGTAACATCTATCTGGTAGTTAGACAGGTAATGTGGAAAAGCTTAAAGCCATTCTCTATTAAGATGGCATTCTGGCCCAAAACCATAGTGGTGTTATTTGCGAGTTTGTTTCTTATTTGTATTCTCATCCACTGACTACAGTACCCAGCATGCAGTGTGTAAGCAAATAAGTCTTAAATAAATAAAATTACTGATGTAGAAGCTAATAAATACAGTAGTGATATTCCGAGCAGTAGCATTAGCTAACTTCTCCCTTAGCCAGCTAGCTGAAAAGAACTTCAAACAGCCATCAAAGCTTACCCATCCACTCCAAAGAGCTTTTTCTTTTTCAGAAGTTCCACTTACCTTCAAGATGCATCATCAGAAGGGGTTTTTCTTGACATTAAAATGGAAAATCTCATTCTCAGGACTAATTCTGGCACCAGTGTAGGAGGCAAGAAGACATGTTTGCAGGTGTAGCAGTGGTTGTATCTTTTACTTTGCACAAAGTGCCCAAAGGCACTACAATGAAATAATGACTCCAGTACAAGCAAAAGTAGCTGTCAAACAGCAACTTGACTAAAACTGAGGTCTTCCAGTACTGATTTCTCTATAGAACTGTGTAGTAGTACTGTGGGCCATGTGGTGGTACTGCTATTGATTCTGGCAAATGCTATGTTTATATTTTTAGTGCTAGTTAACAGAAAAGTTTATTGTTTTTAAATCATATGGAAAAAAAGGTTAAAGGGTTTTCAAAAGGAATGACCCTGAGGCTAGGCCATCCTCAAGTGAAGTGACCATCATGTCAAGCAGTGAGTAGAAACGTTTCTCCTTTCACATTGACATTACGTTTTGGCAAATTTGCTTTTATCCAAAGTGAAGTACAGTTTAAATCACGTTACAGAGGTATGCGAGTGTGCTCAAGGGTGTTTTTGTGGAGCATAGAATCGGACCCTAGTCTGCCATGCGGTCAGCAGCGGTGTTATCAAGTGTGCTACACCAATCCCTGCATAATAAATCAATCAAAAAAAATCATTTAAGGCAGAATACACATCATGTGCTAAGTACAGATATGGACTTTCTAAAGACAGGCCAGATATTTGTACATGAAATTTTGAACTGAGCATGATGGGCTGAAAGTTGATTACCAAAATCTTTAAAATTGACACTCCAGACACTTAATGTACATATATCAAAAGTCAACCAGCCCGTCTTTAGCATGTCAGTATCTGTATTGTACTGTATGAGGGCTTAGTGCTGACCATCACGCTGCATGTCAGGGTTCAGTTCCCTGCTTGAGCAACAACACCATACTACATTAAAAAGTGTCCCTGAGCAAAAAGCCTTGCACTACATTCACCTGCTTCAGGAACATGGTTAAAACTGAAAAGCACTCTGGATAGAAGCGTCCGCCATAAATGTGAAAGGAGAATAGTTTTGATTAATCGTACTTCTTAGGACAACAAACATTCTTTTGTTAGCTCAACTAAATATTTCTCCTAGTTCTGGCAACACAAAGTAAGTCAGAGTAACTAATTATTTACAGAAGTTGAGTAAACAAGAAAAAGCTAGTGAAAATCAAAGAGGTTTTATTTTGTTGTGCAATATTTTACATCATCACTTGGAGACTTAATATAGTGAATATGTATCTAAACCTGTAGAACTGAGCCAGAACGCCATTTGTGAGCTCTCAGTAGCTGCCAAACAAGATCAGCAATCTCATTAGCGCATCCAGCATCCATCAGCATGGGTGCTGAAGTTTGTTCTTCTCTTTTTGGAAATGTAAACCTCTAAAGTGAGAGGGGTGAGCAACAGTTAAGCAGCCCGGGAGCTGAACCAAACCAATAGAAAGAACAATTCCGCATAAGAAGAACTGGCAACCTGAAATGAATGACCAAATGGGACTGAGAAGAAAGATTCATTTTGAGTTCAAGCAAAAGTTTTAACATTTGATACTCAGGAAAGTAAAAAGCCATTAAAAATTTGCTGGAGTAAATGGAACTAGTTACTAGCAAACTGTTATTCCGAGGTTGGGGTAGTAGCTCTGGGATCATGTGGTGCTGAATTCAGCAGCCAAAACCCACTGACCTGCTTCCAGACTGCCACGCTTTGTTTTTCCCCTCAAAAAAAAGTCTGTTAACAAGCTCTGACCCACATTAGAGAGCTGACTGTTCTCGGTCTCTCTCTCTCTCTCTCTCTCTCTCTCTCTCTCTCTCTCTCTGTCTGTCTGTCTCTCACGTCTCTGATTTCAGCCACTGCTGTTGTTTATCCTGTTAACTTCTCTGTGGGATCCATTTATTGACATTTCATATCGGAGGCCTTGGTTTGTATCTCAGGGTCAGACGCTTTGTTTGTCCATTTCCCACCACACAGAAAACTTTTGTTATGAAAGGCGGGTCAAAACTAGTTTTGAATTTCTAAAAACAAAGTGAATGAAAAAGTAAACATGCGTTGGAGTGTGTAACACAAGCCCAGCTGTTTGGATGTTTTAAAGTCCCAGGAAACACGGTGTAAATTATTAAAAATATTTGTATGAAGTGTTACATTAAACATCCAGCAACGTTTGAATGAACATCCGTCTGTCCAGCACTTCCAGCTTGCTAAGCCCCTTAAGCAGAACTAAACACATCAGCGTGAGTGAGAAATTAGTGAAATGGGATCTAAAACACAAGTAATGTTGTTGACCCTGCGCCATTCTTGACTCACTAAAAACATTATCTGTTTTTTATATGGTGACGTCTTAAGGCTTTTATTCACTTTACTGTTGGATGTGTATGCAGGGAATGCTGAAGTGACCTGCTGAACAAACAAATAGATGGACAGATGAGCTAGCTTGAAAGATCAGTTGTATTTTATAGGTTAGCTTTTGCTTGGTTGTTAGCTTTCTCTGACTCCTTGGGTGGGGGGCATAGTTTTGTTAACCCCTTAAAATCCCAGGCTTGTTATTCAGCAACTACAGGGACCTCAATGCAAACTGGCTGAGCTATTATTAGGTTATAGAAGAGTGTAATAAAACTTTGGGCCTGCTGGTGAGCCCTGGCCATTTAAGGGGTTAAAGCTGTGTGGGCAGGACAACTGACATCAGCCTCTTGATTGGTGAGGGTAATGCTTTTACTATGTGGACAAAAGTATTGATGCACCTCTTAATCATTGAATTTAGGTGTTTCATTCAGTTCCATTGCCACAGGTGTATAAAAACAAGCACCTAGCCATGCAGCCTGCCTTTACACACATTAGTGAAAGAACGGGTCGTTCTAAAGAGCTCACTGAATTCTAGCGTGGTTCTGTGATAGGATGCCACTGTTACAACAAGTCAGTTTGTAAACTTTCTTCCTTCTTAGAAAATTCCACAATCATTACTGAAAAGTGGAAGTGTTTAGGAACCACAGCAACTCAGCCAGTGCTGAGGCGCATAGTGCATAAAAGTCACCAACGATCTGCTGATCAATAACTGCAGAGTTCAAACCTCCTCTGTCATCAACATCAGCACAAAAACTGTGCGCTGGGAGCTTCATGGCAGGGTTTCCATGGCTGAGCAACTGCATGCAAGCCTTACACCACCAAGCACAATGCCAAGCGTCGGATGGAGTGCTGTAAAGCACCACCACTGGACTTAGGAGCAGTGGAAACGTATTGTGTGGAGTGACGAATCAGCTTCTCGATCTGTCAGTCTCATTGACAGGTCTGGGTTTGGCAAATGCCAGGAGAACGTTACCTGCCTGCCTGCAGTGAGCCAGCTGTAAAGCTTGGTGGAGGAGGGATAATGCTATGGGGTTGTTATTCAGGGGTTGGCCTAGAACCCTTAGTTCCAGTGAAGGGAAATCTTAATGCTTCAGCAGACCAAGATTTTTTGGACAATGGTACACTTCCAAGTTGTGTGAACAGTTTGGGGAAGAACCTTTTCTGTTCCAGCATGACTGAGCCTCAGTGCACACAGCAAGGTCCATAAAGGCCTGACTGGGTGAGTTTGGTGTGGAAGAACTTGACTGGCCCTCACAGAGCCCTGACCTCAACCCCATCTAACACCTTTGGGATGAACTAGAACAGAGATTGTGAGCCAGGCCCTCTCGTCCAACATCAGTGTCTGACCTCACAAATGCTCTTCTGGATGAATGGGCAAAAATTCCCACAGACACTCTCCAAAATCTTGTAGAAAGCTTCCCAGAAGTGTGGAAGCTGTTACAGCTGCAAAGGGGGACCAACTCCATATTAATGCCTATGAATTTAGAGTGGGATGTCATAAAAGCTCCTGTTGGTGTAATGTGTCCCAATACTTTTGTATGTCCCAATACTTTGCCCATATAGCGTATGTAAGTGCTACACATGATTAGGACTGCCTAGTTTCCACTGAAACAGAAGAATGTCGGTGAAATGCATTAGCCATTAGGTAGTCACTGGAAAGTTCTTTACATGACATCCTTTGCCCTTGTATGCCGCCCGCCCATAAGAGCAAGATTAACCTATTTAGAAAGAAAGATGGATTAAGGTTTCTAGGACCTTTAAAACCTGAACAATTCATCACTAATAAACGTAATTGTTCCATCTGTATATGCTGATAATCATGAACACTCACCGGTGTCATAGTCTCCTAATGGAGCCCTTAGTGAATGTTTGGTGTTTAGTTTATTCTGGTATTTGGAAATGATGATCACATAGAAGAGTGTATAACAGCTCTTTGTGTGTAATACAGATTTATGAATTGTCTGTCAAGCATATTAACAGCCTTTTGAATGACAAACAGCAGCCCCATTCACACCTGGTATTAAATGAATGATTTGGCAAAAAAATCAAATTTACAGATTTCCTACTTAACCCAGATGCTGTCAATCAACCAAGACATAATTAGTGTCCAAATGTTGTTTCCAGTGTATAAAATACCCCCTGGTTTCCGAGGGTGGGTGGGGAGGTGGGGTGTCCCATGTTGGCTGGCTACTCCAGCATTGGCCAGCTGCTCACTCACCATTGGCACCAAGATGTTTGATGTTTGTTCTTCTTTTGGAAATGCTCTTTTCTAGTTTGCTAATGTGCTCTTCAACACATTAACTGTCGTCTTGCACTTGGTTTGAGAAATGAGTAGTGCTTCACTCTTTTCACCAGTCTCTTGGGAAACTGGGCAAGTTTTCAGATTTACAAATATGCTGTGGCACAAGTTTTTTAGAGGAATCCTGAGCATAGTTATAATGGCTAGGCTTTGAATTACCAATCTGTGAACCAGCCTGCTACAGCGCCACCTTGAGGCAGACCAGTGCTGCATCACCAGTTAATTAAGAATACCAAAGACAGAAGCTCACTGATTGAGGGTGAAGCAGCTAAACAATGGCCTTTGTCTGAATTTGTATCTGATTGTTTATTTTTCTTTAGTGAACAGCATAAGATCATAATAATTTTCAGAGAACCCCCAGAATTTTGATTTTGAGACATTTAGGGGGTCCAAGAGGTTAATTGGTGGATCCCGGACCCCCCAGGGCCCCTGTATTTTGTGTCTTTGTTGTTTCTGTGGTTTAGTGCTACAGCTAAGAGGCTACCATTTTTCTTCTGAGTCTTGGTTCCTCTCATTTGCTCTACCTCATGGTCTTAGGGAGTTTCTCTTTTCGAATTGGGTTCCTCTCGGTGGTCTTCTTTATGCTTTTAGGATGTTTCTCAGTTTGAGTCTTGGTTTCTCTAAGTGCGTTTCTCCTTTTGAGACATGGCTTCTCTTGATGGCTCATCCTCATGGTCTTAGGGGGTTTCCTCTTGGAGAGTTTTTCCTTTTTGACTATTGGTTCTTTTCACAGGCTCTTCCTCATGCTTTCAGACAGTTTCTCTTTTCAAGTCTTGGTTCCTTTCAGTGGTTCTTCCTCATGTTCCAAAGGAGTTTCTTTCTTGGAGTATTAGTTCATCTCAATGGTTCTTTCTCCCGCTCTTAGGGAGTTTCGTTTTTTGAGTCTTGGTTCCCCTCAGTGGTTCTTCTTTATGATCCTAGAGAGTTTCTCCTTTTGAGTCTTGGTTCTTCTCAGTAAATTTCTCATTTTGAGTCTTGGTTCCTCTTAGTGAGCTTCTCCTTCTGACTCCTGGTTCCTCTCAGTGAGTTCTCTTTTTGAGTCTTGGTTCCTCTCAGTAAGTTTCGTACTTTTGAGTTTTGGTTTCTCTCAGTGACTTTCTTCTTTTGAGTCTTGGTTCCCCTCAGTGATTTTTCCTTTTGGTGATCCATCACCCAATACCAGAACCAAAAACCAACATCAACATCAATAGATGAACTACAATCTTTAGCTGTATGCCAGCAAGGTGGAGCTACAAGAAAGGGGTTTTTAATAAAGTGGCCAGTAAGTGTGCACAGTCAACATTTGCGCCCAACACTGACCAGAATGGTCCCTTTCTATTGATGGAAGTTAGAGAGTGGCTATTAAAATGTAGACATGCTCTAATAAGTAACTGTAAACCTACAAAGTGCATCTATATGGCAGCGCTAATAATTGGCTGATGTGTGTCGCTACAAGGTAGGCGGACCTAATAAACCACCACTTCTATGTGTAAGAATACTACTATCACATTATTTGCAGTTATTTAGACAGAGATTAAGTGCAGGTGGTGATGAAGATCTCCAGAAGCAACTGAATTTTAGAAGAACGGCTGTAGGACTTGAGAAGTAAATGGTGGATCTTGAGCAGCATCCATGAGCACCTCACAAGTAATGTAGAACATCAAACAGATGGTGGAGGTGAAAAGCAGACTTCCTCTGAAATGTTGGACACATTCGTGCAATGATGACTCACACACAGCTCTTTTTTCACTTCGAGAGGTTGTGTGAATGTGTTGGAGTTCGGCCTTGCGTCAACTGCCCTCAGGAAACTGTGAAGCTGTGAAATTACAGGACATGAAGGACATTTTTCTCTAGAGCCAGAGAGACTCCAGGAATGTAGATAGAAACCATGTGAAGGTCAGATCATCCATTACAAGCATGCGCATTCAAACGTATGCAAAGACTGAATTCAAGGATGATGACTGAAAACAGCTCCTGCATTCTGCTTCTAAACTTCTACCCATTTCCTAGAAGGTTAACATTTATTATCTGCATTATCAAACCATTGAGCTATTTATGTTAGAATAATAATGTCTTTGAATTATCAAGTGCCTCAAGAGGAGGGAAAGAAGGACAAAGCAAGAGAAGCGCAAGTGCTGAAAGAAACAGGAGGACAAGTGGAGTCTTAAGAAGAACAGAATGCAGATGGTAAGAGAAGCTTTGAATATTTCTCTTCAATGAAATTGACATGAGAAGATCAAGAGCAGGGCTTGGCAACTCCAGAACCAATGTTCTAATATATTCTTGCACTCTAAAGTTTATGAATGTATTCATACAGAATTAGTCTACATGTTATGAGCTGCTTTAGCTTAGTTTGACTTCAATGCACATTTAACCCCTTTTCACAGTAGCCATAAAATGCTATTTCCACTAGTTTTGCATTTTTTGTTTTTTCATTTTTTTATGTTGATATAATATATTTCAAAAGAAATGTATATAATGTAAACCCAAAACAATCTGGCTTTTCATCATCATAGATAAGCACATTCATAAAAAGTGTTTTTATTGTGTTTAAATGCTGTTTGTTGATTGTGTCAGTTGATTGTTTGATATAAATTAATCTCAGTTTTATCTCAGCACAGCCTTTGTGGAGAGGTGTGGATAGTTTTTCACAGCACAGGGCTCTCACCCCTCCCCTTTCCCCTCATTGCTCACTAACAGCTCAACACAGTCACAACATTTCACATAAAGAGGCAACATTTCACTGCCAGAATGGCCACTAGGGGGCCTGCAGAAAGAATCTACACAGATACCTATTAAGTTCTTTAATTTTTCTAACCCTAAATCTATGTCATGTCTCTTCAGCTCAGCTGAAACCACTAGTCCTCATTCCATTGTGGACTCCAACTCCCAGAAGACTCACATGAATCCGGACTCTTCCACAACCCACCTATCCACGTTCACCTCCCTATTGATTATGTTCACCTGTATTCCTCGTCATGTGCTCCTTTAAAGTTGGTATAAAGCCCAGGCTTGTTTCAGCTTGCTGTTCATTACCGAGCCTTTTGTTTCTACTGATTTTCCTGGTTTGTCCTTTGCTTTGATTCTCTCATTTACGTCTTCAGCCTGAACCTTCTGGACTCTGTCTTGCCTCATATGTGTTCAGACCTTTTTGCCTGCCTTTCTGACCTTGTCTGTGTCTCGCCTGTATATACCCATTAGCCTGTGTTTGACCTTAGCCTGTTTCTGGATTCCGTCTCTAGTTTGTCCCTTTATTAAATGTTTTAGCCAACATCCAACTTAGCCCGTGTCCAACCCATCCAGACCCCTCACAACCAAAAACACCCTCTAACCCTAGTCTTAAAATCTAAAAACTCAAAACATAACCCTGACCCAATCTTGGTCCTAACCCCCAACAAGAATAATATGCTAGTTCTATAAATCTACTTCTGGAATGAAAAATAATAAATGTTAATAATTTAACAGAGATGTCAAACATATTTCCTCTGGAACGGTTTTTGATAAAAAAAAAAGGTAAAATACGAGTGATTTCTGGTTGTCATGCAGGCAAAAACATAATGGAACTATTTTACCGCCTTGGCAAATCATTTTAAATAAACGTTACTTGAAGGTAGTAAAAGTATCTGAAAGTATCTGCCATTGCTATAGAATAATCTCACTTTATATTCATAAATGTGTCCAAAAATAGGTTGAACAGCTTTCCTACAATAGTCCAGTCATCAGAAATATTGGCTTTATTGCCCATATTTAAAATACTTTCACTTTGCAGGAGATAATTTGACTTACTTTACATACTTTGTAGAATATTAGGCTGTTAAGGGCTAAATTTGACTCAGCTGTACAGCTCCATTTGGACTGCTGTGGGCTAAAATGGAAGCCCCTCAATCAGGTTCTCTTATAGCTGAAAGCTTCTAATGGTTTTACAGAAACATCAAGAAGCATAATCACACCATTAAACGCTAAAGGGGAATGTTCACTTGATTACAGTGTGATATTCCCACTGTTCTGCTCTTACAGTTCCTTACTGTGTCTTAGTTTCCAGAGTGCTTATTATGTATCATTAAATATGTGTGATTGCTTGCTTTTATTTCAGCTCTGCATGTATGTATGTATGTGTTGTAGCTCGGCGTAGGGATTAAAACCCTCCAGAATGATGGAGATATTAAGCTTTTGTTGTTGTAAAGGTGAGGTTCATTTTTAGGTTGGGTTAGATGGACAGAAGCATTAACACAAGAGCATGGAAAATACCACGCATGGTTCTGCATAAAAGTAAAACATCCATTTGAAGCCTATTTCAAACATCACACACTACAAATGCATCAATTAACACTCATTAACTGGTGAGACACACTGTTGCATAAGTGAGTGACTGATTTATTTTAGCTCTTGGATAATGAATGTGCTTGCAAATGAGAACAGGTTTCAATCAAATGAGTCATTTCTTCACAAGGAATTTGAGCCTTTTTGCGTCAGGCTTGTGGATAAACAGCATTACGTGTCATCAGATCCCAAACATACTGTGGTTATACACATTTCTGAATGTAAATCAGGGTGTCTAGAGTAAGAGCGCAGTTAATTTTGATCAATTTTTTTTGCCATTTTCATCTTATACAAGTCTTTAGCTACACAAATGTACGGGGCCTTGTATTTTGTGCTTTGTAATGCCCCTCAAGTTTTCATTGGGAAACAGGCCAGTCTAGCACCTACATTCTCTGATTCCGCAGCCATACTGTTTTAAAATATGTAGAATGTGGCTTGGCATTGTCATGTTGAACTATGTACAGTCCCTGAAAAAGATGTCATCTTGAAGGTTGCATTTGTTGCTCCAAAATGTGTATATACCTTTCAGCATTAATGGTGCCTTCACATATCATGTTCAAGTTATCCACTAAAGCACCCATTCTTTTAAACTTAACACCAGTAACATCCTGGATGGATCCATTATTTAAATAAGAAATCTGAAAGGTTGACATGTCAGACCACAGTTCACGTTTCCACTGTGCATCAATCCACTTCAGACGAATCGAGCCCAGAGAATTCGGCAGTGTTTCTTGAGATTACTGGCATGTGGCTTTAAGTCTGTGCATAATACAGTCTTAACTTGCATTTATGGATACAGCAATGAAGGGTTTGTTAAGTATTTCATGTGGTGATATCCATCAACAAAGCATGCTCATGCAGGTGAATATGGACTTGAGTATTGTGATTTCTTTAGCACTCAGCTGCATCCTGTTGCATTAATTAAGGCATGATGGGCTGAAAGGGGTCGTATATAACAGAGTTTCTTAATCCTCCTCTGCTACCTTGCACAGTTAAATTTGAGGGCCTCAAAAGCTGCAACTAAACTGACACAGTTGGGTCCAAAGGTTGGAGAGCACTACTGAAAATGCTTCTATTTTATATTCTTATCTAATTAAAAGCAGTTTTTTTTTTATTACAAATTGCATTATCAGCAAAACAATCTGACTGAAAAGTAGAATTTTTGGTTTTGTTAGATAATGTTCTTAACATATCATATAACATATATAAGTGCAGCAACCACACTGACATTTAATAACGTTATTAAATGAGAAGAGCAGATTAAACAGCTTAAACAGCCATGTTTTTTTTTCAACCTTAAATGACTGTAAAGTATTTTATAACACACTCCTAAACAGGAGCCACAGAACAATTAAAATCTGTCTGCAGGCTGCTTATGGCCCTGGGCCGGTCTTTGGACATCCTTGATCTAAAACCAATCTTAGTCATAAAAGGATTCGCAGTCTTGCTCCGAGCCTGACCTACACATTCTATAGGCTTTCACCACTGGCCAGTTTCTGCACACAGAGTTGTGGATGACTATCGACCCAGTATTGCATTGTGTCATAATATGTCATATTGCATAATAGCTAACATATTAGCTCAAGGCTAGCATGATAGATCAGGCTACTATAAAGCAACTTTTGTTTAGTGTATATATTGTGCTATGGAGAGGCGAACGAATTGTGCAGAAACAGTGGAGCTATAAGATAGTTAGAGCTCATAAAGTCTTTGTAATAAAGTGGCCAGTGAGTATAAGCACAAGGCAGATGTTTCTAATAAAGTGGCCAGTGAGTATAAGCACAAGGCAGATGTTTCTAATAAAGTGGCCAGTGAGTGTAAGCACAAGGTAGATGTTTCTAATAAAGTGGCCAGTGAATAGAAACACAGGGTGTTTCTAATAAGGTGGCCAGTGAGTGGATGCACAAGATAGGTGATTCTTATAAAGTGGCCAGTGAGTGGAAGCGCGAGGTAGGTGTTTCCAATAAAGTGGCCACTGAGAGTAAGCACAAAGTAGGTGTTTCCAGTAAAGTGGCCAGTGAGTGTAAACACAAGGTAGATGTTTCTAATAAAGTGGCCAGTGAGTGAAAGCACAAGATAGGTGTTTCCAATAAAGTGACCAATGAATTGAAGCTAAAGGTAGGTGTTTCCAATAAAGTGCCCAGTGAGTGTAAGCACAAAGAAGATGTTTCTAATAAAGTGGCCAGTGAATAGAAACACAGGGTGTTTCTAATAAGGTGGCCAGTGATTGGATGCACAAGATAGGTGTTTCTTATAAAGTGCCCAGTGGGTGGAAGTATAAAGTTGGTGTTTCTAATAAAGTGACTAGTGAATTGAAGCTGAAGGTAGGTGTTTCCAATAAAGTGGCCAGTAAGTGGAAGTGCAAGGTCAATGTTTCTAATAAAGTGGCCACTGAGAGTAAGCACAAAGTAGGTGTTTCCAATAAAGTGGCCAGTGAGTGTAAACACAAGGTAGATGTTTCTAATAAAGTGGCCAGTGACTGAAAGCACAAGATACGTGTTTCTAATAAAGTGACCAATGAATTGAAGCTAAAGGTAGGTGTTTCCAATAAAGTGGCCAGTTTGTGGAAGTACAAAGTCAATGTTTCTAATAAAGTGCCCAGTGAGTGGAAGCACAAGGTTGATGTTTCCAATAAAGTGGCCAGTCAGTGGAAGCACAAGGTTGATGTTTCCAATAAAGTGGCCAGTGAGTGTAAGCACAAGGGTGATGTTTCTAATAAAAGTGAGAAATACGGGAACAGACTAATTTCCTGCAGGCCCCTTGATGCCCTCATCACCTCTGTTGTTGGGCATCTTCAGTGCAACGTTTGACTCTATGACGTATTTAACAGAATCAGATGTGCAAGTAAACCCTGACAGCCAGGCTGCGATGACTAAGGACTCATATGAGGCATTAGATCATGTCTTCTCCTATTTCCTTCCTTTTTTCCTCCTTTTCTTGGCGGATGGCCTCATCTCCTCACCCACTGAACTCTCAATTTAAAACTAAAAATGTACATTTCACACATTCTGTATCCTTCATGTTCTCTTAATGCGTAAATCATTGAGCCGACAAGGTTTGTTTTTTCTTTTTCTTGTCATTCATGTCTGTAATTAGTTTGAGGAGTCACACAACTCCAGTGTGCTTTAAAAAAAGGCATTGAATCTCTGTTTTCTTTGTTATTTTGATCTTTTCGTCTGTTTATGAAAAGCTCATCTTTGGCTGGATTACAAAGTGCTTTCTGAAAGCATATTTACTCACTTTCATAATTCTGTTTTCATTCTTCGGCGAGACGTTCCTCTTTTAGAATGAGTGTTTTCATCATGGGTTTGCACAGTGAATGATTTGACCACTGTGGATAGCAAATACTGACACAGCTCTGTGAAGAACAATAGGCTGTTATTTACAGGGTTTTACTTTTGCGGAATTATTTCTCTTTCATAGCTCTTTTGAAACGAGCATAGAACTTATGTTGAAAGTGCACAGTCTAAACTTTGAATCCATTTGTGTTTGTAAGTAGAAGATATTTTATTATGATGTGAAGTTGATGAAAACTTATTATTGTGCATGCTCAGGCAAAGAAAAGACATTCAGCAACACTTTATTTGCAGACTACCTAAGTAAAAAACTTCATAATACATGCATAAGCATTGAATAAGGCATTTATACAACAATATTCCAAGTTATTCCAGTAATCACAAAGTGATGTAAGATATTTAGTAAGTAAATGGCACTGTACTGATGTAGAAATACGACTACCTGTGTCATAACACATGCATAAGTGCTCAATAATACATTTATAAAGCATTATTTGAATATTGATAAAAAGCTTATGTCAGTAATCGCAAGATGTCATAAGATATTTGTGTAAGTAAATGACATTACACTGACATGACAACACTTATAATGCAGTTCTGTTTTGAATAATTGTTCTGTTTATAACATTGTTATAAGGCAGGGGCCTAGATAAACGCCATGTATCAGTTCTAAACCTTTATACTTGAGTTAAACTACACAATTCTATTTTGTACTTATGTACTGTGTACTTAAAAAAGATGGTTCTTCAAGGGTTCTTTAATAAAGAAAATGGTTCTGTATAGAATCATCAACAAAAAAGCGTTCTTTAAATTGATGGAGAGTATGTTGTCTACAGTTCTATATAGAACATTTAGGAAAAAAGCACATTCTCCATCAATCTAAAGAACCCTTTCATGATGCAAATCCACAAAGGGTTCTTTAAGTATTCATGGTTTTGTATAAAACCATTGAGGAACCATCTTTTTAAAGAGTGTGCAAAGAACCATTTAAGCATGGAATGGTTCTGTATAGAACTCATGGCTCTAAATCAAACTATTCCTTTTGCTAAAGGACCTTTGAAGAACCATTTTTTTTTATGACTGTAGGCTTCTACGTTGTTAGTCCCACTAGTTGGGAATGATGCTTTATAACAGTGTAATAAACAGAACAGCCTTCTGCACTTCAGTTTAAAGCATGTTATGTCAATGTAATGTCAGTTACCTTTTAAAACATCTTATGTCATATGGCATTTGCTGGTATAAACCTTACATAACTGTTCAAGGATTGCTTTATAAATATGTTATTCAATGCTTATGCATGTGTTATTAAGTCTATATATAGGTAGCCTTCAAATAACATTACCACAAGCTTTCTTTTAATATTTTTGTCATTTTTTTTACAACAAACCTTTTCATACCGAATGTTAAGTGAATGCGAAATGAGTTCATTATGAATCCCCGTAAATGACTACATAATTCTGTAACTGTACAGCAAAACAATCATAATAACTTTGGACTTCTAGCTGGCTCTAGGTTTCCTGCTTAGCTCTTAGTCACCTTTCTTTGAGAGCAATTACATATTACTGCCATAAAAATAGCAACACAGCTAGATCATCTGAAAAGAGTTGCAGGTTGAAAACTCACTCATGCAGTTATTCCACTTCTTTAGATGGAATATTGGGAATAATTGGTGGAAGCATATTTTGGTGCTGTTTCATCTTTTGACCTTGTTTTTGTCCAACTAAGCCTGGCCTTTGGAAACTCCTTCTGCTTGACTTGTACTTAATACATACTTTGTAAGATTTCAGAGCTTTTGCCATCTCAATGGTTGCTGGTGAGGCTCATGAAAAACCACACATTGGACTCAAAAGTGTGTCAGCGTATTTATTTGAGTTTGATTTGAGCCAGTTTGAGACCTTTCCCATTTTTTTTCCAGAAAGCTAAATGCTAAGCTGTCATTTCCAAGGCAATAGTGGAAAGTCTGTGGAAGGAACATTCACTTTTGGCTTTGGCTGGACTGTTCTGTTCTCTCTCTCTCTCTCTCTCTCTCTCTCTCTGCTCTATCCCTCTCACTCCCACTCTCAGCCTGCACATCTGGAAGGTACCAGAAGGGACCTGGTCTCTCCAGCTGTGGCTGCTGCTCTCACTATGGCCCAGGGCTGAGTGGTCTGAGGCACTTGGACTTGCACAGACTTTTCAATACATTGCTGGACGGCTGCAGGTCAGACATTATTACCGGAGGTAGATGTAAGGTAAGGTACCCCTATAGGTTTCTCCCTCTTCGCTCTCTCCCTCTCTTTCCCTCCTTTCCTCTCTCTCACTCTCTGTGCAATACTCCCTTGCATCCACTCCACTTTTCCAGATGCACGCACATGTGGACTTTCTCCAGCTGCTCAGATGGTTTTTGTGCTGTTGTTACTGCTTCACTGTGAATAACAGGCGTATAGTAGCTATATTCCAGTTTACTGTATTTGCTGTACTGTGAGGTACCTCTGATAATCTGTTCTGTGTTGGGTCAAACCTGATATAAGCCTCCCGTTAATGTTCCCAATGTTTGAAAGGATACAGTTCAAGCACAAATCAGTATACATACTTGAGTAGTTGGCTTATTACACAAAACCTACTAATGATTTATAACTATTTGACAAACTCCAATTTTAAAACAAAAAAGTTGGAACCGTACATGAAATGCTTCTAAAAAAAGCAGTGATTTCTAAAACAACTTCAACCTGGATTCAACTGAAAACAATATTTGATGTTTTACACACATTACAAATTTGATGCCTGCATGACAGGAGCATGTTTACCACTGTGTTACTTCACCTTCTCTTTTAACACTTAGTACTTGTGTAGATACCAATTGATCCAGTTTACGAAGTGATTTTTTTTGTCATTTTTCTGTTCTACAATTGTACGGCTTTCCATAAAGGGCCTTCATTTTTATATTTTGTACCTCTTAACGCATGCCAGTCTAGCACCTGCACTCTCTAAATACACAGCCAGAATATTTCTTGGTGTTGTCATGTTGAAATAAGCATGGATGACCCCATGTACTATCTAGAAAGCTGCAAAATGTTTATATCTTCCAGCATTAATGGTGCCATCATGCATACTCCACCATACCATAAGGGATGTTGGCTTGGAACCTTATGCGGGAAAAAAATTCAATAAACATTTTCTTATTTGGCCTGGCGAACACAACATCTGTTATTTCTGTAAACAATCTGAAATCCTGGCCCATCAGATCACAAAACTGTTTCAACTGTTCGTCAGTTCATTTCAGATGAGCTTGAGCCCAGAGAAGTTGGCGGCGTTTCTGGACGTTATTAACACATATGATTCCTACTGTGCACAGTACAGCCTTAACCTGCATTTACGGATGGAATGATGGATGGTGTATATTGATAATGGTTTGTCACAGCATTCCCGAGCACATGTGATGATATCCATCACAGAAGGATGCCAGTTTTTAAAGCAGTGCCATCTGAAGGGGTTGAAGGTCATGGATATTCAGTTGAGATTTTTGGCCTTGTTCTATAGACACAGTGATTTGTCTGGATTCCCTGAATCTTTTAATGATATTCTGCACCACAGAGGGTGAAATATCTAAAAATCTTGCAATCATTCATTGAGTGATTGTTATTAAACTGTTTGTTGATGCATTTTAGCCAAGAGTTGAGCCTCAAATCATCCTTGCTCTTAAAGGACTAGTCTTTTTGAAAATTTCTCATTGCACAACTTTTTTGGAACCACATTTTTCAGAATGGGTATATATTTACATCAGAACAATGTAGTTAAGATAAAACTTTCTATGTCTTTTCACAGTGGATTTACAAATCACTGCTTTCTGTTTCATTTGCTTTTCAAATAGTGTTCTAACGTTTTTGGAACTAAAGTTTAAAGTTGACCTTTCAGTTTGCGTGCAAAACATCTGAAAAAATCTGTGCATTCCTTACATTACCTTCTCCCTGCTTGGCATGCCTATTAGCAACTGCAGTTCCTGTGCAGCTCTAAGACTGCACTTAGTTTTGCTGTTTTGTAGGCTGAACAGATTCAAATCAATTGCACCGCTTGACAAGGATGTGGCAGTTCACCTAAGTTTTTGGATGTCCTCTTGGTCAATAGTGTTTTGCTTATTGGAAAACTCTCTGCTGTATATCCTCTTATTACAGAACTTTTGGAAAATCATTTGGAAACACTGTGAAGAGAAAGATAAATGTATTGTTGAGATATATGTTTTGAATCCTGATTGGAATCAATAATTGACTGAAGCAATAATTTGGTCCACAATTGACTTCAAAAGGCCACTTCTTTAGGTTTGCAGGAGCTACGAGGCTAATATATCCATGTAGGCCTGTTCCCATCAATAGTTAACCAAAGTTACCATGGTAACAGTCCTGAATGATGGTAAAAACCCACTTACTAAGATTCCCATATGAAATATTTTGCACCAATAACACATTTATTGCACCCAGCATAGATGACATTGTTCTACAAATGTGGCTGTTGAGCTGCACTGGTTGAATGGGCTCACTGCTGCATGCAGATATCAGGTAAAATGTGTGAAATTCACGAGTCAATTACTCATTATCAGATTAATTACACTTTCATGACCAAATTAGAGATGAATCAAGAAACTTTTTACTGAATTTTATGTTTATTATTTTCTTACACATGACAATTATTAAGCTTCAACTCACACTATCACTTTGCGTGCTCTTGTAGCCACTCTAGAAATAATAACTATCTCAAAAATTAATGGAAGAAATATAATTAGTATTGGTAAAAGTATTAGTGGTACCAGTAGTATCTCTGTAAGTACATCTGCTAATGCTTCTGAACATGAGCAATGTTCCTCAAAGCTTTAGCAGATACTTACAGAGCTAATAAGAATATGAAGAGAAGAATAGCAACACTTTCTTCTGGTCATTTGTAGACGGTTCCTAACTCTTACAGCATTTGAGTTCATGTTGTCAAATAAAAGGTGGAGCAAAGGGAAAAAATTGCCATCCCCCAAACTAGCACAGGTCCACTGCAAGTAATAGAAGGTTTAACCATTTACTGCATTACCTTCTCCAGTGCACAACTAAAGATGCCAACGTCAGCCACAAAACATGTCTGTGTGGCATGCACCCGTCCCCCGAGGACTGCAAGTGCTGGCAGGAAGGCGGGGCCCGAAGCCCGAACGAGGATGGTAGGGAGAGGAAATCCTCAAGGGAGTGAGGGATGGTGTGCGAGTCCCGAAACTCCGTTGCCCAGGCCCTGCCTCCCCCTCCTTACCTAGCTCTCCTTCCCTCATGCCTCAGGTGCTCACACTGCCCTTAATGAGAGCCAGCTGATCTGGTTGGCAGCTGACGTCCTCCTCCCTCCATCACTCGTGTCCCTTGGCGGTGTTCGGGATTCGGGCCCCACCTTCCCGCCGGCTCTCGTGGCTGTCATCAGGGCCTGGGGGACGGGTGCATGCTACAGTCTAATTGACCACAAGATAGGAAAACTGTGTACAATTGACATTTCCAACAGTTTCTGTCCCTCTAAACTGCTAATACTTGCTGCTAAATCATGCACCAGGTCTTATAACATGACATTTCACGCTATTACACTTCATAAAGTTCAGATATGTATCAGCAGAAAAAAAGGCTGCAGATTTTAAGCAGCGTGTGCGCTTTCCATCCAGTCCTACAAAGGATTTTCCCTTGTGTTCCTAATTTTCTCCTGTTCAGAGGCCAGCGTTTCTGAACTTTAATTCAGACTCTCAGTGCTGTACACGCAGACTGAATGGAAGCTGGAGAGTGTTTGTGCGATAGCGCTGCTTGTCGTTGTTGGCGTTCGTTCCAGAATGTTTTCCACATCCCGCTGAATTTGACCTTCACAGTCAGCTCCTTATCTGGGCATTGGAGGGCTGGCTGGCCGGTGCTGGAATGCCATGGAATGCCACTGTTTGTCTGAGGTGGCTTTGTCTTGTCTAGAGGTCATTATGGAAAGAAAACTCTTAAGTGACCACAGAAAAACATCCACGCCACAAACGGAGAGAAAGTGCTGGAAACACACCTCCCATCTGGAACTGGAAAACAGTTACTGTAACACGCACACATATTCTCTTAATGCCAGACTCTAAGCTCATTTAAAGCTCTCTGCAGGTTTAGTCATACGCTGTTGGTAAGGTTACGACAGGACAACCAGCACTTTGGGGCTTCAGGTCATAACATGTGTTTACTTCTTTTAGCAGGTGTGACCATGTAAAAGTGATTTATACTAAAATTATGAGCCACATTTGAGATCATGTGTACCAAAACACACAATGACTAAAGCAGATACTGTTGAAACTGTAGAACTCAGAGGAGACTGAGGGATGGCCCTTCATTTAAAGGGGAGTTTTCAATATTTCTGCACATTTCAATCATGCGATGTGTACTAGCTTAGATATCTTTACAGTGGTGGTGATAGGAACCAGGGGTCACAATGACTACCACACAAATATAGACATTTTATTTATTATCCAAAACCACCAGAGACCCTACACATGTCTTCTGAGTGTTTATATGGAATGATGATGATGGTCAGACAGTAGGAAATCTGGAAACTATTTGGCCTTAAAACTCCCTGAATGTATCCCTCCAGGTTAAAACCTTTGCAAAACTTTATGACCATTTGATGTAATAACATTCTGTGAGGGAGCTTTTAGAGGTGGACATCTGGTTCCTATCACCACCACTGTGAACAATTCGGATTGTAAGTCTCTCTAGAACATAGCATTTCACACCAAACTCTCTGGATGACTTTGTTTACATCAAACATTTGAAGATTATTTGTATAACAGCTCCCCCACAGAAAGTTATTATGTGAAATAATTTTGAATTCGCTGCCTGATGCCTGAGATGATCAATTTAAGATGAGATTTTGGCCTAAAACAATTTTTTAAAAGTCCATTAATGTCAGAAGACACATGCAGGTTCACCAGTGGTTTTAAATAGTGAATAAAATGACTATAGCTCTGTTGTAGACATGGCAACCCCTGGTTCCTATCACCACCACTGTAAAGAAATGTTTGTAAGTTTCTCTACAGTGGAGAATTTCATATCAAACCACGTTTAATTATGTTTTGCATTTCAGGCATTGAATTATGCAGAACATTTGCAAATTGAAAATGGGTGGAATTTCCCTTTAAGCTCTGGCAGTGAGGAAGCCTGGTCCTGGGCATTTAAGGGGTTACACAGTTTTGAATGAAAATCCCACATAACCTGCTTTACAATTCCTACTCATTCAGACTTCCTGCATTTTTTTAATCATAAAAAATGTTTCCACTTAAAAAAGCTAACATCTCCAGTTAAGGAAACATTTAGTCCCTTTCTGCGAGCTTCACTGTGCTCAGATTGTTAAGTTAAAATGTTCAAGTCGTGGCCTTTGCACACCTGGGCTTCATGCTGGGGGATGAACAGCCCGACCTGTGTGGGTGAAGAGTGGCAATTTTCTAAAACTCAGCATTCTCACAGGGTTAAGATGACCCCATGGCAGGAAGCATTAATGGGTTTTATTATGAGTCACTTTTTCTTAGACTGGAGTTTTGGTTACTGTCACTGTTCTTTTTTCATTTTCACTAAATTTTCTCTAAACTGTGAGCATGTCTAAGACATAGAAGCCCATAGACTACACCCCTTTATACTACCACTCACTGGCCACTTTATTAGAAACACCTATCTTGTGCTTACACTCACTGGCCACTTTATTGGAAACACCTACTTTGTGTTTTCTCTCAGTGGCCACTTTATTGGAAACATTACCTTGTGCTTCCACTCATTGGCCACGTTATTAGAAACACCTACCTTGTTCTTCCTCTTACTGGCCACTTCTAATGAAGGAAAAGAAACACTTCTAGTAAAGGTAGGTGTTTTGCTGCAGATTGATAACTGTGTTAGAGCCAGGTAGAGACAGTTGCTCAACTTCTATCCAAGCTGGCTTGACAAAGCTGATGCTGTGAAAACCCAGGTGGTTGCTAAGGAGTTACTAGCTGATTGCTATAGTGTCCCAAGTGGTTGCTAAGGTGTTGCTGTTATCCCAGGGTGTTTATCAGATGTTGCTAGGTCATTGTCATGGTATCCCAGGTGGTTGCTGGACCATTGCTGCATTATCCAAGGTGGTTGTTAAGGTGTTGTTAGGCCATTGCTATGGATACCCAGGTTGTTGCTAAGGTGTTGCTAAGCTATTGCTATGGAAACCCAGGAGGCTGTTAAAATGTTGCTAGGCTATTGCTATACAATCCCAGGTGGTTACTAATGTGTGGCCAAGTTGGTCAAGCCAACCTAAATAAATTCACCTGTTTTGTCTCTCTGTCTCCAGCAGGTGTGAATGGTGGTGTAGTTTCTTCCTTGTTCTGAGGCCCTGCTGTGTTCTGGAAGTTCAGACAGACCAAGTTCTGGTGAAGGTGCTCCCCAGACCACCTCCCCTTTCACCCACCAACACATCCAGACAGAGATCTGAGAGGAGTGTGTGGTTCAGGCCCAGAGGAGAGAGAGAGAGTGGGTGTGAGCAATGAGGCGGCGCTGCCTGCTGCTGTGTGTAGTTCTGCTGGGCTGGACTCTGGTCCTGGGGCAGCAAGGAGCACAGCCAGACCACCGGCCACTGGCACAGCACCAAAAGGAGAAGAAAGAAGAGTGGAGGGATGAAGACCTGCAGGGAGAAGTAGAAGAGAAGCTGGACAGAGAGGTGAGCGTGAGCTCACAGTCAAAGCCAGAGGGGGTGTGTCCAGAGAAGTGCAGCTGCACAGCCGAGGGAGCAGTGGACTGCGCTGGAGTCGACCTGACCGGATTTCCACCAAATCTGCCGGATACCACACGCCAGCTCTCACTGCAGGTGTGTTTGTGATAGGGGTCGCATGACCACTGATGTTTTGTCACCTACCGAACAACTTGTTAAAAAAATAGTCTGCTAGTTGCTACTTTGGCCTGAAGAATGTCTATATATTTTTTATTTATTGTTTAGTTATTTTTAAAAGTTCTTGACTAGTCATCTTGACCGGGCCTCTTTTGGTGACATTTCTTCTTAAATATAGCAAATGGCCAAAACTTACTAAGGTGTAGAGATGGGATCTTAATGCATGACATGGGAATGAGATAATAAAGTTGTGGTCACAACTTAGAGTACGTAGACTAATCAAATGTTGGAATTATTTAATTCCCACAACTTGCTAAATTGTGGCCATGCCTTCAATATTTAATTCCCATGCCTTACTAAGTTGTGACCATGCTGTAATTATGTCACGCCCACGCCTTACTTGGCAATGCCTTAATTATCTCATACCCACATCTTACTAAGTAGTGGCCACAAATAATGGAATGTCTTAATTATTTAATCCCCCCTACTTACCAAATTGTGGTCATGCCTTAAATATCTCATTCCCGCTCCTTACTAAGTTACGGCCTTGTCTTAATTATCTCATACCCATGCCTTCCTAAGTAGTAGCTATACTTTCATTATCTCATACCCATGCCTTACTAAGAAGAGGCCACAAATAATGGAATGTCTTAATTATTTAATTCCCACTACTTACCAAATTGTGGTCATGCCTTAAATATCTCATTCCCACACCTTACTAAGTTACGGCCTTGCCCTAATTATCTCATACCCACACCTTACTAAGTAGTGGCTATGTCTTAAGTATCTTATACCCACACCTTACTAAATAGTGGCCATGACTTAATTATCTGGTTTCCACACCCTACTAAGTTATTCACATGCCATACTAAGTCATGGCTACTCCTTAATGATCTCATTCCTATACCTTACTAAATAGTGGCCATGACGTAATTATCTAGTTTCCACACCTTACTAAGCCATGTCCACGCATTATCTCATACCCACTCCTTACTAAGTAAAGGCCACAACTTAATTATCTTATTGTCCACCTTACTAAGTCATTCACATGCAAATAATAAGTCATGGCTACCCCTTAATTATCTCATGCTCATAAGTAATTGCTGCAACTTAATTATCTCAACTAAGGTGTGGCAATGCATTGGGATTAACATAATATGCAAAATCTAGGTTGTTATGTTTATGGCTTGTTTCATAAAAGTCACTTGAAAATATTTCTTGGTTTCTTTCTGCTTTAGAACAACCAGATCACTGAGGTGACAGTGGAGGACCTCTCACGGCTCCTTCAGCTGGAGACCCTCAACCTACAGAACAACCGGCTCACCACACAAGGTGAAAGAGACAGACATATGGACTGAGATGAAGAGAGATTTAGTATCTTAGAAAGAAGTGTATGTGGGAGAGGTCTGTACAGTCTGTTCTACTTGTAGGTGGTCTACCTCTGTTGGTGGTCTTGGCTGATGCTTGATAAATAAATCTAGTAGAGAATGATAAATCTGTTCCAGCTAAATACATTAATGATAATGATTCTCTGTAGTTCGATAAAAGTCTGTCCCAACCTGACTGTAGCGCAACAACATTTTGCCAGAACTTGACAACAAAATTCTGTCTGAACCTGACTGTAGCCCAACAAAAGTTGGGCCTAAATCAAAAATAGCTTGAAAAAATCTGTTTAAACGCAGCTGTGGCCTAAGAAAAACTCGCCTGTAGACTAAAAAATATCTTCTAGCCACACCTTACTAAGTAGTGGCCACACCTTAATTATCTCATGGCCACTTCTTACTAAGTAATGGCTGCAACTTAATTATCTCATTGCCATGCCTCACTAAGTCATTCACATGCCATACTAAGTCATGGCTACTCCTGAAATATCTAATTCCCACACCTTACTAAGTAGTGGACAGAACTTAATTATCTAGTTCCCACATCCTACTAAATCGTGGCCACACACTAATTATCTCATATCTACTCCTTACTAAGTAAGGGCCACAACTAAGATGTGGGATTATGAATGCATTTGGATTATGAATTTTTACTTGTGGGCTAGTTTTTAAAAAAAAAGTTAAATGGTTGAGTGCACGCTGACTGCTTCTGCCAAAGCCATATTAGAAAAAATAAGAAAAAAAGGACTCAACTATAGCCTAAAAAATTAGGTCTAAACATGAATGAAACAAAACAGAATTCTTTCTTAAATTGACCAAAGCCCAATGAAATTCTCTCCAGATTTGACAGCAGGGTGGCCTGACAAAATTCTGTCTCAAACCAACTGAAACCTGAAAAATTTTAATCTAAATCTGACTGCACCCGTGAAACATTTTGTCTGCACTCAACCGGGCCCATAAATATTCTGTTTGAACCTTAATGTAGTCCAGAAAAATTCTGTAACCTAAAAAATTAGGTCTGAACTTGATAAAGTTCTGTCTGAATCTCATTGTAGTAAATGAAATTCTGTCTGAACCTGGAAAAATTCTGTCTTAATACAACAATAGGGTTAAAATATTTTGTCCTTACCTGACTGTGGCCCAGTAAAATTTTAGCTAATCCAGACTGTAGCTTTATAAAATACTCACATGCATACTAGCACAAATATATGCACACATATTATCAACCACATGGGATACCATGGCAAATGCCTAGAAGAATTTTAGCAACCACCTGGGATACTATAGCAAAAAAAAACTAGCAACACCTCAGCGTAGCCCAACAAAATTCTGTTGTGAACTTTAGTGTACCTTGACAATTCTTTTTGAAATCTGCTCAAGTTGGACCACTACCAACCTGAGACATCATTAGATCATCAATAAATGAAATATAAAACTAACTGTTTTCATCTAACTAAACTTAAGTTTAACTTTAGTGGATTTATCTATGTAGCAATGTCTTCGAACGACATTTTGATAATCTGTAGCTGAATAAACCTTATATAGTATCTTCTCACATGTTGCCTGAAACGAAGCAGAATTTTCTCTGCTGTCACATCTGAAGGGATTGAGAAGTTCCTACAGAGTTCCAGGTATCTGTTAGAACAGGAACAATATAAAGTGCTTGCGGTCACCACCGCTAATATTGGTGATGACTGGATAAGTCATTTTTGCTAATTGTTCAATGTGTGAGAGAGATAATATGACTGTGTGTTTCTGTATGTTCCTGTGTGTTTGAATGCTGGCAGGCCTTGAAGACGAGGGATTTGAAGTTCTAGAGCAGCTGGGTTACTTATACTTGGCAAATAACAAGGTGAGTCATCCCTGGATCATACACAGGAGGATTCTCCAACCTTTAGAAGTTCCTCTCTGCTTTCTCGTCACTGCCGCCAAATTTGGATGTACATCAGAAGTGAATATGGAAAAAGCTGGAAGCTCTTTATGCGTCATGCTTTTCAGATTTTAAAGCTTTGAACTTCAAAGGCTGAGTGTGATAAGCATGAATACAAAACCTATTTGTAATAACTATAGATGGGACTGGATCATTGACATACATACTTACGAAGTACGTAATGATAAGCTTTAGTTTTTACGTTCTAGCCTGTGATCTGAATTGCTAGTCCATTGTTTTGTTACACCCACCCGATTAAAGCTGCACTGCTGCTTTCAGTCACCTTCTAAAAAACATCTCACCCTATCTGATAGTAAATCTGCAGTTGGTGCACATTTTTGAGGAAAGCTCTGTTGTGAAAAGAAGGTGGGGACCCAGATGGTTGTAGCCACTTTGGGATTCTGCCTCTTTCATTGGCCCCAACAACATGTTGTTATTACATTGATTTAATAGTATTAATATAATCAAAATGTAATTAGGTTGGCTTGATAAAGTCAAAGTTTTCAAACTAGAACCATGAAACTGCATAATCATAGAGCTTACAGGGGAATAGTGGCTTGTGCTTTTGTGACTGATTGCATGTAGATGTTTTGTAGAGCGTTTGTTCTAGCAAGCTTTTTTTCCCATTGGAAATGAATGCCGAGAATGTTGACAAAGTTAAAACCTAATTGCCACACATTATGTCACAAAGGTCATCTCTCATACTGCCCTGGGTAGACATTATATACAGACTCACATGCATACTAGCACAAATATATGCACACATATTATCAACCACATGGGATACCATGGCAAATGCCTAGAAGAATTTTAGCAACCACCTGGGATACTATAGCAAAAAAACTAGCAACATCTCAGCAACCAAACAGAATACCATAGCGACAGCCTAGCACCACCTTAGCAACCACCTGGAAAATGGCTTAGCAATATCTTATCATATCAGCAAACATGCAACATCTTATCAACCTTCAGGGGTTCCATAGCAACAGCCTAGCAACACCTTAGCAACCACCTGGGATATTGTTGCATTGGTCTAGCAACATCTTAGCAACCACCTGGGATATTGTTGCAACAGCCTAGCAACACCTTGGCAACAGCCTAGCAACACCTTAGCAACAATATGGGATAATGTTGCAATGGCCTAGCAATACCTTAGCAACCACCTGGGATACCATATCAGCAAACTTGCAACATTTTATCAACCGTCTTGGATTCCATAGCAACAGCCTAGCAATACCTTAGCAACAATCTGGGATAATGTTGCAATGGCCTAGCAATACCTTAGCAACCACCTGGGATACCATATCAGCAAACTTGAAACATCTCAGCAACCTTCTGGGATTCCATAGTAACAGCCGAGCAACACCTTAGCAACTACCTGGGATAACTATGCAATGGTCTAGCAACACCTTAGCAGCCACCTGGGATTACAATGCAATGGCCAAGCAACACTTTAGCAACCACCTGGGATTACATTGCAACGGCCAAGCAACACCGTAGCAACCACCTGGGATTATATTGCAATTGCCAAGCAACACTTTAGCAACCACCTGGGATACCTTATCAGCAAATTTGCAACATCGTAACAACCATAGCGAAGTTCATTCCCTTCTAGTAAAAACACAAGTCCAAACCTGATGTGCAGTCTAGTCCCAATGGGTTCTTCCCATTCCAAGCTTTAGTAGGCATAGAAAAGGAGTGTAGCTGTCTAATGGTTGTCTGTCAGCATGTGTTCTCACACTGAATAGTTTAATGGATTTCCTGAGGATCAGTGCTCCATCAAATTTTAGTACTGAAGCTCAGCTCTGCCATCCATATAAACCAAAGCTCCAGTTACACTGCACTCCAGCCAGAGTTAACCCCTGCTTGTGGCACAGCAAGTGTGCTTCCAAGACCTACAGTGTAGGTTCTGACCTGCGCTGAGGTGCTAAACTGCTAATACAGTGTCTCCTTCAGTCCGAAACCAAATTCAGCATCAAAAAACCTGAGCTCCCGAAGCGCTGAGCATGTTTGGATGAGGAATCCTTCAGGTCATGGCCTCGAAATATGACTCAGTTATGAGCCTGTACAAGGACATGATGGATGCCTTCCAGAGCGCATCAAATCTCTAAAGCGCGTTCCCACGTTTGTTTTAAAATTGACTGATGGGAAATGGAGCTTAGTGTTTTTGTTGGGCATGAGACAGCATTTTTTCCTTCCCTCTCACAATCGCCAGCAGGGCTGTTGTGTACCGCAGCCAAATCGCTCCAGTTCCCCTCAGAGCGCTAAACACATCCAAGCTCTTGTGTAAGGGGCAGGATGGCAGCAGGCCTTAAAGTAATAGCTCAGCAGAAAATCTAATTTATGCGGTTTTTCTTCCTTGCTTCCACTGTAGTAGATCAGCCAGGACATGTTTGTTGCCTGAAGCTTTTTTTTTTTAGTTTTAAACTGGAGCAACGAGGCTTATGTAGCAAACAAATAATGGAAGTTAATACCTCACCAATTAGCATCGTGCTAAGTGCATACATAAATCATTACATGCTTGACTCAAGCGCCAAGTTATCTCTAAGAGACTTGTTTATGTGGTTTCTGACACTGTATGACACAGTGTTATCTATAAACATGGGTAAAAGTACAGAGTGGTGCCTGTGTGTGCGAGCTGGTCCCTTCCCTGAGTCCTCAATGAATTTTTTAAGCTAAACATGTTACCTCATGCTCCCATGTTACCTCAGTCATTGACTCAACGTGAAAGTAATGGTAGATACCTCTGGTATTTTTACACACTTACGTAGTCTGATGTTGTATGTTCAGTAAATAAAATCTGAAATTCTGTTCAAAACATTACCAAAGTTGGCGTTTGTGCTAATAAGTGCTAACACTGTCCTCAACAACAGCATCTATCCTCCATTTCCATACTGTTTTGAACACGCTCTTGTCAACTTACCCTCACCATTTCCCCTTGTGGCCTTTCAGAATCAAGCTTTATTGGCCAGGTATGCTTACACATACAAGGAATTTGGTTTTGGTTACAGGAGCTCACAGTGCACAGTATTAGACAGACATTTACATGTAGTGATTAAAATAAAATAAAATAAATTAAAATAAAATAAAACATGCATTCCTACCATCACTCACTCATACACACACACACACACACACACACACACACACACACACACACACAATCACACCTTTAACCTTTACATTGTGCAAAGTATGGGTCTAAAGTTAAAGTGCTGAGTGCAGCAGCAGTTAAAGGGTGTATAGTAGCAAAGAAAGGGATCAGTGAGGTGACAGTCAGATAAGTGGGGCAATAAGGCAGGTAAGTAAGATGCTAGAATAGACACTGGTCTGAGACGCTAGTTTCAGAGGATGGAGTTGAGTTTGATACTATACACCAGTATTTTAGAAGTGTAGTTCGTTTCAAGTTAGTTCCATTTTTTCTACTAACTTGCTAGCTAGCAAGCTAAGAGCTAGCAGCATCTAAAAAGCAGGGCAGTGCACCAGACATTGTAATTATTCAAAAAAGTCATGTATTCCACACTCAAATGATGCCTCAAATTTGGTCCCAAATACAAACTTAGCTTAGCTAGCTGATTGGCTCACTGAGGCTAGCCATGCTGAAACAAAGTGCTTTCCTTTTGAAAATCTTCTCCTCATTAAATATGACTTTTGGTGACCCCATAATGTTAAACATGATCTTTTAAACGCTTTTATAGGTTTCTGTAATGCGCTCCTGTCATTTATCATATGAAAGATGAATATAGAACCCTGAATTTAGGAAGCTGGGAGTACAGGACTCCTTCCAAAATTACAAGAAGTTGGAACGCAAGGCTAGAGGAACATAAAGCTGTTTCCTACAAATTTCAGTGAGAAAATAAAGGGCTGAGGAACATAAAACCCTTTGAACATGAAGCCCTGAGAACACAGGAATAACCCCTTTTTTGTAAGAGCTTCCTTCAATTAGCTACATTAGCCTCATAGCTCCAGTGCATCCCTGCTAAAAATCAGCATAGACCAGCTTAGCTGGTCACCACCAAAACCAGCATATGCTGTGTTTTGGGTGCTGCTGGTCACCCTGCATGGCCATGCTGGGTGTTTAACCAGCACAAACCAGCTTAGGCCCACACAGAGTCCATGACTGTACAAGTACATGTTTTGGATGACAGACTGCCTTTGGGACAAGAGGGAAATTATGTAAATTTGATATTTTGTTGAATTAATGCTTTAATATGCGCACACACACTCATTCATCACGGTGGGGTCTGGTGTAGCATGCCAGCTCTGCCAGCTTTCTCTCCCTTAATCGCCCTGCTGCCTGTGCCAGGCTTCTGGCTCTGACGCCTGTTTCCTCTGCTGTGAGGCAGATTTATGGCTGGCCGACTTTAAAAGGGTAGCTGCGAGGGGAAAAAGATCCCGCAGGATCTTTGGGGGATTTGCAGAGTGCTGGCTAAAGCCTCACGGACACCCGCTGAGGGGGGTAATCCCACACGCAGACGGGCGGGACAGAGCAGCGGGAGGAGGCTCTAAAGAAGGCAGGGCCGCCACTCTAGAGCACAACACCTCACAGCAGCTGGAAACGTCCACGACTGGGGGGGTCAAAACAAGTTTAGAAGAGAAAAGTAGATGACTGAAGTTGATACAGTGAGGGGATTAGTCAGTGTCACTAAGCAGGAAGGGGCTTAAAGGTGAGGAGAAAAATAGCCCAGAGGTTTGGCAAGAGAAAAGCAGAATAACCCAACTAAAGGCCTAAATCAGGGGCGTCAAATTCAACCAGTAAAAGGGCCATATTAAAAAATCTCATCAAATCCGAGTGCCAGAGAAAAAATGGTTTTATTTCATTTTTAATTAATGTTGTGCTGTAACCCGACCTGGCCATTCATGAAATATTCAAAATTTTAATGTTCCCAGGTGCTCGGCCTTTAAACCTACCTATTTGCTTGAGCTAGAGAACCTGGCATCCTTTCTTTGCTGCATGTTCATTAAGACTTGGGCTCATATACATTTTGGTGATACGACTGGTGTTGAATTGTGTAGAACTGTGTAGAATTGAGGTTTAACCACTGTCGCATAGACTGTTGTTGGGGTAGGAGAGTTGGAGCATGTAACGTTGCAGTGCATGCTGGGGACTGTAGTGCAGTGAAACGAGCTAATATTAATAGAAAATTGAAATACTTTTGTGTACCGGATAGGACTGTGTGGCAGGTCTGATCTGGTCCGTGGGGATTGTATATATACACACACAAACACAAGGAGGGTTTCAGCCTGGACTAAGATAGATGCACAATACAGGGCAGCCAATCAGAACAGAGCTCATTTACATATATTAGTAAAAAATTAAAGGCACAGTAAAAAAAAAAGAGTTGTTAGAAAATAGTCATGCAAAAAAAAAAATTATGAATACATTTTATGTACACAAACCAATGCAACTGCCAAACGTTGCAATGTAAAACATATTTGTAATACATAATGATATAACACATATTTAATTATGTAATTACATACTGAATTACATATGCATTCTGTATCAACTGTTTAGGCAACTTTACTAAGGAAAAAGAGTTCTCTATAGTTATATAGTAGTTTTAATTATATATATATATATATATATATAATATATATATATATATATATATATATATATATACATTATTGTTTTAATTATAGTCCAGTCTAATATTTTATTATATTGTTCCTTTACAGCTCACTGCAGCTCCCAGACATCTCCCCCCTGCACTGGTCAGCGCTGACTTTGCTGCTAACCAACTCACCAAGATCTACCCTTACACCTTTGGTCAGAAACCTGCGCTGAAGTATGTTAATACTTTCATACTTTCCAAATATATACAGCCACAAACTTGTGGGTATTTCTCAGAATAGACAGAATAGCTACAAAGCCTCAATACATGGCTAAATATGAACAAAATGAACACCTCAGAATAGAATGTGAATCGTTATACAGCAAATATGCACTGAAGACAAGCCTACAGTGATACAATTACATCTGAAGTGTGGGCCTACAGCAAGGAAAAACTGTCTGGTAGAGCTAGACATGCCTAATTTGTTGCCTGTGCCTTGTCTCAGGTCAGTGTATCTCCATAACAACAAGCTGACGGAAGCAGGTTTACCTGAGGGAATGTTTAATGGTTCAGACAACCTGGAGGTGCTCATCATGTCCAGCAACTTCCTGCGCTATGTCCCCAAGGGCCTGCCCTCTGCTCTCTACCGTCTGCACCTGAAGGTAATCTCTCTGAGCTAGGCTAACCTCGTGCCATAAAGCAGTAGTTTGGTGACGAATATAATCTACATAATTTTTGCCTAAACCCAAAATGTAGTCAGTCAGCCAAGAAATGCTTGTTGTCTGAAGTTTGCATCTTTAGTTTTGCACTTGAATTGCATGGCTAATTTAGTTTTTGTGAAGCCTATAGCTGACCAATTAGCATTGTACAAAGTGCATGCCTAAATCACATTCCTGCCTCAGACAATGTTAAGTTATTAAGTAATAACAAATAGACTTGCTAATGTTGTTTGTTGCAAAAAACAGTAGTAGCTGCCTTATTCGTGTTTGTACTTTGCTCCATTTTAACAGATAGCTTTAGAAACTGTAGTTTTATACAGGCTACATTAGCATAGCTAGCTTCAGTGGAAAAGACAGCAAACAAATCTTTGGTGATCGACTCTATCTGAGTAAGAGGAAAACTTTAAGTTAGATTTTTTGCTAAGCTACACTATATTACCAAAAGTTTTCACTCACGCATCCAAATCATTGAATTCAGGTGTTACAATCACTTCCATGACCACAGGTGTGTAAAACCAAGCACCCAGGCCTGCAGACTGCTTCTACACACATTAGTGAAAGAATGGGTCACTCTCAGGAGCTCAGTGAATTTCAGTGTGGTACCGTGATAGGATGCCACCTGTGCAACAAGTCCAGTCGTGAAATTTCCTCCCTACTAAATATTCCACAGTGAACTGTCAGTGGTATTATAACAAAGTGGAAGTGAATGGGAACGACAGCAACTCAGCCACGAAGTGGTCGGCCACGTAAAATGACAGAGCGTGGTCAGAGGATGCTGAGGTGCATAGTGCGCAGAGGTTGCCAACTTTCTGCAGAGTCAATCACTACAGACCTCCAAACTTCATATGGCCTTCAGATTAGCTCAAGAACAGTGTAGAGAGCTTCATGGAATGGGTTTCCATGGCCGAGCAGCTGCATCCAAGCCTTACATCACCAAGCGCAATGCAAAGCGTTGAATGCAGTGGTGTAAAGCGCCGCCACTAGAGCAGTGGAGACGTGTTCTCTGGAGTGACCAATCACGCTTCTCCATCTGGCAATCCGATGGACGAGTCTGGGTTTGGCGGTTGCCAGGAGAACGGTACTTGCCTGACTGCATTGTGCCAAGTGTAAAGTTTGGTGGAGGGGGGATTATGGTGTGGGGCTGGTTTTCAGGAGTTGGGCTCGGCCCCTTAGTTCCAGTGAAAGGAACTCTTAATGCTTCAGCAGACCAAGAGATTTTGGACAATTTCATGCTCTAGCAGAATTTTATTTTACTGCAAAGGAGGATTATTTTATTTTTACCTACAAATCGGATTCTGCTGTGGAGCCACAACAGGACAGTAAAAGAGCCACATGCATCTCAGGAGCTGCATGTTGCCGACCCCTGTCCTAGTCTTTAAACCAACTCTTTAGAGATTGTTGTGGTCCCACTGTAATAGGGCGAGTAGGCATGTTTTCAACATATTTAGCAATATATGCTTATATTTGTATGTTTTTTATGTCCCTCCAAGCTCAAGACTTCTCATCATTTTTCTGATGACTGTGTTCATTTAGAATAACAAGTTGGAGAAGATTCCTGCTGGTGCATTTGAGAACCTGTCCCAGTTGAGAGAACTTTACCTGCAAAACAACCTCCTCAGCAACGACGGCATGGATAATAACACTTTCAGGTCAGATAAAATGATTCATCCAATACATCAAAAGAGCATCACCATAACTATGAATGCCTTTTTTTCCCTCTTTCTCTGACAATACAGAATCTGACTGATCCACTTACCCTTTACCATGAACTGATTTAGCTCTGACCTCTTTCTCTCTTTATCTTTGTCTCTGTTTGTTTTCTGTATTCTTACCACATCTCCATAACTCCCATTCTCTTTCTGTACGCCTCTTTTTTCTCATTGTTTCCTCTTGCTCTTGGATTTTCTCTTTCAATTCAATCTCAGTTCCATTCACCACTGCTTAATTTGGCATGACTGGATCACAATATTGTCAAAGCATAGTCAAAATACAATGTAGGAGTTTAAAAGAGAGCTGAATTTTTAGAACTCTTTTATATTTTTCTTTATTGTATTCTCTCTTTTACTCTATCTCTGATGCTTCCTGTCTTTTTTGTGCTCATTGGTCTCAAATGGCCCTCTCCTCTTTCCCAGTTTAGTTTGAAAACACTAGCTGAATATAGTCTGAATTGAACTCAGTTCAATTCAAGCTGCTTTATCAGCAATAAAAGTACATTTTGTTGCCACAAATGTTACAAACTTGAAATATCAAATATGGAACTGAACATTTTGTCTGTAAAATGTATTGTCAAGATTGAACATCAAACAGATAAACAACACTGCAACTTGGAAAAAGTGAAAGAATGAAAGAGAAAAAACAACTAAGAAAAATACACATACTGTATATACCAGTGGTTCTCAAACTGGTCCTCAGGGACCCTCAGGCGGTCCAGAATTTTGCTCCATATTGCAACATATACAGATGGAGCAAATACGTGGGCCATCTCTATATGTTGCAAGTTAGGTTGAGAACCACTATTATATACACATACACATATACACTCGCCGAGCACTAAGCAACACCTCCTTATTTCTACACTCACTGTCCATTTTATCAGCTCCACTTACCATGTAGAAGCACTTTATAGTTCTACAATTACAGCCTGTTTCCACTCGCTGTCCACTCTATTAGACACTCCTACCTTGTTGGTTCACCTTGTAGATGTAAAGTCAGAGACGATAGTTCATCTGCTGCTGCACAGTTTGTGTTGGTCATCCTCTAGTCCTTCATCAGTGGTCACAGGACACTACCCACAGGAAGCTGTTGGCTGAATATTTTTGTTTCTCGTCCAGCAGCAATGCTGAGGTGTTTGAAAACTCCAGCAGCACTGCTGTGTCTGATCTACTCGTACCAGCGCAACACACAATAACACACCACCACCACATTATTGTCACTGAAGTGCTGAGAAAGACCCACCAGCCAAATAATACCCACTCTTTGGTGGTCCTATGGGGGTCCTGACCATTTGAAAAAAGACAGTGAAAGAGGGCTAACAAAGTATGCAGAAAAACATGGTAAGTGGAGCTGATAAAATAGACAATGAGTGTAGATACAAGGAGTTGTTCTTAATAAAGTGCTCGGTGAGTTTACAAATAGGTGACAAATTAAAGAAAAAAAAAACAACATAAAGCATCTTAAGAAAATGTTGGGCCACCTTCAGTTTCACTGCTCCTTGGAATACATTGCCCAAGTCCCTGGAACTGTACTGGAGGGATGGAACACCGTTCTTCCAAAAGATATTCCATCAGTTGCTGTTTTGCTAGTGGTGGTGGAGAATGTGTTTACAACACATTGGAACACAATAGGTGTTAAATTGGGCCCTTCTTTGGGTAACTTTATCTACATCTCTATGGACCAGTGCTGATGGTCTTTCCACCACCCTCTCAAATGTGCAAAATCTTGATGCCATATAAAGGAAAGCAAGCGTTTTCAAAAGGTGGAAAAAATGGAATTTAGAGGTTTCATATGACTGTGATAATAAAGGATGGGCTAAAAAACAATGATTTTGTTGTCTTTCAGTCATTTGACAAGCCTGGAGTACCTGGACCTCTCTAATAATAACCTTACTGAGGTCCCTAGTGGTCTGCCCCGGAGTCTGGTGCTGCTCCACCTGGAAAAGAACTCCATCTCCCGGATACCTGCTGACTCCCTGACGCCTATCCGTAACCTGGAGTACCTTCTGCTCCACAACAACCGGCTACGTGCCCGTGCCATTGACCGGGATGCCTTCCGTGGACTGAAGCGCCTTCACACACTGCACATGTACAACAACCTGCTGGAGAGGGTCCCCCGTGGCCTGCCCCGCCGTGCCAAAACCCTCATGCTTCTGCACAACATGATCAGCGAGATTGGCCGTGATGACCTGATCACCCTGCATACGCTGACTGAGCTAAATCTCAGCTACAACCGCTTGACCAGTGCCAAGCTACACCGTGAAGCCTTCCGCAAACTGCGAGTCTTGGAGGCCTTGGACTTGTCGGGGAACCGGTTGCAAGCTCTGCCAAAGGGGCTGCCCAAAAGTCTGCAAGTGCTCAAAGTGAAGGACAACCAGATCGAAGAGCTGCCAGATGGAGCTCTAACAGGCATGGGCAAGCTGAGGGAGCTTTACCTGTCCAACAACCAGCTCAAAACCAACTCCTTTTACCAGGGAGCATGGCAAGAACTGAGCTCACTCACGGTAAGAAAGAGATAGAGGAGTGTAAAGGTATAAATCGGCCTAAATATAGCAAATCAGCCAAGATGTGTTTGATCTTTAGTTTTGTGATGTTGCTATGAGGCTAAAGTAGCTAAATGTAGTGGAAGCTTATGCCTTGAATCCAGTTTCAAGGTCCAGATTTGAATACCTATGCTGTATGGCATAGTGTTATCCAGTGGCAACCTGTGAATATTAGAGCTGAACCTTCATTTCAGGCCATAAATGTCAAAACTCAATGTCAAAAATGTCAAAAAACAAGAACAAATCTACATAATCATGCCAATTTCTGCTAGCATCCTTATGGGATTTCTAATAGTATGTTAGTACTAAGCTAATGCCGGTGGACATAAATGTTTTTTTGGATCTTCTAGATTAAACACAGACATTTGAAGCTTGTAGTAGATATATTTTATATGACATATTAACAGATATTTTACCTTCTATGTAGCAGCTTCAGTTAAGAATCTTGACATAGAGCCGCCTCTCTTTTCAATTTTTTGACTGACTGAAACCTGGTTAGACTATGGCTCGTGTTCACAGTTCAGTGATGAAGGCCTAGAGCAATTTTTCTCTTGAAATTTGGAAATCTATTTGTTTCAATAAAATAAACTAAATAATACACACACACACACATACATTATTTAAGCCACTTATCCTGTTGGGTCATGGGAGGTGCTGGAGCCTATCCCAGTGGTCACTGGGCAGAAGGCAGGGAACACCCTGGACAGGTTGCCAGTCCATCGCAGGGAACTAAATAATAAATAGAAATAAATATAAACTGTGCTTTAAAATGCAATAAAAGACATAAGTTGTTTTCTGTGAAGATTGTGTTAACTGTACACTTAGAAAATCAACAAAACATATGAAACTTTTGCATCTGACTACTTTTGGGGTAAGAAGAAATGCCATTTTTTGCCATAATATTTTATTACAAAGGCCATTTTCACAGACTCGACAGACAGTAGAATCTCTGCATTTTGTTGAGGTTTATTGCTGGAAAGAACTGGACATTTTAAAGAAAGAAGTCCTTTAAGAAAATGCCAAACCACTGGAAAACTTTTTGTGGTGGACAAAAAAAATATATATATTTGGTGACTGGTGTTGATTTAACATTGATTCTTCACTCAGCTTCAAGTCATTCCGCAAAAGGATTAACCCCTTGTATGGCCAGTACCCTCCACTTATGAATAGCTCAGGGAGTTTGCAATGTAGTCCATGTCGTTACTGAATAATAAGCTATAGGCTGTAACAAACTTGGCACTTAAATCTCACTCTTTGATTATACATACTGCATCGCTCATCCGTGAATATACAAATGAATGAATGAACAAAAATGTAGTCCTTAGTGAGACTAATTAAACTGCCATGTGAAAAGTTTAGTGCCGATTTAGTAAAGAGCTGCCACTTTATACATTGCATTAAAATGTGTCCAAAATGGCCTTTGATCACGATGTGAACTGATTTCTCTCTTCGCTGAAGAGTTCCGTTTAATCAAATTGTCAAAAACTCCATTTACATTTAAACGCAATATGTCCACGGTGTGACCTCTGCTGAGCCCGTTAGTGGAATTCACAGCCCTCCACTCAGCATTAAATCGTGCCTGAAATCCAGCCATGTGCTGGCTTTTACATGAGGTGTAAATGGAGCGTTTGAGTGGATAATTTGGGTCGTGATTTATCTCTCTCTGCAGTCACAGATAACACAGCCGAGCTTGATGGGATCAAATGCATGCATAATGCATGAAGTGAGTCACCTAGATAGAAGGGTGCACAGTTTAAGGGTGTGAAAATGTGATAAAATATGCATGCAAGTGTGTGAGGGCGTGGAAAAACGTTTGTTTTCCAATTTGTCAGAATAAAGGTGGATGATTATAATGCTGTGCTCTGCTGTGCTGAGCATACTTGCAAAAAATAATAAGTAATCTGTGTTTGTGTGTGTACCAGACACTAGATCTCTCCACTAACCTGCTGTCTCACGTCCCTGCTGACCTTCCGGAGTCGCTGGAGTTTATCCACCTGCAGCACAACAGAATCAGCAGCATCCCAGCTACAGCCTTCCTCTCGACACCCAACATTAAAGGCATCTTCCTCAGGTCAGAGACACATTCACTAACGCACAGACCCAAGCTAGACCCATTTTTTAACCCAACATTAAAGGCAAGGGCATAACTTTGGAAATATTGGAGGGGTTGAATAGGACTTTCCATGGGGGTCTGAGGGCCTATGGCCATGGGAAAGAAATGTTATTAAACTGCTTTTGGAAATGTGCAAAAATATAACAATAATCTCACCATACAATGAAAGAATTCCAACCTGAATATGCAGTTTTAATCAGGGTTTGCACTGCGGTGGGGGATGAATATGTGGTAGCCATTTTCCTTTCTTGTTCTCTGGCTGCTGAGTCCTAGACAAAGCTTCGCTATGAACACAACTTTGAGTTGTCTAAGCTTCTTCTGTGCACCCCTATGCTACAATATTATATACTGAATAAAATATTAAGTATTATTATTATTATTATTATTATTATTTTTACTGTTGAAATACCTTGTATATCCAGACTCTACAGGAAAAGGAGTTTCTTAACTCTCAATGCTGGTATTTTCAAATTATGTGTGGGAAAAAAAGAAAAATGACAAAAACGGAGATACAAAGTTTTGTTCCAAATATATGTAATATATACACCGATCAGGCATAACATTATGACCACCTCCTTGTTTCTACGCTCATTGTCCATTTTATCAGCTCCACTTACTATATAGGTGCACTTTGTAGTTCTACAGTTACAGACTGTAGTCCATCTGTTTCTCTGCATACTTTGTTAGCCCCCTTTTACCCTGTTCTTCAGTGGTCAGGACCCCCATGGACCCTCCCAGAGCAGGTACTATTTGGGTGGTGGATCATTCCACTCTATTAGACACTCCTACCTTGTTGATTCACCTTGTAGATGTAAAGTCAGAGACGATAGCTCATCTGCTGCTGCACAGTTTGTGTTGGTCATCCTCTAGTCCTTCATCAGTGGTCACAGGACGCTGCCCACAGGACGCTGTTGGCTGGACATTTGGTTGGTGGACTATTTTCAGTCCAGCAGTGACACTGAGGTGTTTAAAAACTCCAGCAGCACTGCTGTGTCTGATCCACTCAGACCAGCACAACACAGACTAACACACCACCACCACATCAGTGTTACTGCAGTGCTGAGAATGATCCACCACCCAAATAATACCCACTCTGTGGGGGTCCATGGGGGTCCTGACCACTGAAGAACAGGGTAAAAGGGGGCTAACAAAGTATGCAGAGAAACAGATGGACTACAGTCTGTAATTGTAGAACTACAAAGTGCACCTGTATAGTAAGTGGAGCTGATAAAATGGACAATGAGCGTAGAAACAAGGAGGTGGTCATAATGTTATGCCCGATCGGTATATGGGACTTGTGTGAGTCCATGTCCTGTTAATGTATAAAAACAAAGCTGTGTGTGTGTTTTGATGAATATCTTTTGTATGATATCTCCTTCACCGAGTTCATCATGATCCTCTGGGCATTAATGCATCATTTAGCTGATAGCTCACTCATCCTTATATAATACCATTGTTTTCCGTCCTGATATCTCTCTCCCTCTGTCTCTCCCTCTCTCTCTCACTCACACGCCCTAATGTAGCGTTATGTAACCTCAGCAGTTGGAGATATCTGATGCCGTGTTTTGCGGTCTGGCTGTAATGATTTGTTTGACTCATTGTTGCACTCGGTCATGACACGGCGCTCTGCTCAGCTGCCTTGCTGTTGATTCAATTTGATTGTTTTTGTTTCCACATAATAGAACATCTGTGGATGTAGCCTTTCTCTCTCTCTCTCGAAGCACAGCATAGTAATGGGATCATAAAGCAACGGTTTGACAAAAATATCAAATTTACATAATTTTTACGCTTACTTTAAATGTAGTCGATCAGCCGAGGCATGTTTGGCCTCTAAAGTTTGATTATTTTGTTTACAAGACTAATGTTGCTAACACATAATATAAGCTTAGTACAATTGGCTTTGTACAGACTACATGAATAAAAGATCACATTTGCCTCAAAGCGTGTGGAGATCAGTAATCTGATTTGCGTATCTGGCTACTGACACTGTACGACATACTGCTATCAATAAATGTGGACTAAAGTATGACTCATAGCTACAAACAGTAGCAGTAGCAATCTTGATGCTTGAACTTTTGACCTTGCTTTTGTCCATTGGTGTAGATAATGTCTAATACAGAGTCTTAAGAGTTTCTATCTTAATGCTTAAATTTTACAGGCTCAAAAGTTTGATTTCTTGATTTATTATTCTCTAATGTTTTTATCTCTATTCAATATCTTATTCTCTGTACTCATTGCTCTTCGTGTTTTTGTCTTGCTATCCGGTGTCGACCAGAGGAGGATGGGCTCCCCTTTTGAGAGGTTCCTCTCAAGGTTCCTTCTTGCTCTTAGGGAGATTTTCTTGCCACTGTTGCCACTGGCTTGCTCACGGGTGCTTGGACCCAAAATCTCTGTAAAGCTGCTTTGTGACAATGCCTGTTGAAAAAAGCACTACATCAACATTAAGACGTAATTCAACAACATTAAGATGTAATTCAACAACATTAAGACGTAATTCAACAGTAGTGCACAAAATACATCTGTTTTTTGCCCTTTGTCTCTAGAAACTAAAAACACTGCCCCTGAAGTATCAATCGTCCACTCGCGAGTGAAAAATTTAGCTTAATTTGTCACTGTTCCACCTGATTTCAGGTACCAAACAAGCTGATTTTTGCCTAATCTGTTGATATTTGATGTTTAGTGACATACCTGGCATGTTGTGACACTTGAAATTGCTGTGTTAAAAAAAATTCCACTAAAATGTTTTTTTTTTGTTTTTTTCTGGTTCTTCATGCTTTCTAGTGATGAATAAATGAGCTTTAAAGTGGAAAAACCTGACAATCCCTGCATTAACTCATGCCAGGACGTCATGCTGAATTTAGCTGACATAAATTGAAACAATGTGATTTCCAGGGCCCTTATGAAACACACACAGGATACATTTGTTTTTCCTAGTGCATAAAACAGCCCACTATGTGCCACTGTTGGCAAAGATCTGCAGTTCACAATCATGGACAGATGCTTTTGGAAGGTTGCAGGATTCACTTGAGGCAAAAAATTATTTATGTTTCAGATCAGAGAATTCCACACTCTGGGAAGCAGGTCACTGTCAAAGTGTCCATTAGCTGACATGGGTAACCATAGAACTCTAGAACCAGTATTGTTTACCTACAATACATTACATGGCATCAGGAGATCCGGGGTTTGGTTTAAAGTGATGCCACAGCCATGCGTGGCAAGGAGTCCAAGACAACGTAGTTGTCCTAGCTTTTTTTGGGTAGGTCGGATTGTCCTCTCTCTCCCCCCAACCATACATATCAACCTAATCCGTAAGAAATATGGAGGTAGGTGACAGTAAACCTGTAGAAAATGATCAAAACCATGAGCCAACCTGCCCCCTAATTTCCCCAACCCTGTGCCCTTACCTCTTTGCTTTCATTGTATGGGTCCTACTTAAATAGAATCCAAGTTTTTTCTATTTACTATTGAAATATTTATTTCATTTTCTGCTTCAGTTTTTTTTTAATAAAGTACTTTACATAAAGGTTTTATTTTTGTATATTAAATAAAAGCTCAAAAGGATAAGCAATAAAGAATGTTTTTACAGCCTGATTTGCTCAAAAATATATATGCTTTAGGCAAAAACCTCTTCAAAACAATCATAAAACTGTCTCAGAAAGCAGGCAGTGTATTCTTAACCATTTCATATAATAACTCTCTATAAGGGAGCCTTTAGAGATGGATGTCTGTTTCCTATCACCACCACTGTGAGCAATTCTGACTCTGTAAGATTCTCTAGAATGGAACACTTCACACCAAACCATTTTGAATGACTTTATGTATGTTTGAATGACTTTATGTATGTTTTAACCATTTAATTCCCCTTTAACTGAAAGTTAAACATTAATATTAAGAAAATTCAAGTTTTAAGGCAAACTTGTGACAGGCAATGTAAGAAAAAGTGTCCAAGCGAATGTGCTTAAGCACTCTCCAAAAAAAAGTTATGAAACTGTCACTGACGCAGTAACCCTCTTGTTAATGGGGTGGTACCCTGAAGGGTACATCTCAGTACCTTTGGTCAGGGGACACAGTTGTACCAAACATCCATTGAAGTTATATTTTCTAAATTGCACTGATTCCACACATCCTGTCCCATTTCCAGGCTTTTTATTAGGTCATGAATAGGTCATACTTTTTACCTGGGAGAACCTTATGTAAGGTACACAAGTGGACCCTAAAACCACTGCTGTACTTTTGAGGGTACTTTAACATTGTTTGTATCTTGAAGAACAAAAAATGCACCTGAGCAGAAACTTTACTTCTGATAGTGTAGAGTGTCCATGTAATACCTGCTGCATCAGAGCAGAAATATCCGATGACGTTAGGACAGATGCGTACAGAGTGCTGCCATCTCCGCTCAGCTCAGAGAAGCACTCAGCCACTCAGCTTTAATTCAGTGAAAGGGCTAATGAACTGAGTTGACCTGTACTGTTTGTTGAAGCGTCTCTTAGGAGAATGTCAGGCTCCTGGACGTGTCTGCCACTCAGCTAATGTAGTGGAAGAACTTCAGCTTGAGTAACTGTTAGTTGTGAGGTTATTAGACTTCCTATTTATTTTAACATGTTGGTAAAAAATTCAAAATGTAGAATATAAAATGTGCCATAACTTCTGTACAAGTCATATTTTAAATTTGGTTTTATTCCAATATGTTTTGAATGGCTAAATGGAGTGTCTGACCACACATCACTTTAGTAAATCTGTCCCCATATCTCTCTCTCTCAGGTTTAACCGCCTCTCGGCTCTCTCTGTGGCGGAGGATTCCTTCACTCACCTCTCTAAGCTGCAGGTGTTGGACATCGGCCACGGCAACATCACCCCCAGTCATAACCAGGGGGAGGAGGTGGATGAAGATTATGTAGAAAGAGAGGAAGAGAAGTAGGAAGAAGAGGAAGGTCAGCAGGACAGCCTCAAGAGAAGTGGACCACGCATCAATCCATGAAAACATGACGTCCCAATGAATAGTGACAGGTTCAGAACTAAAAAGCTGTTTAGACGTGTTATGGAGATCTTATTTAACCCTTAGAGGTCACAGTCATTACCAGTAATAACAAAATCATGCTCTCAATTTATATCAAACAGAGAAATTCTGAAGATTCCAAACTTTCAAACCTGTTGTTTGTGAGTAGAAGAGAAGTTATATTAGCATCTGAAGAGGAAAAGTTTTGTGGACAGTCTTATTTTACAGAAAGAAAAAAAAGCTATACATTTTTGCCATTTTTAGTCATTTTCTGACATTGAAACAAATTTTAAAAAGTAAGTAATGTATAAATGTACTGTAAGGTAAAAAAAGCCAGAACATCCTTTATCTTTTTTTTGTTTTTTAGTCAGAAGTCAGGTCCATCAATATTTTGATATGTACAAAGTCTGTCTACCACAGCATATTGGAGTTTAAATTAAATAATCAGGTCCATTTGCACTGTGACATGCTGTCCATGCCCATGCTGTAACACTACCTCCACCATGCTTGACACATGAGGTGGTGCACTTTGGATCATGAGCCATTCCTTCTCTTCTCTATACTCTCCTATTCCCATCACTCTGGTACACGTGAAGCTTTTTTTGATTGGACATCATATTAAGACTTAATAGAATACAAATGCCACATGTGAAATCAACTCAAGACCTTTCATATGCTTACTAGTGGGTGAGATAATGAGGGAATAACACACTCTTCAGCAGCCAATTGTCCCAGCCCTTAAAATTGGTTGTAATTCCTACATTGTTCATCATAACTAGATGTAAATACCATCAAATAAAAGCTGAAAATCCGCACTTTGTTATTTCATTTGAACTCCAGTATGCTGTGGCTTTTCAAAGAAATCTCCAAAGTTCAGTCTTGGAAGTTGGCTGCATTTTCTGCTTCTCACAAACTGAGTAATCCCAAGCACCAATCCAGTTTTGGAAACTGTGGAAAAATGAATAACTTGTACAAACAGGCCATTTTGACCAGAGATTCAGTGAATGAAGTGTGGTTTCTGACTTGTACACAGTACTGTACGTCAATGGACAAAATGACAGTAATAACTCTAAACTTCTAAGGGTTCAAATAATGACAGTAACATGAGTCTTAATGGCTTTGACAAAGTATTATCCTCAGGCAGACTTCATTTTTTGAGCCATGCAATTTGGACCTCCATTAGTAACCACCTTCTTTCCCACTTTACCACTTACAGAAACCACTTTAAGTCTTAGTTCAGCGCTACCCACTCCGCTCCCTCTTTAAAAACTCTGAGAATCTGACATTTGCTCCAAAAGCACAAGGAAAATATTCCAGATATGTTAAAGGAAGTACTAATGATAGACTGCTGTTATTTGATCTCTTTTTCTTTTCTTTCAGATGGATTTCTTTTGGACGTTTGCCTTTTTTTTCGAATTGAAAGCAGAAGTGTGGAGTTTGACAAGTTTGTTTGATTCACACGTCTCTGGTGCAGGATACCAGTGTGTGTTATTTTTTTTACCTTTTTCGCTCTGCTTCTTTCATTTCTTGTATTTTATATTTAGTCATTCCCACCAAGCAGGTTTTATATTTGCTGTTTATTGTCAACGCAAGACGTCCTAACTCAGTTATGCAGTTGTTAAGAAAAATCAGCACCTACTCAGCATTGACACTCTCCCACAAATTTCAGCGGCCGTCGCTTTTGAAGTAAAAAGCAGTAAAGCAGCGAGATTGAAAGGTTTAGAGTCAGCGCGTTTGGCCTGATGAAGGATCGTTCCAGGAAAGAACTCACTTTGGCAGACGCTCTTGAAATGGAGGCTTAGAGGGCTTTAAATAAGGCAGGTCACTGAAATCTGCAGCAGGTCTCCAGATTTTGTTGGTCTTCACAAGCTTGAAGAGAGATGAGTGAATTTGACGTAAGGAAGACAGAAAGGCGAAGAACTGGCCACTGATAAAGAGCTATTCTTACCCTTTGTGAAAGTGTGCTCTTCATGAAGACTTACTCTTTCCTTTTTTTGCAAATCCAGACAGTAAACCTGCCAAGCTCTGCTGATCCACCTCCTCCTCACACATGGACAGGCTTCAGGCTTAATGAAGAGTTTCTTGAAACCAGTCAGAATTTCCCCTCAAACTGCTCCAACATTCAGCCACATCTTCTTCCTCCATATGAGCCCCGATTTACGTTCCATTTTTGTGGAGACACGTATTGTTATCATGGGGCTGATGGTTGAATCAAATGCTATTTAGGGTAAGGTTGAAACTGAAATAATGCTGAGATTTAAATGCATTCTTGAAAATAAAGCAAGTTCTTTGGGGCGAAGCTATGGAAGAACCAGTTCTTCAATGAAAAGTTCGTTTTAGCTTCCTAACGAACCTTTTCATGGAGGGTTCTTCAAAGAACCATTTTGTGAATGAGATGCGCAAGTATAAGAACGTTTTTTCATGTTTAAAGAACATCCACTCAAACACATATTCTAAACCACTTATCCTTCTGGGTTGTGGGGGGGAGCTGAAGCCTATCCCAGTGGTCGTTAGGCAGAAGGCAGGATACACCCTGAACGGGTCACCAGACCATCGCAGGGCAGTCACACAGACATATACATTCACACCTAGGGGCAATTTAGCATGTCCAAGTGGTCTGACTGTGGGAGGAAACTGGACTACCCAGAGAAAACCCACACAGATCCGTGTAGAACATGCATACATACAGAAAGGACCTTGGGTGCCCAGCTAGGGAACTGAACCCAGGCCCTTCTTGCTGTGAGGCAACAGCGCTACCCACTCCACCACCATGCCACCCAAGAACATCTACAAAATGTAAATTCTGTACCAAATCCTGCAACTGTACTACGAAGCCAGGAACTTTGAGGCAGGTCACTGAAATCTGCCAGCCAACAAGCAAGCTCTTCTGCGACCTTCTCAAATATTCAAACAGCCAAGTCTATTTTGTCTGAATGAATTACAGTAATTTTGGTGGAGGTACATATGGTGATCATGGAACTGGTGGTAGAATCATGTCAAATAGCTAATGCTATTTAGAGTAAGGTTGAACCTGGAACCGTGCTGAGACCTGGAGGGTTTCCAATGCACTCTGTAAAATCAAAGTGTTTTGAAAGTTCTTGGGAGCCATAGAACAAACACCTTTGACTCCCTAACAATCCTTTCCATGGAGGGTTCTTCAAAGAACCATCTTATTAAATGAGATGTGCAAGTATGAAAAACCTTTAAGTTTAAAGAATCTCCATATAATGTAAAGATTCTGTCCCAGTTAAAGGTTTTTCCTACCACTGCGCTACCAAGCCAAGAACCACTGACATCACTGAAATCTGCCAACAGTAGGTTTTATCCCTTGATAAATTAGCAAATGTGACTTCATGAAAAGTCTTGAAACCTGCTAGCTTTTCTCTGTGAACTTCTCAAATGTTCAAACAGCTGTATCTTGTCTTGTCTGAATGAGTCGCAATCATTTGAGCGAATGTTGCCATGGAGCTGAAGATAGAAATGTAGTGAACACTTTATGGTAGGGAAATGTTCATAAGGCTACATGACATGCTGGCAACTACAACCTGTATGACAAATGACACCTATGCAGATAAATGTTTGTAAATATTGATGTAGGTAAGTTGTCGTGAAGAGCTTATGTAGGTGTCATGTGGCATTAATAACATTGCCCTACAGTAAAATGTTACTGAAATATATTTAGGAGTGAATGTCAAATTCCATTGAACTTCATATACTACATATAGGAATATGACCCATCAATATGACAAGTAAGTGAAATTCATTCAATAACATGTCAGTGCTCCTAAGCAAGCCTGCTACTGTTCCTACAATGCTTCCTATCATACAGCCACCTCACGTTTCATTCAAGCTGAGCAAAACACTGCCATCCTTATTTCCTAACTGTCCAGAATGAAATCTGTTTAGTCAATACTGAACACGCCTGTCAAAGTGCACAAATACAGACATTGATTTACAAATCAGATAAAGTTTACACCTATTTTTCTAATCTGGAAATACTCGTTGGGCCTACCTGGCTACATATTATCTACATGAGGTCCTTTGTGTATTACAGCTTTACACTTATTGCAAATATTTCTTAAAAACAGCAAATAAATTATTTTTGAATGAAAAGATCAGTTGTTTTCTTCTTTTGTTTGTATTTTCTGTATTTGCAGAAACTGGCACTACAAATAACCTGACTGCAAGTCAGACTGACAGTACAAATGCATGAAAAAAGTAAAATAAAATCAATCAATCAATCAATCAAATCAATCTTTGGGCCTGCTGGAGGGCCCTGGCTATGTAAGAGGTTAATACATGGTCCTGTACATTTTTAGAAATGTAAATGTTGCTTCCAGTCATAAGCAGGAAGGGAGTTTCAAATAAAGTGGCCAGCGAGTGTAAGAACAAGGTAGGTGTTTCTAATAAAGTAGCCAGTGAGTGGAAGTACAAAGTACACTGTATGGTCAGAAGTATGTGGTCACCCCTGAATTACTGAATTCAGGTGTTTCAGAGTGGGTTGTACTGAAAAGCTTGTTGACTTTAAAAGCCATTTTGTGAAATGTCTACCCTGCTGGATCTGCCCTGCTCAACTCTTAAGTGCTATTATTGTGAAAAGGAAGTGTCTACAAGCAACAACAGCTCAGCCACGAAGCAGTAGACCACACAAACTCACAGAGCTGAGTGCTGAATAATATAGCACAAAAACATCTATACTCTGTTGCGTCACTCACTACAGAGCTCCAAACTGCCTCTGGAAGCAGCATCAGCACAAGAACTGTGTATCAGAAGCTTCATGAAATGGATTTTCATGGCTGAACAGCTGCACACAAGCATAAGATCACTACAGGCAATGCAGCATGTTGGCTAGAGTGGTGTAAAGCACACCACCACCGCACTCTGGAACAGTGAAAATGTTTTCTCTGGGGTGATGGGTGATGCTTCATTATCTGTCAGTCTGATGGATGAATCTGGGTTTGGCAGATGCCAGGAGAACACTTGTAGAACGCATAGTGCTAGCAGTAAAGTTTGGTGGAGGAGCGATAATGGGCTGGGGCTGTTTTTGTCCTTAGCTTTGTCAATGGCTTTGGCATGGGATGTCCAACAAGCCAATATGGCTGTGATGGTCAGATGGTCCACATACTTTTGGCGACAGAGTATAGCCATTTCTAATAAAGTGGTCTGTGAATGAAAGTATAAGGTGGGTGTTTCTAATAAAGTGGCCAGTGAGTGGAAGCACAATGTAGGTGTTTCTAACAAAGTGGCCAGTGAGTGGTAAGTGTTTCTAGTAAAGAGGTTGGTGAGTGTATGTTTACAAAAATGTATTGTGACTAATATTAAATCGCCTTCTTTACTTTTTAGCATTACTTCAGTTCACTTTGTGAGTTTACTTATTTTTTTATGTGAGTTAGAGACAAAGAGATGCAGTGGCAGTTAAAAGATTCTCGAAACCAATCACAGTGTGAAGGAGAGTCTTTAGCAAAAATAAAATAAAAATCCCAGACAAATTTTACAGCACTTTTGCTTTGAAGTTGCTCAAAAGCAATCATTTGGAAAGGAAGGCAGTTTGATCTCATTCCCAGAGTAAAAGCCTGTAAAGCTCTGGGAGACGGCGGCAGAGCAGAAGAGGAACTTTTAGTCATGCCATCTGCTGCTGTTTACAAATTGCAGGAGAAAATTGAGCCATTTCTCTGGTAATATATATGATCATCTGTGTCTGAGTGCGCGTAGTGGGGCTAGATGGGGAAAAAAAAATTGTCCTCACATGGAACTGCTAGTGCTGGAATGCCTGAAAATAGATCATTCTGTAAAGAGGAGTGTGGAACATTGGAGCCGGGCAGTCGCCACCTGCGCATACCTGCCATAATCCAGTGAGCGTGGATTTCAGCCTAATTCAATTAATTATTCTGAATAGGGCCATAATTTAGAGGAAGCAGGGGGCCCGATTCACAACTAGAACGTTACTGAAGCACTTTTTGCCTGACAGAACAGAAATGCTTCCATTTTAACCAATGACTCACTCCACAGCAGCTCTCCTAGACATACAGTCTAACTAGATAATACTCAAAATGTCTAACAGGTTTTAGGAATTAAGTAGAAAAAAGTTTGTCACTCAAATTTCAAAGAACTGCGTATCAATTTAGGGTAAAATGATGATCATTTTCCAAAAAGGTTCTGCCTATTAAGCTGATGCAGAACATGGTAAAATATCTTATAAATGGATAACAACTAATGGAGTAGCAAGGTGGTAAGTATGAACAAATGCACACTACATTTCACTGGGATGTCACAATTTAATCAGAAGAAAAATCAAAATGCCAAATATGTGTTGATACAGGTGATACAAAGATATCTGCAGACCTGAGTTATACAGTATGGGCCTGTTTATTACCTAGAAACAAAGTCCGGGCTATAAAAGAAAGCAGTGACTCTTATTATGGTTTACTGGTAAATGGTCCTTACCATTTGCTTTACTTAGAGAATACTGAGATTTACTTTCCTGCATAAATTTGTACCATTACAGCAAAATTAATATGTTGGTACTCACCACCTTGTAGCTCCAAATAATTATCCAATTATGAGATATTTTAGAAACTCTTAGGCATTTCAGTGTAATTTAGTCTCTGTACTTTTACCCAAAAAATACACAGCACTATGAAGTTTGTACCTCATACTAGCTAGAACCTGTTTGGCATTCCAGTGTCATTTAGTCCCTAGAAAGTGTGCAGGCATTATTGAAGAGCCAAAGGCTGCTATTCTTACTGGAATGCTCACAGAATGAAATCAGGTCAGCAGCAGTGTGGACCGGATAGATGGACACTATTCATTTACACTGTGCTTATGTGTCACGGTGTAAGCCATGCAAATTCTATGTTAGGCCAAAAGACAGCCCATGCAAGAATGCAAACGCAATTAACAATATTTATCCAACAAAAGCCAGAAATTTAAGTTTTAACCCTGAGAAGTTTTTGACCATAAAGGAAAGTGTTTAAATGAGGGAGAGAGCGATTGTTCAACTTTTTGCTATTATGACCCTTTTTTGGCCTAATCCCTACTGGGGTCTCACACATATAGGTGCATTCTCAGCAGCAGATTAATAGGATGAATGGATAGGCATCTATAAGCCCATGCAACAAATTTATGAAGGGTCCTATTCTATGCACATGACAGTACACAACAAACTTACACAATCGTTTTCAATAGTACTTCTTTAGCTGTGTTTGTAATATCCTGAAAGCTAACTGGTCAGTGGTGCCTGGCACAGCTAACTAGCTATCATGTGGATATGCTGTAACAATTTGGATTCACATAATCACAGAGTTTAGCCAGAGTTTACTTGATGACTGCAGCCAGTCTCTTCTCCATGTTCACGCACTGAAACGTGAGACCGAAAAGCAAGCGAAACATGTCTTTCTCACCGAAAACCACTGGAAACAGCGCAGTCCCTTAAGACCTCATATAATTAACCTTGGATAACTTGAAGAGACTGCATTTCCATCCTTGCATGGAGTGCATTTCTGCCTTTAGTGGTCCTTTAGTGTGGACCACAGTGGCCTTGGGTGTGGAACTACCAATTATGCGCAGTCATAACATTTACTATACATTTACATGTCAGTAATATTTATTTAAAGAGAACTTGTTTTCTTTTACCAAGATTTTTTTACATATATGATTCCATAGGATTTGTGCTCTTATGTGCAGGCATCAGAGTGAAGCTTCAACCAGGCAATTTTTGCACCCTCAGTCTAATGGGAGAGTAAAGTGTAGCATGCTGGTGATCAATCAGGACCAGCAGGGCCTCCAAATCCCTCACTCTCCTCTGCTGATAAGGCAAAGATTGAGGAAGAAATCTGTGTGAAGATTTCCTCTGAGAGTTCTGAAGTGGCTGCCCACACCTCAGCAGGGTGGATGGATCTGCTACTGCATTTTACTCACTGACCTGCAAATCCATTTGTACGAGTAGCAGAACTGTAAGCTCCAAATAGACCCTTTAAATGGTTCTATTAGAAATCAAAGTGTTTCTTGAAACCACAAAGGATTCAAGGTTGTATCTACGGTGCAGTAATAACACTTTGTGTGGAACAATTCATTTGTTACCAATAGGGGGCATTCAGATAATGCTTGTTAGAAGGCCAAGCACACTGTGTCTGCAGGGGGTGCTGGAGCCTATCCCAGCACTCACTGGGCAGAAAGCAGGAAACACCCTAGACAAGTTGCCAGTCCATCACAGGGCAGACACATAGACACTCAGACCTATGGACAATTTAGCATCTCCAGTTCACCATTGGACTGTGGGAGGAAACCACACAGACACAGGGAGAACTGGGTTCAATTCCTGGCCTGGGAATCAAACTCAGGCCCTTCTTCTTGTGAGATGACAGCACTATACACTGCACCACCATGATTGAGATATCAGCAAACTTGAAATTCCATGGTAAAATAGCAGAGCTCTTCAATAATGTGCTACTGAGTGTTGGATGTCATTTTTAATACCTGGTTGCAAATCTTTTGCAGTCAATGATAGTCTGAGGCCTGGAACCCATACACATCACCAGACACTAGGTTTTTTCTTGCTGGGTGATGAGCTGCCAGGTCTGTCTTCAGTCAGGCTTCTTCTTAGAGCACTTTACCTTTAGTTTGGATTGGATTGAGCTCAGGTGATTAACTTGGCCATTGCAGAACATTCCACTTCTTTGCCTTCAAAAAAGTCTTGTGTTGGTTTTACAACTTTGCTTTTGTCAGCAGTCACATCACCAATAAATACAAGCCAGTTCTATTAACAGCCATGCATGTCCACACCGCAAAACTACCTCCACCATGCTTTACAGATGAGCTGGTATGCTTTGGGTCATGAGCAGCTGAGACCTGACAATGGTTAACAACATTTTATGGTAGACCTTCTGTACTTACTCTGGTAAAGTTGTCTCTTGATTGTCGATTTTGACCAAGATATGCCAACCTTGGGTGATGTTCTTGATCTGGCCAACTGTTGTAATGGGTTTTTCTTCATCAGGGAAGAATTCTTCTGTATTCTACCACAGTTGTTTTTGATGGTCTTCTGGGCATGTTGGTGTTTCTGAGCTCACCAGAATGCTCTTTCTCTTTAAGAATTTACCAATTAGCTGATTCCACCACAACTAATGTTTCTGCTGTCTCTGCTTCACTAGCAGTGACAGCTGTTGGACAGCTGGACTTCATATCGAGAGTTAACAGCAATGTATTCCACATGCAAATTCCACATTTGAAATTATCTCTAGATCTGCTTACTTGTAAGTGAAATAAAGAGGGAATTACACACACTTGTCCATAAAACAGCTGAGCGGCCACTTGTCTAATAGTTTTGGAGCCCTTAAAAATAGGGGGATGTATGAAAATGATGAAATGAAGTTCCCACATCATCTACCCATTTTTAACTCCAATATGCCATGGTAGACAGCTAAAACAACTATCACTTTTTTGATGTCCAAATTTTTATGGACCTGATTTTATGGACCTGATCACTAGATAATAGTGTGCAGGGTTACAGTCAAAAACATAATGATACGCCCACACAACCACATTTTAAAGGGCTCTAAAAAGTTAAAAAGGTTAAAAAGCAGGGTGCTACTTTGGAGGATGGGTTAATGCATTTGACTGACAAACAGGTGAACTTGAGCCTGAGATAATCAAAAATGCAATGTGCTTTTCAGTTGCAGTGTGCATTGCTCCATTGACAACAATGAAAAGAAAGAGTCTGAAAAGGCTTCATTTGATTACCTGCATTACATTGAAAGTCAGATTCTTTTTTTAAATGGGATAAAATAACAATGAGATCTTCCCACATGTAGCTTGAAAGGACAAAAACACCCATACATAGGTTATATAAAAACTGAAAAATCAAAGAAAAGAAAAACAAAAACAATGCAGAGAGTACATAGACTAATACTTAATATTTACAATTAAAATATCACATTGTTTTGTCAGTCTCCAAAAGGACTGAGTAAGTTCAGGCTCCCTGACTGGGTTTTAAGCCTCACTGGCTTTCAGATTTTACAGTTTCTTTCCTTCCAAGATCATGGAAACCATGCATCGTGCTCCAGGAACCTGGCAGATCCTAAAAGTCTAGGCTAATTTCAGGCCTTGGTTTGATTTATCCTTGCAAGCTCTGTGGCTGTGAAAGCTGTAAATGATTCACCTCCTTCCAGGCCAAAGTGTCAATCCAAGATGGTCAGCCAAGGTTGCTAGCAGGCATGCTAACTCAAGCCTGCTCGTTAAGGAGTGCCAGAATAGCTTAGCACGCTAGCACAAACTGAACAGAAGATGTTGCGTCAAGTAAAAGAAATCTCAGGTTCTCCAAAGTCATAAAACAACACAGAATTAGACAAAATAAGATCAACCAGATTACAAGAAGAAACTACTATGCTAGTTCTTGCAGTCCTTTCTGTCCACTTTATTTGTCTGTTGTCCAAACCACCCTGGTCAAGATGGCTGCTATACATTAGTCTCCAGACCATTCATGTCAATGGCGCAGTGGTCCTTGTCTTTGTGCTTGAGGTGCCGAGGAGGAATTGGAGGCTTTTTGCGCTCTGGAGGTGGGGGTCGCATTCCCTCTTCAAGCTGCATGAGTCGTGCCACGTCTGGTGGGACATGCTCAGGCTTGCCTCCTGGTGGTGGAGGCTGGAAGTTGCCATTGTTCTGCTGACAGTTCATCAGCTGCTGAATGTTGATGGGCTTAGTCTCACAAATTAGGGGAACCTGTAGGAAGAAAGATCAGAAAGATCAGAGTAGATGGATTTGATTGGTAATGGAATTACACACAATTCTCAGCCAAACAGAAGAAATTATTTTTCAGATTTTTACCCAGATTTGTGTTCATTCTGTTATATCAGCTAATGGATTACTACATAGCGTATTCTCACACTGAGTAATGGCGAGAGAGTGAGGACCATCTTACCCACCCAGAGACTCTTTGATTCCCAGTGACTCATGATGTCCTGACAAGAGAGCCAACACTTAAGACAGTGGTTCTCAAACCGGTCCTCAAGGACCCCGAGATGGTTAAGATTTTTGCCCTCAACTTGCAATATTTTGGGATGCAGCAAAAATGTGGATTGTCTCAGGGTGCTTGAGGATTGATCCACTGGCTTAGATGGTTGCGCTACTTAGGAGACCCATTTGCTTGCTTACTCAAAATGGTAATCTACTAATGTCATCTTTTCATTTTAAAATAGATACAGTGATGCCATTTGGGCAGCTTAAGGCAGAATTAACCCTTTTATCCTCTGTGTAAAGGAGTTAACCATTTTTGGCAGTAGCTATAAAATGCAATTTCAAAGCATTGGCCCATATCATCAGGAGAATGTGAGTTCAGTCCCTGGTGATGCTACAGCCATCCATGGCCGGGAGTCTAAGAGACCACAATTGGCCTCACTCTCTGGGTGGGTAGGATGGCCCCCCATCACTCGACATGATGCTAGTCAGCACAGGTGTCTGTTAGCTGATGTAACAGAACTGGCAATTAGTGTTCTCCTCCAAGCATGTTCAGCTGTCCAATGATGTTGTGTGAGCAGCAGTCCGAAAAGATGCAGTGGCTGGCTTCACAGGTCTAACCTTTGCTCTCCTAGCGCTGGTGGTATTGTGTGATTGGGGGAGTTGGATATGACTTAATTGGGGAGAAAATTGGGTGAAAACATGCATTTGAGTCTGCTTTGGAGGTCCTCTGTTGAACTACACTATGCAGGTTTTCTTCAATAACACTGATGTTAAACATTTCATGGGGGATGTGTTTGATTTTCAAAACTGGAAGTGACTGTTCCTTCGTAGATAAGCTGGCAGATCAACATTTATAAAGGTGTTTTTTATTCCCTCGTTGCTCACTAGAAGATCGACACAGGCTCACTCAGGTTTATGAGGAAAACATTTTATTTGATTATATAAATTGAAAATATTCAAGTTGATTTCCATTCTGCCACAGGACACCAGGCACTTTTTGCACTGGAATCCTACCAGACAAGTAAACACCCTGCCTTGTTTTGAAATTCTTGATATTAGGTTCCTATTTTTCTTATTTATGTCAGCAAGGGTTTTATCAGCATTAAACCACTCTGTGCTAATCCTTTGGGTATATTTAACTTCATGGTCATAAAAGTGTCTTTCTTGACATGAAGATCAAGTTTTATGTAAATAATTGTTTGACAGTTTTCTCTGTAGGAGGTTGGACCAGAAAAGCCAAAAAGAGAGCAATACAGACAGACAGGGGGTAATGGAAAGCTAATGAGGGTCATAGACCAACACTGAGGTACCACACACATCTCCTTGTTTGACTCCAAACACATTGCCAATTCCTTCACTCTGTACTTTAACACTGGAAAAACTAAGTGTAGTCAAGCCGCCCAGAGGCAGCTTGCCCACATACTTTGGCAGCTGAACGATAAGGGGCTTGTCCTGCACACATGGTGTCCATTAAACATCTAATTCTGCACGGACTGAAGCTTTTGACCAACTTCTGTAAGAGTCAGTCACGATCAATAAAACATTCACAGCCATAACCTCCCCAACCATAATGTTAGCGACAGGATTTTCTGCTTTGCAATTCCTTCTATTCGTTTTTAACTAGAGTGTAGTGCTTGAGAGTCTGAAGTGTGAATCAGAGGAATGACACTTTGCTGAACCTGGTTTTGAGTGTCACAGTTTCCTTGCTGTCTTTCTCAGAGATGTGGATGGATTTGAACAGTGAATAAATGTTCACAATTTACAAGCAGGACAAGATCAGTAATTCAAGGCTATTATTGTCACACCTGGCTAGGGTTGGGTAGTTAACAGAATCTGGTAGTTGACAAGCTATTATTGTCAGTTCTGGATAGGGTTGGGTAGTTGACAATCTGGTAGTTGATAGGCTACTATTGTCAGTTCTGAAAAGGGGGTTGGGTAGTTGACAGAACTTGGTAGTTGATAGGCTATTGTCAATTCTAAAAAGGGTTGAGTAGTTGACAGAATTTGGTAGTTGATAGGCTGTTATTGTCAATTCTGAAAAGGGTTGAGTAGTTGACAGAGTTTGGTAGTTGATAGGCTGTTATTGTCAATTCTGAAAAGGGTTGAGTAGTTGACAGAATTTGGTAGTTGATAGGCTATTATTGTCAATTCTGAAAAGGGTTGAGTAGTTGACAGAATTTGGTAGTTGATAGGCTATTATTGTCAATTCAGAAAAGGGTTGAGTAGTTGACAGAATTTGGTAGTTGATAAGCTATTATTGTCAGTTCTGAAAAGGGATGAGTAGTTGACAGAATTCGGTAGTTGACAGGCTGTTATTATCAATTCTGACAGTACCTGCATGTTGATAGGTAATAATTGTGAGTTCTGGATAGAGTTGGGTATTGTTTGCTGATTCTTTTCAGTAATCAGGAGAAATAGTTTGTTCTAGTAGAACCAAATTATGCTCAATTCAATATTTTGATTCTCATGTTTAGTTTCAAACTGAATGACTTTCACCAGTACTGTGGTGGGCAGTGATTCTTTGTGTTTGTGAATGAAAATTGCAGCAGCAATATTTTGTGCATGTTTCTAGTAGTATGATGGATGCAACAAGCAGAAAGAATGAGCTCACATAATCTGTATAAAAGGCTACAGTCATTAGCAGGTTGTAGCAGGATTTCGATGCAAGTCCATAGTATAAGTTATATGGTCCCTGTGTTTTTTCACAGTTGGTGAACGGAACTGAGAGGTGGAGGGGTAGAAGATGAGGGCTAACCGAGAGAATGTTTAAACAGAACAAAACTGCCTACGGTTCAGTGAAAACAACATACATCAATTTCTCCTTTATACAAAAATCCAAAAAAGTGAGTATGAGAGTAAACTGTAAAAATAAGCTAGTAAACTCTAAAAAGAGGTGGGTAAACAATTATGATAAGTGAGTAAATACCTTTTTTACATTTAATAAAGTACGTAAACTGCATTCTGGCAAGTTGACCCTCCACTAAATCCTTGTTTTTGACTGAGAAAATAGCAAAGTGATGTTTGTTTTCCAACATTTGTAAAAGGTTTGTGCACAGTGGTTGAATTAAGCATGAAAAGGATCAAACATTAAAACAAGTCATGTCAAAAATATAACAAAGACTTATTGACCTTTCAGCAGATTCACATGTAGAGTCTGGGAATTAATTGTGTTTCGGTGTAGAACTCTAGACTGAGGTTGGATCAGAAGTATCAGAAGCTATAAGGTACTTGCACAGGGTGGAGATCAAGACTCACCCCATCTCCCTCTTGCATAAAGTCCTTTCTGCAGATATGTGCCATAATTCCTGTAGCGAGGGCATCCCCCATCACATTCACCATAGTTCGGAACCTGTCTCTAAACACAGGGAAGCAGGAGCAAAGTTCAAGCAGGCACTCACAGGCATGAGTCACCAAAAATACATTCTTTTACAAGTATTTTCACACGTATGTAGGTACACCACGAATTGAAGATATGAAATGCAAAGTATTGGTGATAGTTTTGTACCAAAAACTGTTATAATTCATTTTTGCATGACAATTTTCCAACCTGTCTTTATGCCTTAGGATTAACTCCTTAACATTGAAGGTTTATTTCACACAAAGGCTTATTATTCAGTAACTACAGGGATGTCAATGCAATCTAATGGAGTAATGCTTATGTTACAGAAGTGTGCTGATAAATTTGGGTGCACCAGGCTGTAAATAACCTCTGTTCAGTTTGACTGTTCTACATTGTGCCTCATTCACAAAGCAGTCTGGGCTGAAACACCCCTTATAACTTCAATATGAGTGGGTCGGGCTCAAATGCTGAAGGCCAAAAAGGTGGACAAATGTACATGCCTTGGTTTTAGTGACATCACAAAAACAATACATTCAAAATGGGCTGTTTTGCAGGTTATTTCCATACATTTTATGCACTGCTACTGGCTGGTGCTGCTGTTTTTATCTATGTGACATACTTCAGTCCAATTTTAGATATTACTGTATGTCATACAGCAGCAAGCCGGTTTGAGATTTTGCAGGATACAAGGTTTTGTTCCACCAGCAGCGATAGGTTACACAATTGTGTAACCTATCGCTGCTGGTGCAACAAAACCTCGCATCTCCTAAATGATAACTTTACAGGAAAAGGAAAAAACCTACTTTGCTTTCAATGTAAGTCAGTGGGACCGGACTTTTTTTTGAAGTCATTTTGGGCCGTTTCTTTTGGTCCGTTCATCATGAAATTTACACACAATGTAAAGGACGACAGGCATTTTCAAATTATGTCAAACACTGAGAAAAGATAAAGCAGCGCTATACATATCAAGTGTATCAATTGCATTATCTTTAAGAATGTATTCACGAAATGCTGTAAACCACTTTCTTCCAGACTCTGAGGGTTATTATAAACATCATTGACAGACTTTAGTCAAAAGTTGGGTTATTTACTCACAAGGCCCAGTCCACAGCGATGATAAGCGTGATGTCATCGGTGGGCAGGCCGACGGATGTCAGAACTATCACCATGGTGACCAGACCTGCCTGTGGAATCCCAGCAGCGCCGATGCTGGCAGCTGTTGCCGTGATACTGGAAAAAAAAATGAAACAACATGGTGGCTTAAAATAAAGTAATATGACCCAAACTCATATTAGAAACTCTGCAGTGACAGAAGTGTCCCATCTGCTGGAGAGAACAGAGAGCAGTGTTGACAGACCTCAGGCCTTCGCTGAAGTTTCCAGATGTTTTTAAGATGTGGATGAGGAACATCGCTGCAAAACCCAAACGTTGCATTTTTGCCATAATGGAAGATGCCAACTGCCTGATTTAAAAGTGCAGTTACACAACATGGCTTAGGTAAGGGAATCATTTTCCATAAGTGATGGCTGCGCTTCTGCGGCAACATCTACTTCATTTTCCATAAGTGATGCAACCCTAAGGAGCATTCCTTTAAAACAGTTCTGATTGAAACCTGCACAATTCCAACTGCACAATTGCGTTTACCATATTAAGTCACAACTGAGATACAGGCATATCAGTCGGTTTTATGGCCTGTGTGCTCCAGTTATGTTTCTAGTGGCTTTTACCTACGATAACACAACTGCAGAAATAATCCTGGGTTATGTTAATCTTGTGCTAAAAATAAACTGTATTAATAAATCCAGGTTATGTTAATCCTGTACTATAAAATGAAACATAGCAATAAGCCCAGGTTATATTAATCTTGTGCTATAAAACAAACCACATAAGTCAGCCAAGTCCATATTAGTATATATTATATCTTAGGCTTTAAAATGAACTATAGACATAATCCCCAGTTAGGTTGATACTGAGCTATAAATCAAACCATAGTCTAGGTTATATTATTCCTGTGCAATAATAATAATAATAAAAAAAAAAATGTAGAAATAAACAAAGGTTATATTTATTCTGTGTTATAAAATAAAACTGTAGAACTTAAGGCCAGGTTATATTAATCATGTGCTATAAAACAAACTGTAAAAATAAACTCAGGTTATATTAATCCTGTGTTATAAAACAAACTGTAAAAATAAGCTCAGGTTATATTAATCCTGTGTTATAAAACAAACTGTAGAAATTAAGCCCAGGTTATATTAGTCCAGTGCTATAAAAGAAGCCATAGAAATAAGCCCAGGTTATATTAATCCTGTGCTATAAAACAAACCGTAGAAAAAAGCCCAGGTTATATTTATCCTATGTTATAAAATAAAACCATAGAACTTAAGCCCAGGTTATATTAATCCTGTGCTATAAAACAAGCCATAGAAATAAGCCCAGGTTATATTAATCCTGCACTATAAAACAAACCGAAGAAATTAGGCCAAAGTTATATTAATCCTGCACTATAAAACAAACCGTAGAAATTCAGCCCAGGTTATACTAATCCCATGCTATAAAATAATCTAGTTAGAAATAATATACTAATCCTGTGCTATAAAACAAACTATCGAAATTAAGCCCAGGTTATATTAATCCTGTGCTTTAGAAAAAACCATAAAGTTAAGTCTAGGTTATATTTATCCTGAGCTATAAAATGAAACAAACAAAATAACCCATGTTATATTAATCTTGTATAGTAAAACAAACCACAGAAGTAAGCCATGTTTTATCTTGTGCTATAAAATGAACTGTAGAAATAAACCCAGATTAATCTTGTGCTATAAAACAACCTGTAGAAATAATTCCTGATTATATTAATCTTGTTCTACTAAACAAACCATAGAAGTAAGCCAAGTTTATATTAATCCTGTATGTAAAAAAACAAACCCGAAGAAATTAAGCCCAGGTTATATTTAGCCTGTGTTATTAAACAAACCATAGGAATAAGCTCCTGTTATATTAATCCTGAGCTAAAAAATGAACCGTACAAACCTGTTAAATACCAATGTTTGATACAACTAGAATGACATAGGGGTGCTAGCGGACATTAGTGGTTTTGTATTCTGTCTTTTTTTGACCTTCGAGGCCTGAACTGAAGGCCACAGTTCCACACATGACTTATTCCTTCTCCATCATGCATGTTTGTATGTGGTAATAACAGTGATTGCAGCTCAGCTGCGATGGCTGAGAGGAAAACAGCAGGCTGCAGGGTTCCACAGAGGCTAATCCCGACGCTTAATACAGCACACATACACATCTTTTCACCTTGACTGTCACATGCACAGTTCGGTTCACCTCACAAATCCCCCTACAGACTCATCCCACTCACACTTTTCTGTTTCGCTGTTCCTCTCATCTACTGGAGCTCCAGATAAACACTCTACTGTCATCTGTTTGGTTTCTCCCTCTGCGCTCCAACATGTGTTTGTGTGCTGGGGGAGGTGCTTTTTCTGTCCAGCTGCTGTTCAGCAGATGTAAAGCCCCGTGCCTGACAGAAAACATTATTAATCAGGCAAATAGGAATCTAGCAATTGAAAAAAAAAAAAATACCGCTTGGCTTTTGGCCTCAGTAACCGCTCAAATCTACATGTGGTACAGAAACCGACCAATCAGAAAGAAGGCCTTTGAGGTCACAGTCAGGGTCAGGCTCTGAGTCCAGTGGCTACTGCTGTGTGATCTGTTCTAGGATAAGGATCACAAGGATCTTTGGGCCTTTATTCTAGTCCTAAATGCTACAGGCTCACTGATTTATATTGATTTTATAGATTTATATTGGCTCTATTTACAACATGTATCAGAGTTTACCTGCAGTGCAGAACAGTATTGTGCAAAAGACAGACGGCTCTTCATTTATGTAATTTCTAGGTGAAATTAAGCCTCAATAATTCAATATAATATCAGATTTTTTCAGTATTTAGTGTGTCCACTCTATAATGGAATTACAACTTCCATTCTTTTTACTCACTCTCAGTTTTTTAAAGAATTCAGCAGGGATATTTTTCCACACCTCAAAAGATCAGTTCTGCATTTTTGCATCTCACGATCCAAGTAATCTCAAACACATTGAGTGGTGTTGAGGTCTGGACTCTGGGGTGGTCAGTCCATTGTTCAGCTTCTTTGTTTGATGTGTCCGTCTCCTTTTCTCAGTGAGGCTTCTTAACAGCTACACATCCTTTCAGACCCATAACACTGTAGCATTGTGGTCTTTGACTCATTCTTGTACATGACTTCCACGATTATATCAACACAATTATTTCCAAAGGTAAAGAAACTGAAAGGCAAAATTGTGTTGATACATATTTATTTTTGTCACTCAGAGCAAAAGTATTTTAGTCCAAACTCCACGTTAAAAGTCTGAAATGGGTTTTCAACCAATGACATACCTTTATATATCATTGACAAACTTAATTAAGTTTAGACCTTAAAGGTTAGACTTGTAACATCTAGTCTCTAAAGGCTTATTTGATGTCACTTACCCTTTGTCGTGGCACTTTGTGTGACAGTACATTTCCAAGGCTAAAGAATTGGGAGCAGAGCAAAATTCAATAATACAGACAGACTGTTCTATTTTCTTCTAAAATTAATGTCGTGTTTAATTAAACTGATATATTTTGTGCTTGTTGCATGGCAAAAGTTTGATGTTGATACAACTTTTATCTAGTAATATTTAAAACTACAATTACTGTCTGTATCAGAGGTCCTGTACTTTGTGTTCTTTAAAAATTAATTGAAGTCAATGAGTCTTAACTGCCAGTGCCAATGAGTGTAACTTATTGGCCATGTGATGTCATACGTACTAATGACTCAAAATGTATGACCAGAAACTGGACTGGAGGTCTAGATTTTAAGACTGCTGGTCTGTATGCATATATAAAATACCTGTTATTCTAAAAAAAAAAACAAACACCATCTTTCACTTGATTTTCATAAACTGTTAATGATGAATTTTGAATGAACATATTTAAGCTTAAAAAATTTACATCTTACTCTTATACATGGCATTACTGAGTGAATGAATAGGGAATTGAAAGGGAACTCAAATGGCACTTTTCATGGAATGACTTGTCGAAAAGAAGTAATTGTCATCACATTATTGTATTATCATTTTTTGACATTGAAACAAATTGAAAAAAGTTGAAAATTCTGATTCAAAACTGTCCACACAGAATGAGTCCAATATAAGTGTAATTCATTAACTAACTGTATAATTAGTGATTAGTGAATTAGTAAACACTATTCTTATCTGACACTATCTTCTTCTTTTTTGTCTTTGTCTTCATCTTCTTCCTCTTCTTCTTCTCCTTTTTCTACTGTATTTTTGTCCTCAGTTTTTGAGATATTGACACCAAACCTACTCTGAAATGTTCACTCTGATGGAGAATGACATCTTACACCTTAGCAACCACCTGTGATATCCTTGCAACTACCAAGCAAAACCCTAGCAACCACCTGGAGAACCACAGCAACCACTTAGCATCACCTGAACAATGATCTGGGATACCATGGCAACCGGTCAGCAACTGCCTAGCAAACCACCAGCGATAAACATAGAAACTCCTTAGTAACACACTAGTTACCAACTAAAACAACATAGTGCCCATCTGGCAACATCCCAACAACTGTGTGGGAGTTCCTGCCTGTGCAGTTACGCTGCATCTTCTTCAAGGAATACACTTTTCTTGATTGCATATCTGGACCACTAACACAAAAACACAGTCATAGCTATTTTAAGGCTTAATGTACACATTTATGGTCTAGTTAAGAGTTTGTTGCATCCATAATATTTATGTTAATGCATGTAAGTTAAAACAGCATGTGTGATATAACTGTGTGCTGAAGATAAAAGGGTTGAGGTGATTTAAGGAGAGAGAGTGTGGAAGAGAGAGAGAGAGAGAGAGAGAGAGAGAGAGAGAGAGCGAAAGAGAGTGAGAGAGAGAGAGAGAAAGAGAGAAAGAGAGAGAGGGAAAAGAGACACAGATGGAAAGTGAGGCCAATGATTGAAGTGCACTGGGGATAAAAACAGAGAGAGAGAGAGGGAAAGAATGGTGGCACGAGTGGAAGCTGCTGGTGATTTGCAGCTTGGTCACATGATGGTCTTATCAGAGGATTACTGTTTTTTAGTTTTCACTCCTTCCACCTCTGCGCAGCGGCCAACAAGCTCCGCCGCTGCTTTATTCAGTCGCTTCATTACCTTTTTACCTCAATCAACTGAAGACTCTTAATAACCAACCATCACACGCCATCTACTGTAATTATGGTACTTACAGTCAACTCCTGGCCTTTTCAGTCCTTACAGAGGCTGTTAGACATGACATTTCCACTCAGAGCTCTTCAGCATTAGACCTGCTTTGGTAGAATCTCACACCTGTACTATTTAACAACCGCCTTTTACTTGTTATTCAGATGCTAAAGCATTCGTTCTGTCCCTTTTTGCAGCACAGGGTCAAAGGTTTTATTCCGATGGAACGGTTCTCTGTTGCAGTGGGTGCTAGTCGAAGCGCGAGTGGCTAACGTTTGAGCACTAAGTCTGCTTTAGAGAGCTCTCTTCTGGCATGTGTTATTGGAAGCTTGCCAGTTGGGAAGTGTGTTTGCCTGCGTTTGTCCTGTTCTGCAGTAATAGGAAAAGCTTGAATATTGTCAGAGAGATGTGCAGATGGAGCAGGAAGGCCTTTTCCACATCTGGTCCACACGCAGTTCCTGAACTCCCAGCAGACAGGCCAGTGTCACTGACCTCAATGACCTATACACACCCAATCAGTGAGCATCCATCTACATTCAAAGTAATGTGAACTAAAGACGAACTGCCAATTAAATCTACTGGGTACAAACACATGGCATTGGCCACTAGGGGGCCCTCTGCCTCAGATTTAGAATGGATTGACCAGTAGGCTAGCTACCCATTTCAATCCTGGTTTTTTAACAACTCTTGTCCAGTTGGCCTCTTCATTTAACCTCGGGATCATTTAACCCCTGATGCCATCTTAAGTGGCATTCCATTACTTTATTTGCTCAAATAAAGCTTGTTGGGCTTCTTTTTCCAACTAAGGGTCAATCAACATAGATTAAATACTACACATTCAGTCAGTTGTAGGCATCAGCAAGACTTCACCAAACGTAAACCAGCAGTATACTTCAAATGACAAGAGCTAAAGAAAATCAAACTACTGCTATACATGCTGCTGTAAATATACTGTTAGAGGCTCTGTGCAGTGACACATTCAACCATACAACAGCATGCGGACCAATCACAGACCAATCAGTGGGAGGCCTCAGAACAAATGACACCATGACTGGAAGTTCTGTTCAGCAGGTGGTCCCAAATAATGTTTTGATTCGAAACGTCGGCTTCACAAGCTGTACCGATTAGTACAACAGTGAGATAAACACAGGCTGCTTAGCACTTAAACATTAGCCTTTAGACCATTACGGCTCGACTAACAACCAGCTCCAAATCTAATCCAGCAAGAGAAAAGCAGGGCTTCCCAAATACTGAAGCGAAGGGTTTCTCTCACTTTCTTAAAGCTTAAAAGTAAACTACACTTTCAGGGCTGGCATCCTGGAAATGGACTAAGCCTTGTCTTGGTAATAAACTGCTGCGTTAGCACTGATTCTCCACTGAAAATCCAGACAGGAAATAGACATAATACAGACGAGAAGGTTTTATTTTGGGAGATGTGCAGCCTTTGAAAATTTGGCTTTGAAGTCCAAGCAACACTCTCAAGCTTTCAGAAGACATTAAACCCAAAAAACTGATCTTTGATCTGAAGTTTCAAAAGGGTTTTCTGGGAAGTCATGTCGCATATCACACCAGTTGTAGCATCATTACACTGTCTTTCAGTCTCTTTTAGGAATATTAATTAAGTACTTACTACTCCTACTACTACTACTAATAATAATAATAATCATAATAATAATCATAAAAATACATTACAATTTATTAATAAATAAAGAAATGTGACTTTAGGGGCTCTGGAGTGGGGTGTGTGTGTGTGTGTTATATTTAACTGAGATGCAGAACTAAAAAAATGTGAGTTAGAAAAACTTCAGACTGAACTGGGGGCCCACTTTATATTGTGTTTCTAATAACTGTGTAGTTACACATTAACAATATATGCAATTACAATGTAACTACTAGCAATGTATTAACTGTTACAGATGGATTACGGTAATACAGCTTATGCAAATACACAATCAATTTCAGTTTTCACTCATGTTATTACGCACACATTTGATAGCATAAACAGCATAATGTTACTAACGTAATTACATATTTATAAAAGTCACATTACTGTCACATTACAGAATGGTTTAACGGCAGAATTTTGGTTGGGCACACAACTACTGCTACACAAGCATGCTACTACAGCTAGCTAAGTGTTAGGAAAGTGATGCTACTGTGTCAACATACATTGGATTAAGTACATAGGCTGTACTGCTGTCATCCATCTGTAACTGTGAATACATCAATAGTAGTAACATTGTTGCTGCATGTATTGTTAATGTGTTATTAGACACAATGTAAATCTGTACTGAACTAGGACTTTTGAGAAAGGCTGTGTAATAAGTTAACTTGAGAGTTCAAGCTGAGGTGACCTTTTATTTTTTACCGTGTGGAGGAAAAAAAATGATGGACAGTAATTGGAGTGATTATTAGAAATCTAAAGTCCAGCTCCTCTGAGTAATGATCTGCTACATGCATGTGTCTCAGTAGTCATCCAGCAGGAGGTTCTGTTAGCAGGAACATTCATGTTCCAGGCTATGTCTGCCTTAAGCAGCAGGCCATATACAGTATGATGAAGTGCTTGTTCTGTCGCTGTATGTTTTGCTGTTAAAGCCACTGGCTGATAGCAGTCTGATGCTGAGTGTAGGTGGGAGGCCCGCTCAGTGCATGATGAACATTTGCCTTCTCCCCCATCTATTCAAACTCCTACTTCACATGTAAACATTCTGTAATGAGTGCACTGCTGCGTGGGCTCAGTGAAGTGCATGTAGACTAAAGTATATGTAACTATGTCTTACGATCGTCATAGATGTCATGCTAACTATGGGCCTTCATGATGGAGTACGATGGCAGGTTTAGAACTATTTAAACAGTAAATGTTTGGAAGATGTAATTCTGGCCATCAATATCAAAACTGGGCTGTAAGTTTGAAATTATGTGTCACATTGAAAGCACATTTTGATTCCTGTTCTCTGAATAAAACAAACTTTCAGAAAGCCTCAAATAGTTTGACCTACTAATATAATTAATGTCAGATAAGTTTAACCAGTTCACAGTGCAGCACCTCTGGTCTAAAACTGGGATGGTGAACATAAGATCCCTTAAATTTAAGGCTGTTGTTGTAAATGAAATTATTATTGATCATGATTTTGATGCTCTGTGCCTACTTTTACATTTTTTTTTTTAAATAATGGTTGCTGGGGTCATTTTGCCTTGAGGCAATATTGTGCGACAATGGGAAGAAATGATATAGAGGCATGTTCCCTGAAGTGGTGACACCTGGCTTGTGATTGGTCAAATCCATTCCACTGTGGCACATTGTTGCTTCTAGGCAACAAACATATTTCTGCAAATTCTCATAAAAAAAAATAAATAAATGATACTGATTGGTAAAAAAAAGGTTGAAAAGTGACCACTGAGAGATTTAAAAACATGTCATTGTTTTTAAAAACAGATAATGTTATTGTAAAGTGAGGGAAATGGGTTTGTTGCCCTGAGGCAACATTTGCAATAGAGGGTTAATGAAGCCACTCCCACAGGCTACAATTATGTATAAAGCACTTATTTAAACAGCCGGGGTGGAGGCGGCAGGGCAGCATTGACTACAGCCTTCCGGTGATGCTTCAAGCAGGTGCCGGCAGTATGGTTGGCCAGGCGTCTGCTTCCTGAGGAACAGATGGGCTAGCTGGCGGCAGAGCTGCGTGGCGATGATTCAGTGGGCATCTGGCATTCAAGCAGACATCGTGGGAGGGCTTGATGCCTGGGTTGCCCCCTGAATGCGCTACTGCCAGAGGAGCTGAGACAGCATGTGCAGGTCACTGCACCAACTAGCCTTCAGTTGGTGGTTGCCAAGGCAGAGAGCTGGGGCTCCCATGCACTCGAGCAGCACATGAGGAGTTCAGCCATGCCTGGAGAGCAGGACGCAGTGCTCAGTCTTTTCATTGGGGCACACCAAGAAAGCCCCATAAGAGGACTGGGGGCATGCATGGCCGAGGCATTTGTGGGGTTTGGGAAAGGGGAGGTTCCAAGGCCCCTGTTGCAGAAAGACCATGGCGGGGTGAGGGACAGCATGCTGTTGCATGCATTATTGACTCTGCTTGGACTTTGTGAGGTCCTGGGATGGCTGCCCTTTGAAAGGGAGGGCTATGTGGCATACTCTGACCGAATGCTTAGAGGATACTTTTCATTCTACTTTAGAGAAAGTGTCTCCAAGGATAAGGATAACCTTAGACTAGACCTTAGACATCAGAAAGTCATGCTCAACCTATCTCTCCTCTCCAATTTTCTAATAAAAATAATTTCTATATTAACATTTCTATATTAAATCAGTGGGAAATCCTCTTCAGAAAGCTTAATGATTTCTGTGAACTGAAAAACATGTTTGTAAATCTGCACATATTGGAGCAATGCTCTTATTGAATTATATATTTTTTTGTTTGGAAAAGGGTTAAAATCTTGAAATGCTCAATAGAAAATCAAGCAAGCTCTCCCATTGGTTAGGACTTCAGGAGCTGGACTGAAAGTCAAATGTATCAGATTAACCACTGATATAATTAGGACATGGCAGTGGAATCAACCGGTCACATTAGTGGGACTAAGTACACGAGAAAAACATCACTCTAGTCCTTCTGGATGTTCTAGACACATCACTGACTGTGAATATGATCCGTAGTCCAAACAGATTTTGGTTAGTTGTTAGGAATGAAAAACTATGTCAGGAGTTTTTACTGAAAGAGTCACTAGATAAAATTAACTGTTGAACACTTAAGTTAAATGGTGCTAGGTATTTTGTAAGATAATGTTTAACGCAAGGCAGGTTCATGTAAGTCCCAAGTCAAGAGCTAAAGGCAGGTCCAAAGTTTTGAACTCTCAAGGCTTTGAAGTCAAGCATTAGGCTAAACCAAACTAACGGAGAGTAAACGAAGAATCATGCAAAACCAAAAAAATGAACTATACTGTTCTCAGAATGTTATGGAAAAGAGGATGAAGCCGTTGCACCTTAAATGCACAGCAGTTATCTTCTGGCATCTGCACTCCATTTAAGGTGGAACAGAACACTAAGATGAAAGGCTGGCGAAGAATAGTGAACTTTACCCTCATGAAGATAGGAACAAGATAATATTCATCTTGAAGACAGTTCAGTAAAAAAAAAAAAAATTTCCAGTAAAAAATGATTAATACTTATTAACTGACACATTTATGATTTAAGTTGAGGAACATTGCAAACACAAATGTGATATGGATGGAAAATTTAGAATCTGTACTTTCCACCAGTGAAGGTCTGACTATTACAGCTAGGCCTTCAGGTCGGGCCTTTAATGTCAAAACACAACCCACCTCTATTACAATGCTAATTTCTGCCATTTTCAGTAGTTTGTTAGTGCTTACATTTTTGTTTATAAGCAGGAGATATTTTATTATGATATTTTATTTTTATTTGACGTGTTATCTTTTATATTTGTGCCATGTTTCAATCATTTGTTGACCCCAAAACAGTTAAAAGTCCAAAATCAAACGCATTGGTACAGAATGTATATCCAATATAACTATAACTGTGTAGTAAAGTAGTAATTACAGTTAAATTAAAGTTTATCGAAATAACAGTAACTATAATCCTCTCAGGGTAAAATCATGGAACCTCAGTGTCCACAGTCTTTACCTGATAGTGATGATCTGGCCAAAGTCCAGCTCGTAATTGTTGACCTGAGCGATGAAGATGGCCGCTACAGCCTCATAGAGTGCCGTTCCATCCATGTTGATCGTGGCTCCCACAGGCAATACGAAGCGGATGATGCGGCGGTCGATGTGATTGTTCTCCAGCAGGCACTTAAAGGTGATAGGCAGCGTGGCAGAGCTGGAACAAGGGGAAAAATCATTTATTAAAAGAAAAAAGGGTTAACCTTGTAAAATCCATTATTAAATCCTATGGCTTGTTAGAGTAATTAAATGGAAAGCATTGTTACAGTAGCACAACTTCTATACCTCACTCCAACATCTAAAGAATTAATCAGCCACTTTGAATTGGTTTTGATGTAAGAAGTTAACATCATCATTTATTTTCTCTTTAGTTGGAGGCCACATTTGCTACTCTTCAACTTTATTCATGCTAATGGACACTTTATTATAGAACACCTACTTTGTTCTACCACTCGCTGGCCACTTTATATATCGCCGCTGTTGGAGCAAAGCCTTGTATCTCCTAAAAGGTAACTTTACAGGAGAAGGAAAACGTTTCTAACTTTTAATGGATGATGATGGAGAAATGATGTCTTCCAAATAATTAAACTCTGACACAATTTAAGTTTTACAATTTAATTCTGACAATTTTTAGTTATGTTAAAAAAAAAGATAAGAGAAAAGAACCCAATTTCCAAAAAAAGTTGGGAAGCTGAGCAGAATCTAAATAAAAATGTATACACATATGCAGAGATGTAGAAGCTTATGCATCTATTAAAACGTAATGGGAACATATTGAATAATTATGAATAACTGTAAATACAAGATTAGTTTATGATTAGTTAATTATGAAGTAAGAGCTAATAAATGTCTTATGTAAAAGTAAGAGCTTATAAATGTCTCAAATAATAATTATATGTAATTATCACAAAGCTTTACCCAAAAATTAGTCTTCACTAGGCTCAGATAATATTCATTTTCTGATCATTTATTTATTTATTTATTTATTTATTTATGTTTTCATTACTTTTTGCAGTCTCAGTTAAACATGCCTGAAATCTGGGGTTGCTGTGGCCTGAGCACCACCACTTTCTATGTATGCATCCAGGACCACTTGATGAAGATATGTGGTGAATGAATATGTGGCTATTAAGCTTGATTTGTAAAATATGCTATTACATGGGAAATATGTTTCCATGTCACAAGAAATATGTTTTGTACTGTTTAGCCGGTCTCTTAATGACTAAAGCATCAGTGTTCTGCCTTTTGAAACATGATGTTCAGCCAAATTTAGTAGCAACAGACTTATTGAAATAGGTTTGGTTATAGTCTGCCTCTGCAACTGCACCCCACTGCTGCGCTCCCTTCACTGGCTTCCTGTAGCTTCATGCATCAGATTTAAAACCCTTATGCTTGCCTACAAAGCCAAAAATGGACCAGCCCCTCCCTACTTGATGGCAATGGTGAAATCTCGAACTGTACCACGAGCCCTTTGAGCTTCGAGCACTGAATTAAGTATTGATTGTAATGTATTGTACAGCACTGCTCTGTGTTTACCTCTGTTCCTTTTTCTCTAGGTGTCAATGACTTTCTGATTCTAGCAATATCTGAGCTCAGGACTGGCTTTCCCTCTAACCTATTGGTAACTAGCGAAGATACTTTCTCTGGATAGACAAAGCACTTTTTGTAAGTCACTTGAGATAAGAGCATCTGCTAAATGATGTAAATGTAAATTTAAATGTCTTTCAGGTGTGGGAAATTGTAGGTTTGGTCATTTTGGATGTTCATTTCATGAGAAATCGAGGAGAGAAAGCCAGCTATCCAATGGATTTCCAATGCAAAACCCACTTTACCCATATCATCCAAAATGCTACTTGTTTGGCTGGATGAAACTGCCAATATTAAGCACATTTGGTAAAAAGTTCAGGACTTCTTTTCTTTACTTTTTCCTTTATTTTGCAGAACTGTTGTATAAAAGCAAAACTCAGAGGTTGTGTTTAAAAGCAAACAATCACTCAACTACCGCTTAATTCATGACCAGGATGTTATTCATGGTAATGCACTCTCTGTTGTGTTCTGGGGTGGATAAAAGTGAGGAGTGTACAGTAAATACTGATAGATCTGATATAGTTTTATTGTTGAGACTTTTGTGTAACTTTCTGTTAACCCCTTAAAATCTCAGGCTTATTACATGCTAAGGCTTATTAACTACAGGGACTTTGATGGAAACGGGCTGAGCTATTCTTAGGATATAGAAGTGTGCAATAAAACTTTGGGCCTGTTGGTGGCTTCTGGCCTTTTAAGGGATTAAATACATGTTTTTTCATGCTGAAAAATAAATAGCTTGTACTATGATTCCTGTTTTGACAGGAAATCGAATGACCAAAAGGGTGTTCTCTGTCTTTTGTACGTTTGGAATCCTTTCTGAGCCCTGCTGTACTTGACTTAACTAGTCTCGAAGATTGTATGTATATCTTGGTTTGTTTTGTCATGTTCTACAGGAATCAGCCACGAGAGGTAGCACGTTACCATGGTTTTCCCACGGAGTCGTATCACTGTACCACGTGGCATTGAGCTTGTTACTGCTTCTACAGCAAAAACCTCACACATTAGTCCATAATTGATGTTCGGTCTTGTGAGCATGTGGAGTGCATTTACAGCTGCGTCGAATGTCTCTCAGTCACGCTGTAAATCTGTCCTCACGAACCGATGATTAAAAAGTTTCAAGGCAACATCACAAATGAATTTGTACTAGGTAGAAAAGAAGCTCTGCAGGGAGGATGACAGTTCATTTCACCTTTGGTTCTTATAGATGCCTTTGGTGCGTATTGCATTCATTTTTAAAGAATCGTTTCATGGCTATTCCGTTATTTAGTTGTATCTGAACCCTGAGGAGGTCAGTCTCGGTCAACTTATTTGTTGGGGTTTGTATGGCTTCGCTTTCACTTCTTATAATGAACTTCATGCTGGGTCGTTATTTCTATCTGGTCACTGGGTTCAGGCTGTCGTGCGTTATTTCCAAAATGCCATTACTTCTGCACAGGCCACATTTTAGGTTTTATTCCCCCCCAGTGTGTTCAATTCAGTGACTGTGCATTAACATGTGCGGAGGTGTGTTAACTTATTTCACTTAGAAAAACATGGAAATTTGACCAGGGGTGCACAAACTTTTGCACAGACTGTAGAAAGAAATTGGTACACTTTTTACATCAACAATCTTGTCTTAGTGTATGAGGCATTACTTTAAACAAGGTCATTTTTGAGTGTAACTGCTTGTTGTTTTATGTGCGACTGTTAGCTAGTCCATTTTTGTTTGCTTATTTGTTTGTTTATTATTCATTAAATAATAAGACAGCTGTAGTCTGTTGTTGGCTTTACAGATGAACTGTTTTATTGTTACTGATATTGCAATTGCTATTGCTTGCTATTATCATTAAGACTAAATTATATACTGAACATTGATGTGTTTTTATTTAAATATTTAAATATTATATTATATATTTTGTTGTTATTGTCACATGACTGTAGCACAACAACTCTGCAACACTATAAAATTATAAAATTATACCAGGCCAGTGTAAATAGCAAATTCATTTAACTTACTAATTTGCTATTTAAATCAATCATTATCTAAAAGTTTGTTAGGAATTCCAAAATGCTATTTTTAGGCTTATTGAAGTGCAAATAATTAGCGCTGAAAATGCTTTTCATACTGTATTTGACATAATAAGTAATGCAATGTCTATTTGCAAAAGTTATAACTTAATAAAGGGATTCAGTTAAAGATTATTAATGTGTAAAAAGTATATAATAACCACTTAACAATGATTAACTAAGCATTAAGAAAAAGTAGCAAGATTGTAAGTAACTCCTTAATCATTTAAAACAGGAGAAGACAACTGCTAAGTAGTTATTTATAATGATTATGAATTTTTATGCAACTAAAGAGATGCATAATATTTTAAATTATATAATTCATGAATGATGAATTGTGAAATTCATCATTTCCACATGAAAAAACACAAAACTTAAGATTATTTTTTCCAAAGTATATTTTCTCTGAAATGGTAACTTTACAGGAAAAGCCAAAAACGTACTTTACATTTAATGAAAGTCAACTGAACCAGAATGTTTTCCAGTAGTAATAGTAGTATTTATGCATTTGATATTTTTTTCTTTTGGAAATGATAAACTCATTTGAATTGCATCAATTTAGTGAAGGCAAAGTGTCCTCAAACTTTTGACAGGCCCTGAGTATCAGTGTTACCTGGAAGAGGTTGCCAAGGAGATAAGCAGGGCCTGCAGGATCCCTCTGATGTAGACGATGGGGCTCTTCTTGGTGATGAAGAAGTACATACTGGGGCAGGATGAAGAGGCCATGGAGGATGAGGCCCATCACCACGGTGATGGCGTAAAAGCCCAGCTTCTTTCCCATGTCTGATGGGTCGCTCATCTCTAGGATCTTTCCCGCCACCAGGAACACGATTCCGAAAGGGAAATACCTGATCCAGCACAAACAGGATGCTCTCTTTTTCCATTGTAAATGTAGCCCTGAACAATAGCAACCTGAACTGAAGAAGCTTTCACATTGTTTTCCTCAACAGGTTCCGTCTGGACATTTTATTAGCTTAGCCTTTTGATAATGTTATAACTTAAATGTGGTGTTATATACCAAAAACAATCAAAATTTGTTTTTACACAACTATTTTGCAATACATCTTAGAACTAAACAAGCTTTTTTGTTGTATAGAAAAAGCATTTGGGGCTGAAACACTCCTTATGGCTTCAGTGTGGATGGACGGGACAAAGCCGCTTTAGGCTGAAAGAGTAGTTGTATGTATACGTGTTGACTTTGTGACATCACACAAACAACAAATTAAGCTGTTTTTGCAGCTTGATTTCCTTATATGGACTGTATGGAGATTAATAAGCCTGCAGTTTAAGTGATTTGGTCAGTAAGAAACTGCAGGAGATACTACATAGTTTTAATCTAACCTGGCTGTGAATCCTCTAAGGAGTTTAGTGAGGATTAGGAAGGTCGTTAAAGTTTGTGTTGAAATGATGTGGTTATGGTAAGGTGTTCATCTCCATGTATAGTGGCAGACATGAACATGGCATGGATGAAAGACTCACCAGATGACTATGGCCACTATTTTCAGCACGGCCTCGTTCAGACTCTGGCAGAAGTTGACCAGTGCGCTGCCGTTAGGCCCCATCCTACCCAGCATAATGCCTGAACACAAAACTGATGTTAGTCCAGTTTTTTAACTTAAGCTTCATTAAACTAGCACTCTAGTCAAAATGAGAAACTTAAATTTGTTGTAAACATGCCTACTAACATCCTACAGCTGTGCCACCATGGTCTATACCAGTAGTCAGCAACCCAAATGGTCAGAAGAGCCATTTTGTCCTTTCAACAAAAACCAAACTACCTTGGGAGCTACATTATATGTCCATTTTACCATCTTGGCTGTAATTAAGTCTTAGTGTGTGCTAATGTCCTAAAATATACACGAAAATGCAGACTTATGTTGCTCTGCTTTAGCACAGCTATAGCCACTTTTCTTGTATCTCCAGCAGGAAACTTTTCTGCAAAAGCAGAACAGTTTCTCATAAAATGTATCTCAATGTTCGACTTTTTTTTACAAGGGCTGAAGTCAGCTTCTTCTTCACCAGCTTCTTGCTCGAATTTTCCCATTCCACCTTAATTGATGCCTGGAATGCTGAACCTTGATGAAGGTGGAATGGGAAATTCTGAACAAGAAGCTGGTGAATGAGAAACTGACTTCAGCTTTAGCGATCGTCAGTTTCTCATTGCAGATGGAAACCAGCTGGAGTGATTATAAACGCAAATAAGTCAATTTGTCTCCAAATTATTGATTGATTATTGATTATTGATTATTATTGATCCGTCTTAAATCTTTCTCTTTGCTGTTTTGTTAGCTACTAGCTAGGCGAGATTGCTGTGTGTGTTGCTATAGTGACCAGCAGTCTACGCGCCAACCCTCAGGGCTAAAGGGTGAAATAGCAGTTCTACATTAACTCCAGCATTTAAGACCATTTACTGTTAAACTGTGTTGAACGATCAGCAGAGCTTTATTTTAGTGCAAAGGAGGATTATTTTATTTTTACCTACAGATCTAATTCTGCTGTGGAGTCACAACAGGACAGTAAAAGAGCCACATGTTGCCGAGCCCTGGGCATACAGTGAGATTTTCTGGTTTAAAGGCTATCTGATGATGCATCTTGAAGGTGGGAGAAAATTTCAGAACAACTGCAAATGCCATACATTATCATGTATTTTTTATCATGTAATTTTAGGCCAGAATGCCCCTTTAAGTTAATGTCCGCTTCAGTGCTATTACTCAAGTATTTACTGTCTGGTCAGTCTTTTTCCTAATACAGTTGAGTGACAGAGGATATTTATGTCTCACCCATTGTAGCGGAGAAGATGACGATGCCCAGTACGTTCATGCCTTCGCTGGTACCGGGCAGCGTGCGGAACACCACGTCCGGTGGAGGCGTCAGGTCCAGCTGGAAGTTCTGGACATCAGAGCCATTATCGTCCTGTACATCATAGATGAGAGGCCGGCGTGTGGTTGTCTCTGTCAGGCTGCTGACCGTGGTCTTGGGTGTCTTCATGATGGGGACACTGTTGGTGCGGTACTGAGGAAGAGAAGCGGATGAACACAGGTTACTGAATTCATTCATTACAAATATACCAGCTGTGGAAACCTCTGACCTCATCATGATTCAAATACCATTCATTAGAAAATGATTCAGTGCATCATGAGAGCTTGTATTAAACCATCACTGTAAGAAATGAATCAATGCATCATTAATTTTCAAATTTTGTTATGACTCAATTTAAATCATTAACTCAAACTGCATCATGATTCAATTTGATTGCATTCTGTAAGCAGTTTGTTCACTATTTGATTTGATTCTTTAGGAAAAGATTCAGTGCATTGTGAATTCTCAGCCACACTATTTGGATTGTTTCTTTAGGAAATGATTAAGTGCATCATGGACTCTTAAATTTCATCATGATTGGTAAAAAAAACTAGATGCCGAATTTTTGGGGAGACGTAGACACCAAATGTCTCATTGTTAAATTCCGACAAAATAAATTTTAGCAAAGTTTCAGGCCTTTTCAAGATAGTATTATACCCAAGTTTAACCAAAGACTTTCCTGGCGAGCTACATAAAGGCCTACTTGCGTTAGTCATAAACACATTTACCACAATACCCAGCAAACCTCCAGCATTGTCACAACACAATAGGTGGTACTGTTTACATTGTCTCAACAAGGTTGTCAAAAAGTTGTCACAACCTCATTATTAAGCCTTTACATTTTATTACACACTTCTATAACCTAAGAATAGCTTGCATTGATCTCTGTAGTAGCCTGGGATTGTAAGGGGTTAAGTAACGTTGGTATTCAGTGGAGTTCCATGCACAACGTGTTGGAACCTACGCTACATGGGCAAATTTTGACACACCTCTTAATCACTGATTTTAGGTGTTTCATTCAGTCTCAGGTGTATAAAATCAGGCACCTAGCCATGCAGTCTGCCTTTACAGACATTTGTTAAAGAATGGGTTGTTCTAAAGAGCTCACTGAATTCAAGTATGGTGCTGTAATAGGATGCCACTGTTACAAGTCAGTTCACAAAATTTCTTCCCTCCTAGATATTTCACGATCAACTGTGAGTGGTATCGTTGAAATTAGGAACCACAGCAATTCCAACATGCCACGAAGTGTCAGACTATGTAAAGTCACAGAGCGGGTTGCAGAGTGCTGAGGTGCACAGTGCATAAAAGGCGCCAACGCTCTGCTGACTCAGTAACTGCAGAGTTCCAAACCTCCTCTGGCATCAACATCATCACAAAAACTGAGCGCCAGGAGCTTCATGGCATCGGCTTCCATGGCCAAGCAGCTGCATGCAAGCCTTACATGACCAAGCACAAGGCCAAGCATCAGTTGAGTGGTGTAAAGCACGCTACTGGACTCTGGAGCAGTGGAAACGCATTCTGTGGAGTAACGAATTACACTTCTCTATCTGTCAGTCTGATGGATGAGTCTGGGTTTGACGAATGCCAGGTGAACGTTACCTGCCTGACTGCATTATGCCAAATGTAATGTTTGGTGGAGGAGGGATGATGATATGGGGTTGTTTTTCAGGGGTTGGCCTAGGACCTTTAGTTCCAGTGAAGGCAAATCTTAAAAGATAATCTTTAAAGACATTTTGGACAACTGTACACTTCCAACTTTGTGTGAACAGTTTGGGTCTCTTTTCTGTTCCAGCATGACTGAGCCCCAGGTCAAAGCAAGCAAGCAAGGTCCATAAAGTCATGGCTGGGTGAGTTTGGTGTGGAAGAACTTGACTGACCCTCACAGAACCCTGAACTCAACCCCATCGAACACCTTTAGGATGAGCTAAAACGGAGATTGCGAGTCGTCCAATATCAGTATCTGACCTCACAAATGCTCTTCTGGATGAATGGGCAATAATTCCCACCGACACACCCCAAATCTTGTAGAAAGCTTCCCAGAAGAGTGGAAACTGCCTATGGATTTAGAATGGGATGTCATAAAAGCTCAGTGGCATGCACCCTCCCCCTGGGCCCTGATGATGGCCGCGAGAGCCGGCAGGATGGCGGGGAGAGAACCGCAAGTGAGTGAAGGACGATGTGCAAATCCTGAACACTGCCGAGGGATGCGAGTGACGGCGGGAGGAGGACAGATTGTCTCTCTCTCTCTGTTCCCTCTCTGCTCTTTTTAAAAGCGCTCACCTGAGCACCTGAGCGGAGAGGGAACGAGAGCTTGCTGTCACCGCCTCCGCTCGGCAGCTCGGCCATCCGGGTTGAACATAAGGCAAATTAAAATGGCCTCACTGTGGGACCGGAGGCAATATAAAAATAGAAAAAAAGGAAAAGAGAAAAAGGAAAAACAAGGCCAGGGGTTGACAGAATGAGTATTAATTCAAAGAAAAAACTAAATTCAGCTTCAGCGCATTGACCATAGTCATTACCGGTTGAACGAGTTCTCTCCATAATACAATATCTTGCATTGAATCAAAGTCTGACCTGTGTCATAAAGTAATCAATCACAAAGAAATGAAAAAAAAAAAAAAGAAAAGGCCTTCTGCCGTGGGTTACTTATGTCTCTATGGTTACAGTCACTGTGAGGTGTCAAATGTGCAGATCAGGCAGAGAAGTGGAGTTTTTATAGCTTTTTAACTACATTTGAATAATCAAATTTGACTGTGGTTAATGATTATCAATTTGATAGTCAAATTTACAGTTGAATTGCCAGCACTTTTTATAAGCTGGTTGCAAGGCAGTGTCTGATCTATTCCTGCACAGAAATGCAAGGACTATTTCTCCACTCTTTTATGTGTACTTTTAAAGGGTTATTGTGAATTTGGGGCAGCTGCTGAGTGAGGAAGCACTTTCATCAGTGTACCTGACTGCACCTGAATGAGATGTAGCGAACAAGAATTTAGGATTCAAACCACAAAGAAAAAGACCTTACTTTAGTACAAAAATTGTATTTTGTCTTGCTCTCAAAAATGTTTCTTAGCAGCTTCAAGGCCTCTGCCAGTCAAAGGTGAAATTATACATGAATGGAAGTTATGACAGTTATTGAAGTAAAAGCATTCAAAACTCAAAGCCAAAATGTCTTACCTGCTGAAAGGTGGCTTGAACCAGATTGGCTGGAAACATGTTCCTGTGGGGGGGGGATACAGTTAATACATTATCATTATCAACATCAAGTATACATAAGCCATTCAACTGACAAAAGTACAATAGCCATACAACAAAATAAAAAAAAAAGTTCCTCCAAAAACATCCAAAACATATTGCCTTTTTAAAATAAACTTTGGGTCTTTTGAGGCAACACATCAAAATCAAGGGTCTGAATTCACAAAAGCTTTCCTTATAACTTACAGACAATGCATCTCAAGGTAAACTACGGACCCAATTCCAAAAAAGTTATGTACGGTATGCTAATAAAAAAGGAAAGCAGTGATTAATAAATAATTCTGTTTGACCTGTATTAAACTGAATACAGTACAAAAACACAATATTTGATAGTACATACTCCCTTCAAATGTTTTGCTTCTCTCACTAAGAGCTGTGATTCGACATAAGGGTTCAAGATTAAATCTTCCTTAGATGCCTGCAACAGTGTTACATCATCATTAATTGATCCAGTTCTGAAAGCAGAATTTTTGCCATTTTTCCTTTATACAAGACTTCAGCTGTGTAACCACACAGCACCTTTGTTTTTGGCTAGTCTAGCACCCACCCTCTCTGATTAAGCAGCCATGCTGTTGTAACATATGCATAATGTTTCTTGGTGTTGTCATGTTAAAATAAACATAGACATCCCTTAAAAACATATACATCTTTCAGTGTTAATGGTGCCTTCACAATTGTGCAGGTTACCCACTAATACCTCCCCATACCATGACAGATGCTGGGTTTAACTTTTTTTGGATGGTCTTTTCTTCTTTGGCCCAGAGAAAATCTGAAAGGTTGACTTATCGAACCACAATACACATTTCCACTGAGCATCAGTCCATTTCGGATGAGCCAGAGCCCAGAGAAATCGGCAGTGTTTCTGAACGTTGTTGACATGACTTCCACCATGTATAGTATAGTCTTGGATTTGCAGAGTGATGAATGGTGTTTATGACAACAGTTTGTCAAAGTATTCCTGTGGGAATATGCCCATGTGGTGATATCCATCACAGAAGCATGCCGGATTTTAATGCAGTACCATCTGAGGGTGTCAAAGGTCATGGGCATTCAGCTATTTTTTTGGCTGTGCAGAACTTTCCCATAATTCCCTAAATCCTTCCATAACATTGTGCGCTGTAGAGGGTGAAGTACCTTAAATCCTTATAAACACTCATCGAAAAATGTTATTTTCAAACAGTTGGATTATTCACTGCATTCTTTGGCGGTTAGTGGTTAGCCTTGTCCCATCCTTGCTCATTATGGACTAGGCCTTTCCTGGATGCTCCATTTATACCCAAACATTACTGCATCATCTTTTTAAGATGTTTTTTGAACATGTTCCTGGTCTTAAATTGGCCCTCTCTCAACCCTTTGGAACATGTTGCAGGCCTCAGTTAATGAGATAAAACACCAAACATCTTCTCTTTGTACTGCTTTTGTTTAAATATATGTCAAAGTGGTTTTACAAATAACTGTTTTAATTTTATTTGCATTCACTTTTTTGGAATTGAGGTTTGTAGGGACATTCAGAAGGATGGGCCTCATTCACCAACCATTCCTAAGAAGAAATTTCTTCTTAAAACCCACTTTCACGAAGAACAAAACCTTAGATAAGAACAGAATCTACACACTCAAGAGCACAAAAGTGTTCACGGTTCTGCAGTTTAAGAACACATCATGAATCCGACATATGCTTTTTCTTAGGGCCTTTCTCAAGAACAAATTTAAGAAAAAATTTAGGAAGATATTGTGAGTCCCATTTTTATTAAATGTATTTCGTGTCCTTAAATAATGTCTTAAGAAAATGTTAATTATTTTCTGTTTCTTCAAAATAATCTTATAGCTCACCCTAATTGACTCAAGACAAATTCTGAATTCAATTACATTATTTTTATGAGCTGGCTTTTCTCTTTAATCTGCTCTGTCAGCGCTTAAGGTCAGCAAAGCGGAGGAAAAACAAGAAAATCAAAATTAACATTTAGATCTTTTAAGAAAATGTTTTTGTGATGGTGGAAGAAATAGCCAATAGGAAAAAAATGTTTAACTTTTATGTTTAGTGATGCTCATTAGAAGTTACAGTTTAAGAGGTTTACCTGTAAAATCTCTCAGTCTAAGACAAGTGAAAGACTATCATATGGGTAAAAATATCTTGAAGTATACCACAGAACAGAATGCTTGAATTTTTTTTTTTAAATCCAAGAGAATTCTTAAGATTTTACATTTAATCTGATTTTACATTTCTTATTTCTGAAGTGTGAAATTAAGGGAAAAAAAAAAATCACATTTTTTTTTCTTAAGAAATTCAGGAAGTCTTGATTCAACAGTCAAATATTTGGTAATACATTTATTAATAAATTTCTTTTTCAATATGTATCAGTGTCTGTATTACCAATAACAGCATTTTTCATGATAAAATACTGAAAGCAATGCAGGATAATGACTTTCTGTGAAACGACATCGATTTTCTGTGAAACTGCAATTTTATAGACTGAGTTATATTGTATTGGAGTATTGTACTTCAGCACAGACAAGGGGACTCAAACACATCCTTCTCAGCAATAAAAAACATCTTCAGGATGCTCTACTCAGGATGTAATCTGACACTGTGCAGTGTGTTTATACTTTTTATGTACATGCCTGAACCCTTCTGAGAGTACCTGCCTGCTGGAGAGCTATTGAGGAGTCAATGATGGTCCTTCACTGTCTTCAACTATTGTGTGTCACAGTAATGACTGACTCACACTGTATTTTTGTGGATATGTTGTATATAAGGGCTCTATTGATCTGTTCCATGAAATACTGCTCATTTCATCTATAAACGTACAATGGCCACTTTCTCAGAAATCTTCTATAGGTCTATATTGCTGGTGGAGACTGGAGCTCATCTGTTGATGCACAGTTTTTGTTACCCATCCTCTAGCCCTTCATCAATGCTCAGTTTCTGACCACAGAGCTGCTCTTGGCTAGATATTTTTGGGTAGTGAGTAGAAGGTAGGTGTTTCTAATAAATTGGCCAGTCAGTGGAAGAACAAGGTATGTGATTCTAATAAAGTGGCCAGTGAGTGAACATACAAGATAGATGGTTTTAGGTAGGTGTTTTTAATAAAGTGGCCAGTGGGTGGAAGTATAGGGTAGGTGTTTCTAATAAAGTGGCCAGTCAGTGGAACAACAAGGTATGTGTTTCTAATAATGTGGCCAGTAAGTGGGAGTACAAGATAGATGTTTCTAATAAGAGAGATGTTTCTAATGAAGTGGCCAGTGAGTGAACACTCAAGGTAGGTGTTTCTAATAAAGTGGCCAGTCAGTGAACATAGAAGGTAAGTAAGTGCATCTAATAATATGGCCAGTGAGTGGAAGTACAAGGTGGGTGTTTCTAATAAAGTGGCCAGTAAGTGGGAATACAACATAGGTGTTTATAATGAAGTGTCCAGTGAGTGAACACACAAGGTAGGTGTTTCAAATAAAGTGGCCAGTGAGTGAACATACAAGGTAGGTGCTTCAATTTGTCAACAATCTTCATGTCTATAAACTATAATGGCTTTCCAAAATCTTCTTAATAAAATAGGATCACTATGTTCTATTCATCACAGTATCCATAGACTAATTTAGATTATATTTAATATAGGAATGCCCCACACAATCTGTCCAGAAAATGTTTAAATCAGATACAAATCCAGTACAGAATAGATTTATGGGTCATGTGGAGGGTAACTGGGTCACTGCCATGAAAATATTTATTCAAATATTTATTGGATTCTTCCTGTTCTCATCAAAACATTGCACTGAAGCATTTAATCAGATTTTTGAGTGGATTGTTCTAAGATCAGTGTTTGGCCATTCCATACTCCACCAGTGGTCAGGAAGTCTCTTTAAGATGTGATCTTCCACCATATCCTTAAACTTTTTTCATCCATCCAAACAATTCAGTTTTGAAAATTCTATCTTACTGAAATCCTTTCATATATTGCATCCTGATTGATCCCATTCTGAGAGCATACAAAGGCCCAGGCAGCTTCTATACATCCATTTTATCCACTAAAGCCTATAATCAAGTTTTATTGTACGTTAAAGTGGATATGCCTCTGTTTCCAGGCAAATTTGCATAAAACTTTATTTTATTTTGCGACTTGCTCCTCGAGAAAACTTGACGGCATTGATGCAACTCAAAATGCAATGCTGTCACTGAAACATGATAAAGTATAAATTCTAATTAATATGATTAATACCGGGATTAAACAGTTACTATGAAGTTGGTATATATGCCTAACATGCTTGAACAGTAAATAAATACGTTCATTGGCAGTAAATAGAGTGTTTATGAGATAAATAAAAAGACTATGCGCAATAAAAGTTTTGTGGTAGTTAATGTAAAGGTAAATATTGATTAATGCTACATTACCATTTCATTTAATCTTTAATTTGAATTGAATGTACTTTTTGCAAATTCATCGATTCACACAGCCCTATACTGAGAGTATTATTCATTTGTTCATGTAGTTAATACTGATGGGAATTGTGGACAAATGTATTTATTTGTGGAGGTTAATGTTGCAATAATTTATTATTATATTTCAGCAATTTTTTCATCAGTAGCAAAATTCGCTGTGATTCCTTATTGTAAAATTTCAGTGTAATTGCCATTTTATAGTATATAGTATAGTATAAAAAATGGTTCTTCAAGAAGTCTTTTGTGAATGGAACGGTTCTATTTAGAACCATGAGCTCTCTATAGAACCGTTTCATGCTTAAATGGTTATTTGCATGGTGAAATGGTTCTATATAGGACTGATGGTTTTATGAGTTCTACTCATGACTGTATACAGAACTCATGGTTCTATATAGAACCATTTCATGCTTAAATGGTTCTTTGCTTGGTGAAATTTCTTCAGATGATTCTTCAGATTGTTGGAGAATGTGTTGTATATGGTTCTATAGACATACTTTTTGAAAATGGTTCTGTATAGAACCAAAAAAAAAACATGAGTTCTGTATACAATCATACGTAGAACTCACAGAACCATGAGTTATATATAGAACAATTTCACGCTTAAACGGTTCTTTGTTTCGTGAAATGTCTTCAGATTGTTCTTCAGATGGTTCTTCAGATTGATGAACAATGTGTTGTATATGGTTCTATATGGCACCATTATGAAAATGGTTCTGTATAGAACCAAAAAGGGTTCTTCTAAAGTTATGATGACCAGCTTGTAACAACAGAAGAACCCCTTTTGGTGTTGTAATCATTTTCAAACAGGTTCTATAGAACCATGTTCAACACATTCTCCATCAATCTGAAGAACAATTTTACCAAGCAAAGAACCATTTATATGTGAAGTGGTTCTATATAAAACCATAAGTTCTGTATACAATCATGAGTGGATCTCAGTGAACCATAAGTTCTATATAGAACCATTTCACGCTTAAATAGTTCTTTGCTTGGTGAAATTTCTTCAAATTCTTATTTAGACGGTTCGTCAGATTAATGGAGAATGTGTTGTATATTGTTCTATTTAGATCTATTTAGATCCTTTTTTGAAAATGGTTCTATATAGAACCAGAAAAGGTTCTACTATTGTTATGATGTCAAGCTTGTAACAATAGAAAAACCCTTTTTGGTGCTATAATCACTTTCAAACAGGTTCTGTATAGAACCATGTTCAACACATTCTCCATCAATCTGAAGAACCATTTTACCAAGCAAAGAACTATTTACATGTGAAATGGTTCTATATAGAACCATGAGTTCTGTATACAATAATGAGTACTCACAGAACCATAAGTTCTGTATAGAACCATTTCATGCTTAAATGGTTCTTTGCTTGGTGAAATTCCTTCAGATTGTTCTTCAGACAGTCCTTCAGATTGATAGGGAATGTGTTTTATATGGTTCTATATTGACCCTTTTTGAAAATGGTTCTATATAGAACCAAAAACATTTCTTCTATTGTTATGATGTCAATCTTGTAACAGTGGAAAGAACCCTTTTGGTGCTATAATCATTTTCAAGCAGGTTCTATATTGAACCATGTTCAACACATTCTCCATCAATCTGAAGAACCATTTTGCCAAGCAAAGAACCGTTTACATGTGAAATGGTTCTATATAGAACCATGAGTTCTATATATACAGTCATGAGTAGAACTCATAGAACCATGAGTTTTATATATAACAATTTCACCATGCAAAGAACCACTTAAGCATGAAATGGTTCTATATAGAACTCATGGTTCTAAATAGATTCATTCTCTTTAAATAATAACTCTTGAAGAACCATAAGATAGTCGTAAGAGTGTAGGACTTTTTTGAATGGTTAATTAATGAATTAATGGTTTTATCAGATATTCATATTCATCAGACTGTTGTCCTTTATATCTTGTAACTGCTTATTAATGATTTTCTAAAATGTTGACTTAATTAATAAACCTATTTGCAGACCATTGATAGACCCTTTAGAAGGGTCATCTTTTTGTAAAGTGGTGCCAATAAATTGTTACTGATCCAACACTGTTATTAGCTGTTTATATCCTCTATTTTGTGGTGGAATCTGAAGTTCTAAAGATGTTCGGACCCCTTCTGAGTGATGAACAGCACTGGGAATTTGTAGCAATAGCACAAAACTACAAAAATTCCATTAGCCTTCACCACATGCCCACCATCACTCGCGTTCAGATACGCTCAAAGAGGCTTTTGTAGAGATGAGCAACAGCAGGGCTTTTCGCTTGAGCCAGAGAGTGTGGCCAGTCCGGAAACGCAAGGGCTGACCTTCTGGGAGGCCGCGGTAGATGAAAGAGGTCTGTGAGTCATTACGAGTCTCTATCCAAATACAGCTCCATCCATACAGCCCACCTCCCATCTTTGGACTAATTTGCTGGACGCTCACCACGATCCCCATGCTGGTCAGAAACTCGACCTTGATGCCAGAACTGACAAAAGAGGATGAAAGGACCCCAGTCTTGCATTCAGAAACCTGTTTACCCAGACAAACATCAAAAAAAGGCCTTTTGCCAACTTTAAAAAGCCAGAGCGAAGCCAGTCAATGGCTGCCAGCGGTGAGCTGTTGTCACTTTTTTCGACTTGACGTTTCTGACCGAGGGAATGAGCTTACTGGCATTCATCCGCCCTGCTCATTCTGAATAAACACATGTAATCAAAGCTGTCTCGCTTAGCACGTCTCCAGCAGGGCAGACTCGCTCTTCTACGCAGCCGAGGTGAGCTGGTGGAGTCCCGCTGGGGGTTTTGTGCTAAGTGCTCGGAGCCGAACTAGGTCATGTTTGTACGGAATTTGAACACGTTTATCTAGATGAATCTTCAGTGACGTCAGCTGCCCGCTCATCTTTTCCAGGCCAGGCTACGTGCTGCAGCTGGTACCCAAAGCTGAGCAAATTTGAATGCGTTGCCAAAGTACGTCAACAAATAAGCAAGGCTTGTTTTCGTAAACAGTGAGTTTTGGTGAAAACCTGCGCTCTGTGTTGCACAATATGGTGATGTGGGTTTGTTTCTCCCAGATGGGCTTGCACAGCCTGCTCCTTTAGGCTTTGCTCAGCCTTAGAATCATTATCTGAGGAAGCTGATCATGCTAGTTTCAAGCTAGTGGGCCTTTCTGTAAGTTTTACAGAGGTGACCTCTTTAGTAGTCAAGCAGCAAATCACTGCTTCATCATTAAAGCTGGAATATGCCCCTTGGCCTGCTATTACCATTATCATCGTTACTGACAATGCACACGCTATGGCTAGCTATTTGCAGCTTTGCTTGTCTCTCCAGATTCTGGGGTCAGCAAATCAGCTTCATTAGACTGGACGCTAATAGCTTTTGTGAGTGTAATAATGAAATAGCAGTGAGTCTCTGGACAGCAGTCTCATATATACACTCTTCCACATTTGTGCTGGGTCAGATGCTAGCATTAGCTTTTATGCCAACACTTGATTGTTCTTGAACCTAAGTTAACCTGCTGTTGTCAGAACTCAGACAGGTTAGATAACTGAGAAGGCTGGGTTTAAGTGGAACTATTTGAGGCAGAACCTTAGAGGTAGAACACAAAACAGCATTTGTCACCAACCCTGGAGATCTTACCGTCTGGTGGAGTCTGGTTCCAACCACAACCAGCTCCAGCTAACTAACCTCTAATTCAGATGCATTAGTGCAAGGTATGAGAGGTAGCATATACTGTATGCTACACAGTAGGGGGTCTCACTCCCCCCTTTTTACTCCACATTGCTCATTATCAGCCCAACAGAGAGTCACAACATTTCACACATAGAGAGACAGCAGTTCTCTTATTTGAAAATATCTATGGCCACTAGGGGGCCTGCAGAAAGAGGTTAGGTTTAAGCACCAAATCATTTTTTACAGTGTAGATGTAGGTTGGAACAACATATTGCAGTAGATCTGCATCGTCAAGTGTGTGCATCATCAAAATTCTAGATAGTGACAAAGCCTATAGACTTTAGTGAGTTCTGCAAGAGTGTCTGGGTCTCAAACCTGGTTTACTGTGGAATTGATTAGAGTGACACAGATCTTAATGGCCACTATGAAGAATGTCTTCACCAAGCCTCTTAAACGTCTCCAGAATGTTCTGGATTATTTCTCTGCTTCTGTTTTGCTCAGTCCAGCTCCAACTCTAATAGCAGTAAGTAAGGAAGTTTGGTCCCACTTTATATTAAGTGTCTCTAATAACTGTGTAGTTACACATTAATAACATATGCAACAACACTGTAACTACTGATGATTTAGTCAGTGTCACAGACGATTACAGAAATACAGCCTATGTAATTACACATGTGTGTCAACTTCAGTTTTGCTTAATGTAATTACACAAGTGTATCTTCTACACAGGAGCTGTCCTGTAGTGCAATGTTAAAGTTATACTTTAAAATAAGTGACAGTTCCTATGTAGTTGTTATGTAGGTAATGTGTAATAACAGACTGGTAATATAGACATTGCTTTGGGGGAAATGCAACACATTTAATTAATGTCATAAAAGTTACATGTTAAGATAATGGTATGTCTGCTGTTTTGTCACATATACATATAGAATGATGTCACAGCACTAGCAACATAAATGCTAGCTAAATGTTAGGAAAACAGACAGATACAGTGTCTTAATGTATATTATCAGACATTTCCTTTTACTGCTGGGAAAAAAAAAAAAAAATTCTAAAAACTGCTGTTCCAGTCTGATTACAAATTTAATTACATGTGTTACTACCCTTGTGTAATTACATAAGAGAGAATAGGCTGTTACAACTATTAAGATACACAAGTGTAATCACATGGCAAAACAGAAGTTGATATACATGTGTAATTGCATAAGGTGTACTTCTGTAATCCATCTATAACGGTGACTAATGCATTAGTAGTTACATTGTTGTTGCATATGTTGTTCACATGTAACTACACAGTTATTAGAGACACAGTATAAAGTGGGACTGGCAGTTTTATTTGTATAGCATTTTCCAGGTAACAGCTTTATTAGGTGATCAAGGAAAGTCAACAAATGCTAGAATATTTAAAGACTTCTCTTGTGAAGGTGTACATTTTGGAAGTGTGTTTGCAATAAAAACTACACATTTTTAATGTGTCTTTCATACATACAAATTGTATTATTTTGGCGCAACTTTTAAAAAGTGTTTTTAAATATTAATTAAGCCATAATTATTAAGCATATATTAAATTCACTTGATTGTGAATTTCAGTGCATTTAAGAAGATATAAGTAAGTAATCCGTAGACACGTGTTATTACAATTGGACTATGTTATAGACATACTATTGAATTTACTAATACACTTCATTGCTACTTATTAAGTTATACTACAACAAAAATGCACTTTAATGCATTTTAAATTACATTTCAATTTCACGTCATAAAATACGTCATATCACTGTCATAAAATATCCATCTGAATAATATACTTATGTTCATGACAAATATATTTTTGTTTAATCATGCTTTAGTATGTTCAGAAATGCATCTATTTATGCATTCCAGAGTTTAAGAGCTGGTGTGATGATATAAACCCTTAAATATTTTTTTCAGTATATTTTAAAACACAGGTCTGTTCTCACCTTTGCAATGTTTTGTAAATGAAAGAGCAAGACTGAGCAAATTTCTTGGTATGCAATGCAAGTTTCAGACTGGTGTCAAAAAACAATGCCTGGATTTCTAGAATACTGTTTAATATTTGTCCATAGAGGACCAAGAGAGCGCTGCAAATTTCTTGAAACATCATCAAGGCCAATGATTTCTATATTTTAAAGCAGCCTGAGGAAGCACATACAGGGAAAATAATATTGGCCCCAGGATAGACCCCTGAAGCACCCCACAGTTAAGACCAGCAGTAGATGACCTAATGTCACCAACAGATACAGCAAATCTCGTATTGGTTAAATAGAACATAAATCAGTCAAGAGCAGCTCTCAATATACCATCCCACCATCTGGGCCTTTACAGTATCATGGTTGATGGTGTCAAAGGCAACACTGAGATCAGATAAAATCAGTCAGACTGAATTACAATATCTTTTAAGAGTTTAAGGACGCTTCCTTTAAACGGTTTGCAATGAAAGGTAGTTTAGAAATGAGTCTGAAAGAGATACAAATTGAAGATGCACCCTATCACTGGCCACTCATGTATCAGTATTACCCACCACCAAAATACAGCCTAAGGTACCTGCTGATTTCTCAATTATGTTACATGATACTTAGTGATCAGTGGCCTTTCTGATGCTGGTTGTAGTATGTTATTAGAAGGTAACAGTACAACTTAAATCTCTCATCTAATTGCTAATATAGCCTACTACAGAGCTTGAAGCCTAAACTGAGCAGCTACTAGAATTAGACTAAAGCATACTGATTAGCTAACAATGCTACTAAAAAAAGTGCTTTACATTTTAACAGCATAATTTCACTCAAGAGCTCTAACATTTTATCGAAGCTATGTTATATGTTAGCCTATAGTATGTGTCCTTCATACCTCAACATCTCAACAAGTCAAAGACCCCGTTTACACCTGGTGACTAGTATCTGGATTGTATCCTGATAAGATTAGATTTAGCCACATACATTTACATTAGGTAGTCAGATGTTTGTCTGGTTAGTTGGACTGAAACCCGATTACTGTGTGGGACAGAATATGCAAATGTGCTCATTGCACGGCAACCAATTACCAATTGTTTATCCATTCGACGTCTTCATCTGCAGTTTGTTTTGCACAGTAGTGTCTGTCCATAGTGCTGTTAGGCATTTTGTTTCGTCCAGTCCCCAACCATATGCGTCCTCCATCATTATCTTACTTATATATATATGGATCACATGGCCAGAGGAGTTTTGATTGTGCCTGGGGGCAGCTGGGTTGTACTGGGGTGGTTCGGTAGTACTGTGAACAGTTTTGGTTGTACTTAACGGTGGTGGTGGTGGTGGTGGTGGTGGGGGGGTGGTTGTTTAATGTGCCTTGGAGGGACAGATTTGTTTATATTGCTATAACGTGGCTCAGATGCATCTCAGACCACTTCCTGAAGTGGCCTGAGTGATTGGATTTGTATCTGTTTCAAATGCTTGCATTGGTTTGGCCTCATCCAGATATAATCCTGATACTCAGGATGCATAAACTGACCTGGCGTAACTGGGGTCAAAGTCACTGTAGGTAGCGTAGCATCTCGTACAGATATAAACATAGCAGATGGCCAAACCACAGCTGTTCTAAGGTCAGCTGAGATTGAGTCACTGTTGATTGTCTTGATGCTGTTTCGACCCAGAACCTCATAAAACCCTTTAGAAACTATAAAAGACTTTGGTGTCCTCATGCAAGTTATTAATGTGATGGTCACCGATAACAAACTGAAAGCTTGAGGTAATGATGTATAGCAGCGATTGCTGAGCGGTGATTGCTGGGATGAGTAATAAGGCAGAGCTTGCTGGAGTGTGTAATCATTTTTATTGGCCATATTACAAGGACATCGCTCACAGAAAACAATCTTTAATAGGGATTGTTTCAGTTGGAGAAGAGGGTAGAATAACGCAAAAACTATTTGTCTACTTCAGTATACTGCAATGGGAGGATCACGCTGCAACAATCATACTTCCTTACAAGGTCTCTCTCCCATTCTTTCCTTCTCTGGCTTTGTCTGCCAGAACAATTCTTTTGATTTCTCGAGGGATCCAACTGTATCTGATTTTTGAATGCAACGGAATAGTTTACATGCCATGCTAACGTGGTGTGGAGGAAGTGAAGCAGTGGTCAAGGTAAAAACTACCACTATGAAACCATTCAAAAGGAAGAATTCGCTTTCTCAAGGAATGTTATTGAACAGAATATTCCACCTTTCAAGTCCTTATCTGTATGATATTTTAGGATTTTGGAAAAAAAATTCTAAGAAGCCGGAAACCAACCTTTATTTATTTAATTTCTAGTCAAGTTATTAATTTTTCAGGAGGTATTTCTGGAAAGATTAGATAATCCAGTTTCTGAGACTGAAATTTGGAGGTGTGGGAAATAGTTTTCCAATAAGTTGAACTCAACAAATAAATAAATAAAAATCAAAACTGCAGAAGAAATACTATTTCCCCCCCCTTAAAATCCAAGGCTTATTACACACTAAGTGTTTATTATTTAGTAACTACAGGGACTTCAATGCAAACTGGCTGAACTATTCTAAGGTTATAGCAGTGTGTAATAAAACCTTGGGCATGCCGGTGCGCTCTGGCCATTTAAGTGGTTAAATTGTTCTCTGTAGAGATGTGTTAACCTTTTTTACTTGAACAAAACATGTAATTTGACCAGGAGTGTTCAAACGTTTGCATACAACTGTAGCCAGGAGGACATATGATAATAGCTATTAATCTTGACGAACAGTGAAATAATTAAATCTGACAATTAAAGTGGTAACAGATCATTGACATTATGCTCTGATCACACCAACAAGGCCAAGAACTATTCTTTCTAAACCCTTGAATGTGCTACGCTCTTGATAATAAAGGTTCCTAAGCAGTTTTTGGTTTGGACACATAGTCCTTTAGTTGGTATAAAATATTTAAAATTTAAAATTGCATGTTTTAATGGTTATTTAAAGAATTGGCCATTGAAGGTATTTCAGGGAACCAAATTGGTTCTTCTATGGCATTGCTGCAGCATGGAGTGTTGGGAAGCTGCTGCATGGAGATCTCCATGACAAAGTGTGCTACTGATGTACAGATGAATGTGTCCAGCTGTCTGGGGCTGATGGTGATCATCCATCAGTCACTGCCTGGGAGATCTGACAGTAATGAATAATAATGGAGATGCCTCAGGCTTAGAGCATCTTTGCAACACTGTGCAGAATCACAACCTGTCACAATCCCACATATTCAAATGTTCAAACCCTGTCAGAATCTCAATTCCACACATTCATACAACAAAAAGACACACGACTCATGGAAATGACCCAAAGGTGTAGGAGTGATTTGGAATGATGCTGGGGTGTCTTACTTAAACAGTAAAAATAATCAGTCTGAAACCTATGCTGCTCTTTAATCACAGCACCAATTTAATAAGTGTTTTTGTTAAATAGTAAGTTAGACTACAGCTTGCACACATTTGCCATTCGTACATACGACGTTTGCAGTGCAAAGTGCTGAAGCCTTATACCTGCTTATTACAAACATCCTTTTTTCAAAAGCACTTTTAATTATTGCCAGAATTTCATAATATTAACTAATAATTTAGTGTAGAATAACAATGTATTCATCATTCTGTTGTGATATCAACTTATTTTAAATACATATTGTGTAATAACGCAGCAAATTTGTGTGAGGTTGACAATGAGCTGCAGCACACAGCATCAAAACCTTAAAAGTTTTATGCTGGATTTTTTAACTCCTTAAAATCCTAGGCAAATTACATACTGGGTTACTATTGAGTAACAACAGGGACTCCAATGCAAACTGGTTGAGCCATTCTTAGGTTATAGAAGTGTGTAATAAAACTTTGAGCCTGGCCTTTCAAGGTGGTAAATTATTTTTTAAATGCAAAAAGGGTTGACAACAAATGTTTTGGTCGGTATTGCCAGATATGTGTTTTTGGTGTTTATGAGAATAAACATATAGCAATACATAACAATGTGTATTTGCATTTAAAATCTATATTTTAGATATTCTGTGCACAAAAAGTGCAAGACATGGTAGACAAAGATTTAAAGCCCTGGCTTTAAATGGTGAAAATTAGATCTAATTTAAAAAAAAATCATTACAGTTACATCACAGTTATTCCTCTAGATCCTCTAGATTAGTGACTATTATTTATCATATTTTGCATATTTTAGCTATTAACTCATCTGTGATATGCAACTTTGGACTAGTAAAACTTTATAAGAACGACAGTTAAGACGTCTAATAGCTGTTACTTCATAATCGTCTAATCGTGAACTAATGAAGTATTGGGAGATATTCATCAGTGATTCCGCTGTAGGATACATATATACCTTTGCTTGATTGCGGTTTAGAAATGACTTATAACTGTTTGTAATGATCATTTATGTTTTCAAAAAACATTTACAGGTCTGGTAAAATTAAGAGACGGTTTCTTTCTAATGTTAATTTACAGTAAATTTCAAGCTACTGAGTTGCGTCACTTGCATTATTATTACACTGCTTAGGAAATGATGACAATAGTAGATTATTCACTCACATTACTCAACATGTTTGGGGGAAAACACTAACTGCCAATTCTGTTACAATAGACACGTTATCTAACATGGGGTAGAAGGTGGACCATCCGGGCCACTCAGAGAGAGATAGAGGACAATTATGCTCCCGTGGCATCACCGGGGACCAAACATTTCAGCTATTTTTTTGTTGTTGTTTGACCATTCATCATGAAATGTTCACACAATGTGAAGGGAAAAAACTTTAGTGTTTTTACAAGAATGATGCTATGTAAGCTGGCATGTATGTTACCGTATAAGGTCGAGCAGGGCGTCGGCGGAGCTCATGATGGGCTTGCTGCTGTCCTCACTGTCCTCTTTCTGGGCCACGCCGCCCGGGTGGATGATCAGCACCATGACAATGCCCACCACCACTGCCAGGAAGGTGGTCCACAGGTAGTAGGAGACAGTGATGAGCCCCAGCCTGCTGGAACACTTAGGCTCCAGGGCGGCCAAGCCTGACATCAAACTGAGACAAAGAGAGAGAACGAAAGGAGGGACTTAATTCAACAACTTTGGTTCAAAAAAGACATTGTAAGTGTCATATAGTCAGGTAATAAGCCTGGCTTTAAATGGTTAAAACTAGACTTGTATGAAACATAATTTTAAAATAAATCTGTGATATGGAAGTTTTTCCTCTAGTTGGGAAGATTAGTGACTATTATTTTTCATATATTGGGTATTTTAGCTATTAAATCATCTGTGAAACGTTATTGAACTTTAGACTGGTAACACTTAATAAAAACAACAGTTAAGCTGTTATTTAATTATCATTTAATCATGAACTAATAAAGTGTTCATTCTTCATTGATTACTTTGTAAGATAACATATGAACCACTACTTGTGGTCTCCAAATGACTTATAACTGTTTGTTGCTGTTTGTTAAAGTTCACCAAATCATTTGAATATTTTTAGTATTACTTTTTTGGCATTTAGAAAAGACACTACTCACTAAAAGTGGATAACACCTGAATTTCTGATTTGTTCGTCACTGATTGATTACAAAGTAGACACATATGTAGACTGTCACATTATAAATTAGTCATGGTCAAATGTCTGGTTAGTGTATGATTTATTAATTATGAAGTGGAAGCTTCTATGTCTGTTATAAAGTACTGTGAATATATTATTTATTGATGAATAATTTCAAGTACCTGATTAGTTCGTAGTTACTTAATCATGAACCAATAGATGTCTTACCTTTACCTCTTTGTATGACTTTTAGCTCTGATGGTGCCATGAGAGAAGAACATTTTCTACCCACATACATGGGGATAAAAGCTGGTTGAGTGCTAGCAAGATGCAACTAATCATTACTCTAAACACCTTACAATTACACTGGGTTTATAGGTCATTTAAAAGCTTCTGACGACTGAAGACCAACATACAAGCGTTTTAGTGCCACACAGCCTCAGACAACCCAACAGATTGTCCTTTTCCTGTCTTGAAAGTATGCCGTTCCATTTTAAGCTCTAATTTTTGCATTCTCGTGCTTGTTGTGTTAGAGCTATTCATTTATTTATTTATTGGATTTTGCCATTGCTCTTTTTTTTGAAAACCAAATATATTCAAGTCAAAGTTTATTTATATGGTGCATTTACAACAGAAAATCTGGGCCCGAGCCCCAGTATGCAAGCCAGAGGCAACTCTACCTAAAAGAACAGAGGAAGAAATCTCGAGAGGAAGCTAGATTCAAAAGAGGAACCCATCCTCCTCTGGTCGACACCAGATAGCAGAACAATAACACAACAAGAACAATGTGAACAAAGAACAGCATTTTAAGATTAACATAAAATATTAAATGTAATGAAAAAGAAAAAAGAAACCAATCTATCATTGGACAGAGGAACGTAGCTTGTCTTCCTGTGTTCTGAACAGCAGTAATCCATGACTATTAGAGTAAGGCTTTTATTTTGGGCCATAAAAAACTTTCTCAAAAAAAAAAAAACCCAAAAAAACAAGAACCCACCCACATCTCTACTGTAACGTTAATTTTGCTAGCACCCCTATGGGATTTGAGGTAGTATGTTAGCACTAACCTAGCAGTGGCGCACACAAACATTTTTTGGCAGCTCTAGAAGTTTGTTAAAGACATTCCATGTTTTTTTTTTTTTGGTAAGATTGTAAGGGACATTGTTTGTATGTATCAGTCAAAGAGTCCTGACAGCCACTGGTTACCATTTCAAGCAAGTAACTGAAAGCTGATTAGATATCTAGAACTTCCAGAAGTTCATCACTAGAGTGATGCTTTTCTCAAAAACGTGGTTGACTGGCCCATGATTGGTTGACTGCTCTGTCACTTCCTAATTATGTTGGTAGTTAATCTAACATGTAAGGCCTTCAGTCCAGCTCCTGAAGTCCCAACCAGTGGGAGAGCTTGCTTAGCCATGTCTACCTAGATACTGAAAAGAAAAAAAATACTGATTGCATAATATTCTGTTGAGTGTTTCAAGTTATTTCCAACCAAAAATTAACAGTGAAATCTATCAGTAATATTTTACCAAATTAAAAAAAAAACTACAGACATATTTTTATTTACCAGAAAACATTAGGACTTCTCTGAGGACCTAGAAGGCCCTGAGGGTTGCCCACTGGCTTTGTTCTCAGTACAATGGTTCTGATTATTGGATTATCCCAAATAAACTCATGCATCACTCATTCTTAGCAATGACTGTTGTTCAGTCATGTGCAGTATTTGGCTAGAACTGGGGTGGAAATATAATTAACTACCATAATAATCCTTATGTTGTAGGAATTAAATCTTGAAATGTCATGATTGCTGTAGCTTTTAATGTCAAACTAGTTGTAGAAGTAGTTGAGCTACCAATACAATGGAGAACAATGTTAATGTGCATGAAGAGACCAAAAGAACTGGGAGGGCGTCGACCTCTAAAAGGCTGTTGTTTCTAATGGAACAGCTGGCTGAGGCCGGCCAGAGATTACACGGCAGGGATGGTAACGGATCTCTCAGCATGGAGAGGTCAAAGTAAAAATGTTGCCTCCACTCCATCCCCCACTTTGCATGGCCGGATTGCAATTTTCAGGGTCAGGAATGGTTTAGGCCATGGTTATGGTTTAACGTAGGAGTTCAGTCCAAACAGCAATCATACAGTAGCTAATGCAGATTAGATTCCTTCTCTCTCTCTCTCACACTCACTCTCGCTCTCGCTTTCTCTCAACAGGACTGTGAAGTCTTTCATGTGTCATCAAAGAAATAATGTTCAATTCTCAAGTGTTTTTAGGGCTGCATGTTATGGATAGAATGCTATACTGTGTTTATACTGGGTCCAAACCACACAAGGTCCCTGTAAGCAATTATGGCAAAATCTAAACAGCTGGCTTGACTCATGATGGGAGCTTTACTAGCAACATTATTATACACTCAAAATCCTGATGCTCTTCATGTCATTCCTGAACATCCATTTCATTTTCTCCCCCAAACACTGCTTAGCAGCCATCCCACTACGCATTATTGGCTCAAGTTGTGAATTTATCCTGAATTTTAAACTCAATATATTGAAAAAAGTAAACATAACACCTGAAGCCCATATGATGGTGGCCATTTCCAAACCCAAACACAATTAAATTTCAGGGCAAGATTTACAAAAGTGTTAAAAATCTACTCTCACGTACTAATTCATCAAAGGTAGGATATAAATGGTGCATTAACATTTCAATGCCTGCTGTGGTGGTATGCTTTAGCTTAGAATGCTTGACATTATGCTGTTGTACACATCACTGCAGTCAGCAATAGTTTAGGATCTCATATCATGACCTAGCAGTACAAAGAGGCAGCCCTATGTCATTATGCTCCCACCTTCATACCTCACTTTGGTTATGGTGGATCATATATGCAACAGTTCTTTCTCCAGACATGATGAATGGATATATTTCCAAAGAGTTTTGTCTGATGAGGGTACATTGTTCCAAACAGGTCCACCTGGACTCTTGTATGCAAAGTTTAGATGTGCATCTCTATGCTGCTTTTTCAGCAGAGGAGTTTTGCATGGAGTGTAGTAACTGAGATGACTGTGGTGCATTTTATTAATGACTGTGGTGCAATTCATTGTTTACCATGTTTAACTGTTGTGCTTCCTGGTTTCAACTCATCCTGCAACTCTTTGTGAGTGACTACTGGCTTCTCTATAACATTCCTTATCATTGGAAAGAACATTTATTTTAGTGCCGCTTCCTGTGATTTCAGTAGTGCAAAGGCCAATATCATGATAACAGTTACCAAACTATATATTCTATATCCCCAATGGCTTTTATAGAGCGCATCCAGAAAGTTCAGCAGTGACCCTCATTTTAATCTACGGAACAGCCCCCCTCTATGTCCTTTTCATCTTTATACATATTTTAGACATATATACATACATTGTGCAAGAGAAATCAATCAGTCTGATGTCACTAATCTATAATGATAATGGATAATGACATATTCTATATTGAATTTCTTTCAGAACACTCAGAGTTCCTCATTAATCAAACCTAGCAGCATGTTTCAAGGTCAACATGTATTTCTTTTCTTGTATCTGTGTTCATCAGATGTAAAAGGGGGGAATGAGGTTGGTAATCTATTATTATTTTCTTGAGTAGATGTTTAATTCATCCAGCTGAGTGCAGGGAAGGGTATGTATGTATGTAATTATTTATATAAATATTATAATAGATGTATTATAGTGCTGAACTGTACTCAAGGATGCTGTTATAGACTTTTACTAAAGCATTTGTGCAAGATTGATCCTTCCAGGTGGGTTTTTTCAGATTTCACAAGCTTTGATTATTTAAATCATTTTAGGCACATTTTATGAATTTTGGTAAAACCCAGTGAAACAGAAGAGATGAAGCAGAAAATAACATTTACTTCCCCAACTAAGGATGAACACAATGTTCTTTCCCTAAATTATCATGTGATTTGAGTGGCTCTTTCCCATTGTCCAAGTTACATCTCTCTGCTGTGTCTATATTTGTTTCTGATTAGCATATTTGCAATTGAATTATTTCACATTATTCAGTCTGGTTTTATGCATTAGGTTCATCTTCACATTCAGTTGTGGATTGAATTATTTTGTTCAATTGAATGACAAATTATCTTCTGCACTGAGTTTTGTTTATTTATTTGTTGACTATAATTTTCTAATTATTTCATGCTTTTGGCACTTTTTTTTCTATTTTCAAGCTATTTGTAGATTTATTGACTGTAGTTTTTGCCAGTTAAGCAGCAAAGTGGTAAGTGCAGAAGTACATTTGTGTAGGTTTACTTTCAAATATTCAAAACACAATCAGAGACTCCATAGAGTTTAATGCTGTGCGCAACACACACTAACACACCACCACCACGTCAGTGTTACTGCAGTGCTGAGAATGATCCACCACCCAAATAGTACCTGCTCTGTGAGGGTCCATGGGGGTCCTGACCACTGAAGAACAGGGTAAAAGGGGGCTAACAAAGTATGCAGAGAAACAGATGGACTACAGTCTGTAACTGTAGAACTACACAGTGCACCTATATAGTAAGTGGAGCTGATAAAATGGACAATGAGCGTAGAAACAAGGAGTTGGTCATAATGTCATGCCTGATCAGTGTATAAGACTCTCATGTCTTAAACTGTGGTGTCTAAATTGCATTAATAACACATTGACATGATAAATTATTACATTTTTTACACCGTTAGGTGATTTGCGTAGCCTTTCGAACCATCCATAATTCCAGCCTGAAACCCAGCTCGCGGGTTATTGCTATTGACTTCCTGGCTTTAGCTCTTCAAATACAGCTTTCAAATGTCAAGTTCGATCAATGACTCTCTTGATAAAACTTATTTTGGTAACTAATTATTTCAACCCTCGACAAAATATAGACATGACTACTGAAACATTTGGTGAAGTTTTGGAGCCATAACTATTGTTTCTTAGTGCCTACAAATGTAGTTAAAGTGTAGGACCACTCAAAGCAAAAGGATTTTAGTCTAAAGTCCAAGTCTTTCATAAGTCCAAAATGTGATTTCACAGGTAATTGTGAACTAATTCGACAGAATGATCCAGACACACTCATTGGTGGGATCTTGCCGCCATTGTTGCTGTCACTGGATGTTGATGATGAAAATTGGAAACTGCTTTCGCCTTGTTTTCATGTTCAAGTTGAATTACTGAAGATAATGAATGTACTCTGAAGTATTCTTAGTCTCTCCATATCAGACTGCTTATTTGCACTTTTCATGATTTTATCTATAAGTTAAAAATCATGACTGGCCATTGTGCTGCCTGATTGCTTATTGTTATGATTGTTATATGTTTTAAGCATTTAACAATTTACCATCACTCAGATTAACATACTTCAATCAATCTTGTTTCATTTAAGTTCATTTTTTGAGTCAGCCTACTTACAGTCATTGTTGTTTGTTACAATGCAGTAATTGAAGAATGGTCCAGCTCTGTCTGCTTTGGTGCTGGACTTCAGGGTATTGGACTTGAAGTGAAATGATGAGTATGATGCTAAAGTGCAGATTTGCTTTCATTTAAGGTTACCTGTGTAGAATTTAGTCTTGCCATTTCAGAAGTGAACCACAACCCATGCATATCCAGCCAAGAGTGTCTTTTTGGTCAGAAACTGACCACGGATGACAGGCTAGAGGATAGCCAACACAAACTGTGCATCCACAGATCCACAGAGCTACAATCTCTAAGTGTATGCAGCATGGTAGATAAATTTCTGATAAAGTGGCCAGTGGTTGTGGCCTCCGTAACAATAAGAAGGGACAATATAAAGAATGTGAAAAACCTCAAATAGCAACAACAACAACAACCACAAAAAAAGAAATTAGCAAAAATATTTGCTAACTAGAGGATGGAAAGCAAGAATACGCTAATTGGAAGGTAATTATTAGAACAAAGTAGCATGTGACATAACTTTCATGACATCACAAATGATGCCACATATGTCTTGACAGTTTCCGGTAATGTAACACAACATTGTTGTATAAATGGACATTATCTGTTATGGCAACTCATGAAAGCATCTCCTACGATGTTAAGTATGCTTATGTCAAAGTTATGTAGCAAGTAAAGCTATTAAAAAAAATAATATCCATATAGTAATTTGTGAATAATCTACATGAATGTAAATAACTGCTTCCCAACAGGCCAGACTGCACGTCCTATCAGCATGTGCCTCAAACCATTAAGGAGTGATTGCTGTTCTTCACATTCCATCTCATTAACCTTCACATTTACCTTCTGCACCGTCTACAGTGCGATAAGCAGACTGACATGTGTTCATAAACAGCCTCAACACTGCATAATGGTGTTTCCCATTACACACATGACAGCAAACAAACATGCTTAATTATGAAATCCATTCAAAAGTGAGGTTTGCCCTTATCTCCTTGGACGTGTTGCTGAGTGACTGAAGGAGAACTCCCAGTATGCTGCTACTCATGCAGTACAACAACAATATATTTCAGCACACGATACACTGTGGAGAGTAATTGTCCATATCTCAGCTGTCCTTGGCCACCAGTGCCTGACGAAACAAATTGCCACATTGTGATTCGTGGCTGCTTTGGGAGGTTCATTCTGCCACCAGTTGCTAAGTTACCTGCAAGCAAGTCATGCATGTGGTCTGGTTACAGTTCAGTGCTGAGGGTCTACTCAGAGTGTGTTAAGGTTGGTTTTGAAATGAAACCAACAATGTCTCTTAGGCCCCTTTTCAATCCATTAACCTACATCTATGATTAGCACTAGAAATTGCATGGCTATTAGTTGTATTAGTCCTTCAAAAAATGCAGACAACTAGTCCTCCAGACATCAGTGAAAACATTGTTAGTAGTTGCTAATAGGGGCTGGTTCTAGTGGCAGATCTTGAGGTTTGAGGTGTGAGAAGCGCACTATAGAGTTTTTCTTTCAGTAGGTTTCACTCTCAGGTAATCTGAACACAGAAGTACACAGACTGTCTGATGTAAACTGCATGCTAAAACCACCACAGCTCTCAGAACGTCGCCTCTCTTTCGGAATTCTAACTGGTCTGTGCACTGCCCGCTGGGAAACAAATGATTGTTTATTAAGCTAAACGCTAGTAGCAAGTAGTTGCATCTCCTTAACAGTAGGCCTTTCAGAGCAAGGCACAGGCTTAATTGCTCAACCAGGAGGCATTCGTGATATCTCATTTTTCAAAGTTATTGTCATATGCAACTAGTAAACAAGATGTTCTCAGGCATTTGTAGTCCATGTTTGTTTTCATTGTGCACATCTCGCTAAATGTTCTGTGACTGCTCTTTTTTCATGTCAGTCAAGCTGCCCTTCCTTTTGTGGTTCTCGAAAACTACATACCCGGCCTGCTTGTCTGAAAAATAGCTTGACTTGTATCTCTCAGGACATGACACTTTTTTGCCGTGATATGCTGTGTTAAAGGAATACACACTGTTGGTATATTTCCTTATTTGTTTATTGTTTCAGATGAATAAGCTATTATGTTGCGAATAATATTTGTGAAAACAATAAAAGTATTTCGGTAGCACTTTCTATGAATGTATTCATAAGGCATTATAAACATGGTTATAAATATTTATAAAAAAGAATGACACTGAATTACATTTTATAGCCATGTTTATTATACATTATGAATTGTTAATATAATGCATTATAAATGGTGTAAATAACATGTATCAGTGCCAATGAAGTCAGTCCCAGCTTGGAGAGCATAAAGTAAAGACAAATACCAAGCTAACGGTGGTGTACATTGACTTTCCCACATTGGGTAAAACACTGATGGCAGCTCTAGTTTAAACTCTGACATTTGAAGCCTGTAATGAGCTTTATTATGTATGTTTTAGTGTTTCAGTAAATCCTTCAGTAAATACTTCAACTTGAAGCCTCACTCTGAACACTGGAGGAGGCTTTAGTACAGTACGCTTCACTTTACTTAGAGCGGACTAATACAACTTATGAGCTCTTATAATTTGTTATGATCAGTACTTATAATGTATTATGTTAACAATTCATAATGCATAATAAACATGGCTATAACACAATGCATTTTTATAAATATTTATAGCTATGTTTATAATGTCTTATGAATGCATTATAACATGTTATGAATATGTTTATAGATGCTTACAAAGGTGACATTCATAGAAAGTGTTACCAGTATTTCAATATAAAAATCACTACAAATGATGGTTCTTTTGGATCTGCCCCTCGAGTCAATTTTTATTGGTCAGTCACCTGACATGAATATCAAATTCACGACGAATGTATTAATGCATATAAAAATATTGCTTTATAAATCTGTAGCATGTGGTCAAATTACATGAACCATGATATTGACATGTTTCCTTGCCACTAACCCCCTTGAGTCTAAACTCACTTTCACTATATGGCAAATGTTTATGGACACATGATTATCACATCAATATGAGCTTTTTGGACATCCCATTTCAAAACCATGGGCATTAAAATAGAGTTGACCCCCTTTGTAGCTATTACAGCCTTCACGCTTCTGAGAAGGCTCTCCACAAGATTTTGGAGTGTGCCTGTGGGGATTTGTGCCCATTCAGAACATTTGAGGTTGGACACTGATGTTGGACAAGAGGACCTGGCTCACAATCAATGTTCCAGTTTATCCCAAAGGTGTTCAGTTGGGTTGAGGTGAGGACTCTGTAGTTTCTCCACACCAAACTTGACAAATCATGTCTTTATGGACCTTTTTTGTGCACAGGAGCTAAGTCATGCTGGAACAGATGAGCAAATGTTTTTATATGCTGTAGCATTAACATCACCCTTCACTGGAACTAAGATGACGAGCCTAAATCCTAAAAAAACCTTAGACCATTATCCCTCCTCCACCAAACTTTACTGTTAGCACTATGCATTCCCATAGGTATTGTTCTTCTGACATCCACCAAACCCAGATATGTCCAGCAAACTGCCAGATAGTGAAATGTGATTCATCACTCCAGAGAACACATTTTCCACTGCTCCAGTCAGTCCAGTACAGGCATGCTTCGCACCACTCCAGCTGACATTTGGCATTGTGCATAGTAATTTTAGGTTTGTGTGCAGCTGTTTAGCCATGGAAACCCATTTCAAGAAGCTCCCAGTGCACAGATGTTCTGTCAATGTTGCTTCCAGAGGCTGTTTGGAACTCTGTAATAAGTGATTCAACAGAGGATAGGCAATTTTTTTGTATTACTTGCTTCAGCACTTGGTGGCTCCACTCTTCTAGATGCTTCCATTTCACAATAATAGCACTTACAGTTGACTAGGGCAGATCTAACAGAAGTGGCACCTATGAAAGCACCACATTTAGAGTCACTGAGCTCTTCAGTATGGCTCTTTCTACTCTATGGAGGTTGCATGTCTATGTGCTTGTTTTTATACACTTGTTAGCAATGGGTGTGGCTGAATCACTTGGAGTAATTAGGAGGGGTGTCCATACATATTTGGCCAGATACTGAATGTCATCAGATTGCTGTTTCACCTGCTGCCTATTGACCTCTAGTATAAAAGAGCCGTGTTGGTTCTCCTTAGGTCTTTGCAACATGAAAACATGGCCATGTTCATTCTCTACATGTGCTCCAAATGGGCTTTGGTCTTCCTTTAATTGCCATTGCCTGTGTTTGTGGTCTGTGTCCTGTGGCATTATGCATTTGTAACTAAAGTGCTTTTAAAAGCTATCAAGGTCATTATACAATAAAAAACACCTCCCTTTCATTTGTGGCTTCCAAACTGGGCTACTTAGAGTTATGGGAAACTCATTTTCTGAAAAATACAAATTCATTTTCTGCCTTCGACAAGCTCCGGTTTTAATCAAAGAGGCTTAATGATTTTAAGAAGTGGATGGAAGGACCACAATTAATTAGCATACATGTGGAGAAGGAGGTGGTAGGGAGAGTAGGAGTGAAAGGAGAAGAGGGATCTGTCAATAGAAGCGTTGTGTAAGTTGCAAAGAATCTTTTTTATTCAGCTGATGAAGAAATACGATCGCAAAATTATAGCAATGTAAATTCACAATCTGACAAAAGCAGCCTCCGGCATCCTTGAGGGGAACGGGTCCTTGAGTAAGATTATTCTTTAAAGCTTTTACAAGAGCGCAGGGCTGATCTTCGCCAGATTATGAAAATGCTCTTTCATATCTGTATACCCTGATTGCATGGCCGAGCTGCCAAGAAGCTGAACATTCTCTGCCAGCAGATTCACACATGAGAAATGGGAAATATATTTGTTTAAAGCAATAGTTTGGTACATTATTCTAATGTGCCACATCCTTGTTGACTGGCAGCAGATTCACATATGGGAAAGTGGAAACACACTCATTCAAATGAATAGATTGATGAATTAATCAAATGTGCCCAAGTTTTCACATATGGGACATTCACACTTTTATGGTCTGAGACTCGCTGCTCTTGCTCGCTTTCCCTTCTTACAGGTTATTCTCCAGCAAGAGGGTGGATGTGCTAATATAGTGACATTGCTTCTGCTGAGTGTTAAAACATTTTTTACAGCCCCTTAAATTTCAGGTATTAAACAGGTAAATGTGAGATACAAACTACAAGTCCTTGGAGGTGTTTTTGATTTACTTGCTTCAATGTGTTACATTACAGTGAGATTTAGTGTATGTTTATACTGACCACTTTGCTGCTTATTCATGGCTATGATATTTGACTGTGTGCTTTATCAGCTTAATGGGTAGAACTTATGAGTCATTACAAGGTAATTTGGTTAGATCAGCACTTTGGAGACTCTACCCCACACTTATTCAGTTAACTCCTTCAATGAGGGCCCATCAGCAGGCCCAAAAGCTGCGTTCCAAAGCCAAGGCTGCAGCCGAGGTAGGCTGCATTTCTCGACTGCTATATCATAGAAGGCTGTTCCAAAGTAAAGGTCCCTTCGTATAGAGCCTAGAAATGCGGCCTATGTTCTGAGTGATTTTGAAAACGCATCCAATGCATCCTTCCAGGTCTTCGGTTACCCACAGTTCTCTGTGCATGAACGATGCCAAGAAAAAAAAAAAAACAGCACCACGAAAATGGCTGAAAACTATGCCTTTGAATCCGTCTTCATGACCTAATAAAGTGTAAAATGATTCATTAATTAAAGCATTCATCCATATATCATAGTTTAATCAGAAGTGTTTGTTAATATGTAGTTTATCATGCTACATAAGCTTGCAGGCGAATAACTACCATAGCACCAAACACAATGCAATGGGCTCCATTTTCTCTCACCAGTTCCCTCACAAATGTTGCACTGCAACTGCAAGAGTGTGTCACCATGTAGCTCCATTTGGACAGTTTGATTTGTGTGACCAATAGGCTACTAAGGAGGAGTCTTCATAGGACTGTCCTACCGAGGACCCGTCCTACCTCGACTGCAGCCTAAGCTTTGGAATGCAGTTTTATTACACACTTCTATCACTTCACTTCAATACTTCAGTTACTTTGCATTGATGTCCTTGTAGTTACTGAATAATAAGCCTTAGTATGTAATAAGCTTTTGATTTTAAGGGGTTAATGTCTAGAACCTATTTGGCATTTTGGTTAAACTTTCTCTGAACTTACCATCATATTACCCAAAATAATTATCTGGTACTTTGGGTTGGTACTTCACACTTACTAGGTCATTACCTAGAACGTACGGGCACTGTAAAAGAAAGTGTTACTGAGTGCACCTCTGCTTCCATCTTCCTGCCCAGATTGACCACCAGATGTTGTGTAACTTTGTAGCTAAAGTTTTGTACTTACTTCACATCAGAGGCAAAGCTAAGGGAGGTGTGGCTTCGAAGGCTTAGATCACCACTTGTCAGCTAGATCCCCCAGAATTTTGGTCGTTAAAAAGTTATTGAAATTAAAAGGGCTGCAGACATCACTGGGATTTGAACTCATGATCATCAGGAGACAAGAGGTCATGAATTTTTGATGCCCTGTGTTGTCAGAAGTCTAAGGGAGACAGCCCTCACCCACATACGAGCAATTTCAGCTTATAAAAAGGCAACTATGTTCACCATTTTTGCTAAATAAGCTTAACTTAAACAGTATTTCATTGTCCTAACAACAAAATACTAGTCAAATGTAAGTTAGGAGGAGTAATATGAGGGGGGAAAAAGCTTTGACTTAAAATGTGCAGTCAATTGTACTTGTGTTTTTGTAGTTAAGTTAATTTATGAGTTAGTCATTATTGATTATTTGTTTGTTGTTTTTGGGCATACACTTATCCCTGACAATGTAATGCTGTCAAAACACAACAAACGATCTATTCATCTGGCATGTTTGGTCTGGAAGCAAGAAGAAAGTGCAGGGGACTATCCTTCTTTATATTGTAGGCCTGGTCTGGTGTCAAAGACTACATAAGCATGTCTATTTGGTATTACTCCACATGAAAGAAGCAAACTTCAGAAATAAAACATGTATTTGTTGATTAACATTTCACTTTATTGAGCCAGTAGATTCTGAAGTAAGAAATCACTGGAATGACTTTTCCAGCAGGCCATGTTAAAAAAAAAGCTTTCTTGAGCCAAACATGACCCACAGTATCTCACCCCAAGCCATAAATAATACCTGTGGTTCAATACAAACCCACCATCTACTTCTGCCATGTGAGTGAACTATATATGAATGATTGAAGTTATGATGATGAATCAGCGTACATTCCCATTCATCTTTAAACCACCAAGGCTGAAACTCCCAAAAGAATTACAAAAGAACAATCTCCAAACATCAATCACAAGAAATTAGCATCATATGGTCCAGTGAAAGTCCACAGAGGAAACTGGATCTTTACCAAGATTTCCAGCAGCAGTTCATATTCTTTCCAAACTGAGCTTTGCTTTGCTTTGTCCATTTGTATTCACATAGTTCCTGACCATTTGCATATGTGTCCAGAGGTGTTCTTGGGTTGCAATGCCATAAACCTAATGTTGGTGCATATTTGCAGTGTGTTAATGTTTATTAATAACTCTGGACTCAATGCATCCATCATGTCTGCTCTCCATTCCATGTGAAGGTCATGGTGTCTCAGAAGATTGAACGTGTTCACCAATGCGGCCATTACACAGAACAGCCTGTCGGAACAGCTTGTTTTAGTTAAGAAAAGGTCAAGTCTCGACTGGCACATAGCCTACATTTTGCATGAGCGTTTTTGTATTTGTTTATGCACCAAAAACAGTAATAATTCATTTTTACATTCCATTTTCCAGCCTGTCATTTTCTCTCACAATTAAACTGGTTGTTTTGGTTACTGTGCTTTTAACATTGGCTGTCCTTTTTATTTTTTTTTCAATAAAAAGGAGAAATCAAAATTTGCAGAAATTTGCTTGTGAATACAGAAAGTACATACCTATGTAATTAAATATGTAATAACATTTCAATAATTGTGTAATGTATTTTTTTGTTTAGCAAAACAATAAGTCTAGATTTTTGAGAGTTAATCACTCAGCTGTTTTAACAGACTTCATGGGCGACGTTTCAGAAGTTAAATCCTCAAATAACTAGGATGAACGTAAATTTAATTCAGTGCAAGAGAAAAATGGCTAAAGATAAAATGTGCCAAAGTCTAAAACTGTGCAAATCATTTTAAAGGTAATGAAAATGGCTATGTTGGAAAATGGGCCCTGTTCACAATATAGTGGAAAGGGTACAGTTCCAGACAAACCACAAAATGGTGCACTATATGGTGAACAGGGCACAATTTCAGGCAAACCCATAGTGAAAAGAACCCAGTTCCAGACACACCCCAAAATAGTGCACTATATAGTGAACAGTTCACAGTTGCACACACCTCCAAATCATGCACTATATAGTGAACAAGAAATGGTTTCAGACACATCCCAAAATATTGCATTATATAGTGAACAGGCCACAGTTTCACACCCCAAAAATCGTGCACTATATAGTAAATAGATCACAGTTTAAGACATGCCCCAAAGTAGTGCAATATATAATGTATAGGACACAGTCCCAGACACACGCCAAAACAGCGCACTATATAGTGAACAAGAAATTGTTATAATTGTGTTTATATAATCGCATTATGTAATGTATAGGACACAGTTCCAGACATACCCCAAACAGTGCACTATATAGTGACTAGAACACAGTTTAAGACATACCCCAAAGTAGTGCAATATATAGTGAATAGGTCACAGTCCCAGACATACTCCAAAACAGTGCAATATATAGCGCACGAGAAATGGCTATAATTACGTTTATATAATCGCATTATATAATGAATGGAACACAGCTTCAGATACACCCCAAAACAGTACACTATATAGTGAATAGGACACAGTTTCAGATATGCCCCAAAACAGTGCATTACACTGTACTGTGTCTGGAACTGTGTCCTATTCACTATATATATATATATATATATATATATATATACATATATATACATATACACAGTACCAAACAATCCATTACTACTAGTATACACTATGTACAACTAGTATCCTATTACTCGTATTACTAAAAACTAATTCTTGCTTGGATGAACATTTGTTTTCTGTCGTCGAGGATATTTGATTTTGTGGTATATACTGTAGCCTACATACTGCAATCATGTAAGCATTCATCATCTCCAACTTCACTTACCCTTTCAATCAAGAATGTTCATTTGCTGAAATGCACTGGACACTTTAGTGGTGCTGTTTGAAGTATTAAACAGACCAGCAATACCACCACAGCTGTTACGGCAGTGTGTGGTCTGCTGGATAACATCAGAAAATAATGCCTATTGTTGTATGTCTATGATTCCAATTATGTGTCACTGTTTCTCATTAACTGACTCTATGTAAGATGCTTTGGGTCTGACAGGTCTTCCATAACAGCTGAAGCTCAGTAGACGTATTATTCCTGAAGCTTATATTCATCATTATTATCTAACTCTGTTTGCTCTTATGGGTCTAATTGAGTCACTGACTGTTCAAATGACCCATGTGCCCTCTGTCTCTTCTGTCTTTTCTAATGGCTTCTAGAGTCGAAGTGGGTTTGGACACTAAGCCACAATGATGTAAAATATATTATGATTATTATTATTATATAGATGACAGCATGTCATACAGTGTCAGAAACCACATAATCACACCATATCAGAGATTACTGAGCAACTCAACACAATTTGAGGTTTGTTCAAAGATAATTAGGGTAAAACCACCCACATTTTGCTTTAGTGGATGGTTCCAGCATGATTGTGCCCCTGTGCACAAAGCGAGCTCCATTTATGAAACTTTTAGTTGAGAGTTTAGTGTTTATCTCTTGAGAAGAGCTTAAAAAGTCTTCAGACAAACTGTGTTTCAAATCATTTCATTGTGCAGTAAGGCCCTGTGCAACTGTCACTAACAGTTAAACCATCCACTGGAGAAGCTGTTCCAGAGTTTCAGTCTGTCCTTCATCTGACAGATGGACAATTAAGAGTCATGTCCACCTGAAGCAGTTTGGACGAGATGGAATCAGTGGTACCTTTCAGTCTGCCACTTTTCATTAACAACAACCAGAATGAGGAAAGGAACAGGCTAGCATGAAGATCAGTTCACTTCAAACACTGATTCCATAAAGTGATCCTTGGCTTTTTCTACCTAAGAGTTCACCATCATAGGTTACTTTTTGTTTTCAAAGAGGAAAATTCCTTACCATCTGCAGAGTAATTGCACACTTCCACACTAGGCCTGCTGCTAATAATTATCTATTACTCAAATAAAATACAGCTTATTTGGTTAATGCATAAAAACAAAAACAAAAAAAGATATTATTTCCAAAGAAGATTATAACTGCAGTTCCAGTCATTCATTATAATAACTGGGATCTTGAACACCAAATGCCAAACAAATCAAGCCCTACATGCAAGGAATGCTTTCCCCCGTGAAACATAACCATGAGCTTAACCCTCAACACAAGCTGTAACACGAAGACCAAGCATGGCTGGATGTAGAAGCAGAGTTTGAACAGTTCACAGTCCAAGAAGTAAAAAGCCAGCATAAAAACACATTATCATAACTAACAAAGTGGTTGTTAGAGATTTTCATATAACATACCACCAATGATGCACTAATACAGCTCATAAGCTTAATGAACAGTAGATAAACAACATAGAAGTGCCTGATATGGGCTTTATTGAATAAAGAATTACACCTTAATACAATGTGTTATAAAGTGATACCACCCATACAAATATATGGTGATATGTGGATTTAAAATATATGACATATGTTAGCATATATGGATTTTCCTTATGTCCAGCTTATAATGATCAAATATGGACATACAGGTCCCACACACTACATGGACAAAAGTATAGGGACACCTATACATTATACCTGAGCTCTCACTCTAAATTCATAGGCATTAATATGGAGTTGGTCCCCCTTTGCAGCTATAACAGCTTCCACTGTTCTGGGAAGCTTTCTACAAGATGTTGGAGAGTGTCTGTGGGAATTTTTGTCCATTCATCCAGAAGAGCATTTGTGAGGTCAGACACTGATGTTGGACGAGAGGGTCTGGCTCAAAATCTTTGTTCTAGTTCATCCTAAAGGTGTTTGATGGGGTTGAGGTCAGGGCTCTGTGAGGGCCAGTCAAGTTCTTCCCCACCGAACTCACCCAGCCATGCCTTCATGGAGCTGCTTTGTGCACTGGGGCTCAGTCATGAACAAAACAGAAAAGGTTCTTCCCCAAACTGTTCCCACAAAGTTGGAAGCATAGAATAGTCCAAAATGTCTTGGTCTGCTGAAGCATTAAGTTCCATTAACTGAAACTAAGGGTTCTGGACCAACCCCTGAATAACAACCCCTATAGCATTATTCCTCCTCCACCAAACTTTACAGTTGGCACAACGCAATCAGGCAGGCAACGTTCTGGTATTCCCCAAACCCAGACTCGTCCATCAGATGTGTGATTAGTCACTCCACAGAATACATATCCACGGCTCCAGAGTCCAGTGGCGGTGTGCTTTACACCACTCCCTATATATATGTTAACAATTTTAACTGTATTGGGATATATATATATATATATATATATATATATATATATATATATATATATATCCCAATACAGTTAAAATATATGTCTCATATACGTTATAGGTTACATATATATGTTACATATATTTTAAAATATGTGCCTGACCGTTTATGATACGATATGATATGATGTGCATAAATGACCATATACTGGATTTTCGTATGTGCAACAAGGGTTGCAACTTTGCAACAGCGAGTCTCTGAGGCTTAAATGATTTTGAGCTTGTGGTTACATTACAAACATATATATTGATGAAATACAACTTTGACAAAAACATAACTTTATATACCTCAAAGCAATAACAATTATAATTTACAATAGCAGTAGCCTGTATGGTAACTGTTTAGGCTGATGTCTTAAAACTATAGCAAGAACTTCCACACCAAGTAAAAAAGCTAGCCTACAGGATACTGAGCACAAACTCCAACACCAGCACCATTTATGTTCTCCAGTTTGAGAAGGTTTCTCAGTGACATTATTAAGGGTCAAATCATAATATTACATCTCCTCTTCTACTTACAAGCACATATACAGTGTGTGGTTTAGACTCTGCTTCACAGAGTTTCTGTTTAAATTAGATCAATATCAAACTACATCATGTGTTTGTTTTTTCCCTCCACTTTTAATGACTGAAGATTTTGGTTGTAGGTGCAGCTGTGAAACTGTAGAAGTGGAAAGAATGTCAAGAACTTCAGCTGGAGGTGTGGGCAGCTCCTCTTTGCAGTGGAAGGTTGGCCTCCACTTGATGAAGACTCTAAATGGACCAGACTAGAGAAACAAACCCTGATGATTATGTTTCTTGAAGGTGAGAGGAAAAACAGAGCTCTAAAACAGCTTGGAGTTGGGGGGGGGCATGATGGACTGTTTGAAATGTGTCCTGCAGAAACATGAGCTATCTGGCAGTTGGTAACTATCACCGGTTATTAAAAAATGGACATTAAACATGCAACAAAAGGCAACGTGAGTGTGTCCATGTACACATGATACTCCAGCACTTTCGGAACAGCCCCAAAACCACCACCCCCTCCACCCCCCAAGAAAAGCAGTTTTAGTTTTTCCTCTCACCTACAAGATACATTAAAAGGGTTTTTTTCTAATCTGCTGTATTTAAACTCCATGTTAAGATCTTTATCAACTGGTGCTCGACCTTCTACTGCAAGAAGAAGCTGCCCACTCCTCCAGCTGAAGTTCTTGCATTTCTTTCCCCTTCTGCAACTTTACAGTTCCTCCTAAAGTCAAAAACTTTCATTCTTAAAAAATTCATATTTCACCTTTACGATTTTTCCTACACTGTTAAAATGTATTTTTTATTTTTTTTTCAAAGTACTGTAAAATGTAATGGCCAACTCCTAGGAAAAGTTTAAATGCTTGTAAATCATCCATACTTATACTGTATTTTAACACATCTGCTGTTAATTTACAGAAATATAATGCAAATTCACAAAAATAAGCTTTATTTCACAGACATATGCATTTAGTTGTTACTGCTATTATGATGGTAAACTATTGTATGTCAGAATAACTAGTTGAACCAATGAAAATATTTCTGAGAAATAAAATGACTGTAATTTTACAGATTTCTATCATTGAGAACAACATACTTTTACTGTTAGAAATTATCAAGAAAAGAGAGGAGATGGTAAGATGGTGGCATGTGAAAGCTCATCACAGAGAACAGAACTAAGTGTTGAGGCGAAAGTTTCAAGTGTGGTTTCTTTCTTTCTTCAGTTAATTCCATTAAACACGCCATTGCAAGCATTATATTGCAAAGAAATAACACATTTACAATCTATATAACCATCTGTGCCTATATATACAATCAAAATAACCCCAGCACTTCTAAGAGAGGGGGAAAAAATCAAGAATAAGACTGCAGGCATTTTAAACAAACATCAATTCAATTTCAAGCACATTTACAAGGACAGACAAAGAACATGCCTCCATATACAGCTTTTAGTGTAAAACTCTGAAGCTCAAGTTCGAGTATAAAAGCTATTGATTTTTAGGAGATGTTTCTGAGATTAGATATGATACTCCACTTGTATGAGGAAGGAGAAAGTCAAAGGAAAAAAACAAAAGCTTCCAAAACGTGCATTCAAAAAATGATTGAAAGTTATGAGAAAAATCGGAAAATTTCTGCCGTGGATGCTGTGTGGCATTCCAAATGGTGATCTGAATTCCTGCAATAAACTTCCCTCCACTAAGTATTAACACATGTGCCTTAGTAAGTGCCTTAGTAACAAAAAAATCACAGTCTTAACCCCCTTAACAACCACCTGGAAGACCTGGTAGACACCAAAACTGCCCCCATCAGATAAACAACACTTAAAGCTTTCATCTCTGAGAGAGAGGAGAAAATCAAGCTGCTTCAGATCTGAAAACATCCACAGGTGTTTCTGTCCATCCTTCCACTGTGAGAAGACGACTCAGCGCTATGGGTCTGAAAGGATGTGTAGCTGTCAAGAAGAACCTCACTGAGAAAAGGAGACGGACACATCAAACAAAGGAGCTGAACAATGGACTGACCACCCCAGAGTCCAGACCTCAACACCACTGAATGTGTTTGATTACTTCAGAAAATGATCAACCAGCTTCTCAGACTGAACTTTTCATTGAAATGAATGGCAGCTGTAATAAAGGTAAGGAGTGGACACATTAAATACTGATGATGTCATATGTAGTTGTTGAGGTGCCTCTGTTATTTTCAGTTAAAGATGTTTTCTGTCCTGATGCTGAAAAATAGATAACTTGTTCTTAATGGCTCTTTTTGGATATTTGCCGGTGCCATAATACATTTTATATAAAGATTCTGTGGGGATGAAATGACCTTTTCTGTGGGCTAATTGCAGCACAAAAACAAATCTGTCAGTAATAGAGTTTAATCTCATTGATCATTTTAATTGTTTCATACCAAAGCAGCAAAACACTGTGATTAATTTTAATTCATCATTAAACTGAAGGGCATGAACACAGTTTAATACATAAACTGAACACCAAAATTGGTTGCTAATCATGCATTCCTGGTTTGTCTTGCAAATAAGCAGTGTGATCCACAACTTCATCTAATCATCTAATATACATTCAGTATATCTCATGCTTAAAGCGTATCTATTTGAAATGCTGGGAGTGAAGGGCTGGTTCTCTTTAGCTGCTGTCTGTTATGAATGTATAAGGTGCAGCACCACGAGGAAGGAAATATGAGGTGGTAACAACAAGCCGAATCACAGTGCAAATGACAACTGGAAAATTTCTGCCACAAAACTCGTGTCCCACTATGTGCCATTCCAGATGGTGATTTGAATTCCTGCAAGAATCTTAGCTTCCTGCACCAGACTGTGCCAACACAATTTACAAATTTGCCCATGGAAGCTTATTATAATTAACAATTTGGAGTAAAACATGGCTCCTGCAGCTCTGTTTGTTCCTTCAGAAGATGCACCCATCAAAAGCATGACTTCAGTACCTTAATGTAAGAGTACCATAAGCTATTGCAGCAACAAAATGAAAAAATGTGCTCCTATTTCCTGGTAAAGTGAATGTAGTGCACCATTACTCAGTACTGTAAAAACCATGCTGTACTGTTAAGGGTATGTTTACATTGTGTGTACTTTGGGGGATTAAAATTACTGGGATAGTACCCTTTTTTTGAGAGTACCCCAACAAACTTTTATGCCTAGTGCTGTACAAGGTGGGCCTGTGGTTAATTAGCCAGTATTTGCCATAGTATGCTATCAGCTAGGCAGTTAAACAAAAAAAAGGTAAAAAAAGGTGAACAATTCAATTTTTCATTTTCTAGTTATGGCAGCTTCAATGTAGGAGGCTAGTTGGCTAACTGGTGGTTGTTATCTTTGTTACAGCCATGTCTCTGGGACATAACGCTTCCTAGCGCAGCCAGCCACCATGCCCTAAAATAAACATCTGACTGCTGGCCACTTCATGGAGAAGATGGAAAGACAGCAAGAAATACATGCACTAAATGCAAACACCCACAATAACTGCAATCCCACTCACTTCTGCTGTGTTCTTGTTAAAGGCTAGTTTTGATTCAGGTCAAGTGTATGCAATTATGTGATGTTATGAGTGCTATTTTCTGTAATGCTCATTTTGCAGGAACCACCCTTAGGCTCTTAAAAAGGTCTCTACAAATAAATACCATTAGAACCTTTCCATTATTGTTGTTGTTATTACCATTATGGTTGCTAGTACAATCATTATCATTATTATATCTCTCCAACCATCAATAAATGACTTTCGCAGATGGATTTGCTGCCATCATGGAGCAAACCATTTCCATCATAATAAAGATAAAAATAACAATAATGTGATAATAATAATCATTATGATAATTATAATAATTTCCGATTTTCCAGTTCTGTTCCCACTTCACTCACATGCTGTCACGCACCCCTATGGCTCAGAGGTTTCCCTGGACTCCATCTCCCAGAATCCTCTGGGAGATCACATGACTCCTGACCCTCCACCATGCTCCTATCACAGAGCTCTCTCTCCTGAGTACTGATCTGTTACACCTGTGACCTCTCATTAGCTTCAGTATAAAGCCTGTGCTTTTAGAACAGTTCAGTGCGAGGTATTGCTTCTTTATAGAGCTACTGAGCGTTTATTGCCTGTGTTGCGTTTTCTGGTCTTGACTTGTCCTCTGTATTTTGACTCACCTGTTTTTGCCTGACCCCTTTTGGATTGTGTTTGCCTGTTGTTATGTTTGTGTGTCTTTACTTGCTGCCCTTTCTGGATTTGACCTGTGCCTGTTTCTTGACAATGATTTTGATTGATGATTCAAACAGTAAAGCCTTTTTTTTGTTCTTTTTATCCACAAGTGTTTGAGTGGTTCTGTCAGGTTACACCTGCCATATCTGTAAAATATGCTTCACTGTGAGTGTTCCTGATTCAGGATGGCATGGAGGGCACAGCCTAGATGGTGACATTATTCCTGCTGCTTTAAATCAAGCTTCATGCTGGGGACAGATGCACACTCAAAGTAGTGCCCTTTTTCAGTTCTCAGCATGTGGAATGCATCTGTAGGACGTAAATGTCAAAGCAGAACACCATGGAGCGTTAGCTCAGTGGTCACCAACCCTCCTCCTGGAGACTTACTTTACTGCATCTAACATGCTGCCCCTCCCCCTTTACCTAATGCTAAAGCATCTGATCCAGCCAAACATATCCTTCTGAAGATAACTCCTTGGGGTCCACGAACTCATCTAATAAAATTAATAATGTGTGCAGGGGTCATTTTGGGGTATGTTGCCTTGAGGCAACATTGTGCGACAATGGGAAGAATGATATAGAGGCGTGTTCCCTGAAGAAGTGACAACTGGCTTGTGATTGGTCAAATCCATTCCACTGTCGCACTTTGTTGCTTCTAGGCAACAGACATATTTCTGCAACTTCTCATAACAAAAAAAACTGATGATAATGTTAAAAAAGAGGTTTAAACGTGACCACTAAGAGATAGTATAACCAGGAACATGCTTTTTTGTTGACATACTCAAACTGTTCCCTTTATTGTTAACCCTGTCATTTTCTTTAAATACAGATAATATTAGTGAGTAAGGAAGTAAGGAAAATGGGTTTGTTGCCCTGAGGCAACATTGTGCAATAGAGAGTAAATGTTTCTACAAATTTAGTGTCTCTCTATCTTTGAGAACATACGGCACAGAAATACAGTTCAAACATTTCCTGAATCTGTCGCCCTGAATCAGTCACCCTTTCCATTCCACCTTACCATGAGATCATACGTGACTCACATCTGGGGTTATGAGGCTATGAAAAGGGGCTGAGATACACATCAGCGGCCTCTCACTGTGTGGAACTAGTGGATTCATGTGTCCGTCTACATTTTGTGTTGACTGATCAATGGACTCCCATTACTCATCACACAGTAAACCCTTCATTCTTCATTCAGTCCACATTGGAGAAATGGCATCCAAAGAGTTTGCAGCCATTGAAGTTGCTGCAGAGCTTTTGGAAAGAAGTGATGAAAATAATGGAGCATTTTGATCCAAAACATATTGGTATCATGTTATATGCAAGTGCATTTAAAGGCAAATTTAAGAAGATATACAAAAATAGAGAAAATGCCCTCAGACCCCAGAGGGTTGTCTTGAGCAGGTGTGGCAGACTGACATATGAACTGCAATCCACTGGAAGGAATATTTCCAGGACCAGGGCTGACCACTACATTAGTGTGTGGAGCAAAAGTCACTAACCTGCACCGTAATTGCACCTAATTCAATTAATTATTTTGGAAATTGAGTTACTCTGCAATTTTTAGCACTCGTCGTCTGAAATTTAAAGTTTTCCTTTTTTTCCCATTGCATTGATCCCATCATCACATAATTGTAGGCTCAAAATCACCTTCAAAAAATTTTTTCTGACTAATTAACAACTGTAGTTAAGTGTGAAAGCAATTATTTCAGGCATTTGCATTTTCATCTTTTTATTCTGCATAAAAATGATTCCATGATACATTATGTAGATGACTAACACTAGCCAGTGCTAATCTGTCCAGTTTTACTTTGTGGCTTGTACTCACACTGCACAATAAAATAAAAATGAATTTGTCACACTAGGATGTCATGCACAAACAAAACATGCACAGCATTCAAGATTAGGGCTGAATTTAGTGGTTGTAGCTTTTATTAAAAATCTTCAAAATTCTTAAAATCCTTGCAAAGCCGACCTAAGTTGACCTAACAGCTCATGTACACTGTGAGATGACTTTTACTGGCCACTTTATCAGAAACCCCAGCCTTGTAGCTTCACCTTACTGGTATACAGTTGATGCACAGTTGTTAGTCTTTAATCAATGGTCAGTTGCTGACCACAGAACAGTTAGTTGTGAAGTACACATGACCAAGAAATGGAAGATTGGCAGTGAAAACAATTCCTCCTTTTTGGTGTAGTTAGCAGTTTAGCACTGACTTGTTTCAACTATGGCTATAGTGATATTTTGGTGAGAATGAGGAAACTGTACAAATTACTAGCAAGAAAGCAAGGTTTACATTAGCCAGCAAATGCTGGTAGACTGGTAAATTAAAATTCTGCCAAACACAATGTCAAGTGATAAATATTCATCCAAAGTCCATATCAAATTTTATTTGGAGAAGAAACCCTCCTGCACTGCCATCATTTCATGACAGAGTTGCACTGATGTTGAACTTTATCACAAATAAAGATCCTGTTTGGTTCATTTTAACTTTGTCTCCTTGTCAATTACCATAAACACCGCATTTCACACCATTCCATATACAAAAAAAGACATGTTTTTGTCATGAACACATAAATATGCTAAAGTTAATGTTGTTTTTCAGTGTAAGAGTTAGAGTCACAGCAGCTTCTTTCTTTAAAACAGTCAATGGTTATGCTCAGATAAAAATGTGATTTCTGTCTGGTTTTCCTTTAGGAACATGGAATGTATTTGTATAGTGGAAATAATTTATGAAACCAAAATTTTCATGTTCATAGGTGAAGAAGCAAGTCAGCATTTATAAAAGTGCTTTTATTGTGTTTAAATCCTATTTTTTTATTGTGGCTGGATTGTTTGATATTGTTGCATCAGGGGTTGCTGGGCCTACAGTTTCTTGTAAATGCAGCCCCAGTGACCACACAGTGTCCAAGCAGTAGAGTTCCTTGGACATGTGCGGAACAGTGGTTCTCTCTTGCTGCCTGACAAATAAAAGAGCACTTGCTTTTAAAGGTGCAATAATTCATTCATCTTCTTCTTTTTCACTGATGCCACACTGGTGTCAGAAGTGGGATAGAATTTTTGTATTTGTCTAATAAACTTCATGATTTACAGACACTGTAACCTGCATAGAAATCTCATAGAGGAAACTAAGCAATCTAGCTAACTCACCATTTATGAACAGTACAAGCACAAAATAATGACAGTTAAACCATGTAATCTAGCTGCTAGACTAAAAATGTAAATGCTGCCTTTCTTTTTCTCTTCAATTTCTCTAGAAGTCAGTGCAGCCAAAGTGGTTTTGATGTTGGTCTTAACCTCAAAATAATAAAGGGGCCAAGAACAATTTTTGGTCTCACAGCACTGAGAAACCAGCTTGGGTCTTTTGAGATTTTATGTGGAATTTTAATGATGGTAAAATATAGCAAATGAGGAAAAAATAAGTTTTCTTTGGGGACTGTTTTTGCCTTCCAACACCCTGCATGTATTCCACCACAATGTATATGTACATATTAGGCCAAAACCTTATGTCAAAATTACAGTATAACAATATCTCAGACAGCATATTCGGAAAAAAATACATATAGTAGCATTTTGTAATGGTACTTTTCCCATCCCATCTTCAGATATCTTGCTCCTACCACCACCACTGTGTACAGTTTTGACTCTGTAAGTTTCTGTAGAAGGAGTGGACTATAAAACTGTATGCATGTCAGTGCATGTTCACCAAAGTTTTGCCCATGAGTTTGTTCTCTCCAGACATCCATCCATCCATCCATCCATCATCTAAAGCGCTTATCCTTCTGGGTCGCGGTGGGGTGCTGGAGCCTATCCCAGCTGTCATCGGGCGGAAGGCAGGATACACCCTGGACAGGTCACCAGTCCATCGCCGGGCAGACAAACAGACATATACATCCACACACTCACTCACACCTAGGGGCAATTCAGCATGTCCAATTGGCCTGACTGCATGTTTTTGGACTGTGGGAGGAAACCGGAGTACCTGGAGGAAACCCACGCAGACACGGGGAGAACATGCAAACTCCACACAGAAACGACCCTGTTCACCTGGCCGGGAATCGAACCAGGCCCTTCTTGCTGTGAGGCGACAGCGCTACCCGCTGCGCCACTGTGCCGCCCTTCTCCAGACATCTGTCACAGTGATTTCCAACTGAACTGAATGTAGTTTGGCTTGAGAAATTGTGCTGTTAAATTGCTAGTATGCCTGGGCTTTGCATGGATGCTTAGCTTTGGTTGTAACAGACTGAAGAACTGCTGAGAAACCCAAGATTGTTGTTTTCGTGGTTTTCCATTTTATTCCTTTACATCTGGTCTCCCAAATGGGACAAATAAAAACAGGAAAGATTCTGTCACGTCTCAGTTCTGCCCATGACCTCCTCGGTTGCCTGGTCCATCTCAGCACACTTATGTAATTTAGAAGTAGCTATGCACTGTGTGTCCCAGTTGTGCCCAACAATCAGAAAGCTAGCACTTCTCAAACAGTCAGGATCTGCTAAACTACCAAGCTCTGTCTTATCTCACAACTCACAGCTCAATCCTATCAGACAATGATCTCTTACCTTCTTTTTATCTCTCTTTCTCTCGTTCTATGATGACTGATCTGATCAGGGCAGGTGTAGGCCATCCATCCTACATGATACTTCTCTTATCTTTCAGACTTTTCCTGTATCTTGTTAGGGCTTTATAATATCTTTCAGTATATCGTTGTTGTCAGAACAAAACCTTGTATCTCCAAAATGAGAACTTTACAGGTAAAGGAAAAAACCTTCTTTACTTTTAATGTAAGTCAATGGAACCAGACTTTTATCAAAGTCATTTTTGGCCATTTCTTTTGGTCCCTTGGTCATCAAATTTGTAGACAATGGAAAGGGCCACAGGCATTTTCAGATTATGTCAAAAACTGAAAGATGCCAAAAATGGAGATACAAGGCTTTGTCCCAACAGCAGCGATCTTCTACACTGAATATGTGTTTTCATCATTTCCACTTTCCTTCATCTCAACAGCTTCTGAAGCTTTTGAACTTGGCAGGTTTCTATGGTGCACCATTAAGCATCAAAAGGTCAAAAGGTCTTACACTAGGAAAATGGTGACTTTGGTGTCCGTGATGGACAGTGGAGCATTACAAGTAGAAGAGGGACACTCTCATCACATGAAAGGTTGAAGCTCTGAAAGGAAGGAGGTTTTCACCTGCTCCATGGATGATACCAGCATGTGCCTTTGAGGACGCATGAGCAATTTTTGTGTGCGTTCTGGGTTTCCATCAATGAAGGCTACAAGGATAAAACATGAGCACTTTTTATTCTGATTCTTGGAATCCCATCACTAGCACACATTTTTAGGTTTCACATCAAGCTAGCCTCAAAAACACTTAGCATAAAGGACTACAAAGGAAAAAACAAAACATACACGAAGGGCACAGTTTCATCAGCCTAATGCATAATAAGTATGGCAGAAAAACAACTCAAATGCCACATTGATTAGTTACCAATGGCCAAGAGAAGATCCTTGTATATCTGATACTTGGTGAATAAAGATTTTGATTCTGATTCTGATTCTAGTGGAAAACTTCAAAAAGAGCTGTGACATACACCTGTTTATGCTAAAAGCTAGCAGGCAATGACACATTCTTGTGCCACACTGCACATATTCTCTCAGCCTTAGATCCTGTTCTTCTTAATGGGGTCAAGGATGTGTATTTGTTCCTGTGAAATGTGTTTGACCCTCTATTGCATCATGTTGCCTCAGGGCAACAAATCAACTTTCCTCAGTGACGTAACATATTTAATAGTGACAAAAGGATTTAAGAGTAATAACGAGAGGCATTTGAACCTTTGAAACCAATAAAACTTGTACTTGGTATCTTTTGGTGGACATTTTGAAATTTGTACAAATGCTGTGCAAACCTCACCTGCATGCCCCTGTCCATTTCTTATACTAATGGTCAAACCTTATTCTCTGCTTATATTGCTCTTGTGTTATATTTTTGCTATCTGCTGTTGACCAGAGGAGGATAGGTTCCACTTTTGGGTCTTGGTTCCTCTCATGGTTTTTTCCTCTTACTCTTAGTGAGTTTTTCTTCACCACTGTTGCCACTGGTAATGCCCGTGGGGGCTTGACCACATCTGTTGTACAAAGCGCTATAGAAATGACTTGATGACTCAAGTTTACATCCTTTTAACATTTAGTATCGTATAAATGCTTTTGTGTTATGAGAAATTTCTTAAATACTTAAATATGGTTGTTGCCTAGAAGCAACATAAGTATCACTTATGTAGCCACATGTAAATTACTTTTTGTTTAGAGTTATTTCTGTGTTTTTTTGTTTATTTGTTTTGAATTTGCCAATGTCTCAAAGCTTGTAACAGACAAATCTGTGATGTAGGTTAGTAAATGGTATATTTTACCAGAATCAGAATCAGTTTTGAACCGATCCTGATTTTTTGAAATTTTAACTGTTAATTTTTAATTGGTTTTTAAATGATCATTTGCTATTACATCATAGGAGCATGTCTTTGAAAATAACTTACATAAGAAGGTGAAGTAGAACTGATCTCTGTTTTTCTTGCATTTTCAGAGTTTAATGAATGATAATTACATGGTTGTTTTGTAGTTTCATTCAACATATTTAACCAAAAAATCTTGTTTTGCATATCATTTCTTTTCACCGTCCATCAATGTTGCCTCAAGGCAACATAGCCCAAAAAGAGCCCTACATTCATAATTTATTATAAACGGTTTATGCAAGAGAAGTGAATTAAACCCTTTTTAACACTTCTCTCACAATGCACACAATAGAGGGTTGGTCTAATTTGATCCATATTCAGTTACAAAGCATAAAGTTTGTTACAAGAAGTTAAGGATAAGCTAACTTGCCCAGCAACTGCCTCAGGTTGTGAGAGTCACATATGGCATCTAAATGCAAAACTCTCCTGGTTTCATTTAGTTGCCCAAGCTGTGGTGCAGGAAGTCTCTGATGGGGTGTGAATATTAATGTAGCAGAGAAGCCCTGAATGTTTAGCTTGCTAGCATTCACAGCTGGCATGCATGGAATTAGCCCACAAGTCTTGGAGAGAAAAGGGAGAGAAGCCCCTACCTGGACACAACGAGAGGCAGAATCAGCATCTTCAGCATCCTCATCAGGAGCTCTCCCGGGAACTGGAAGTACTTCACTTCCTGGAGAGAAAGTGAGACTCTCATCAACAAAACTTTAACCTTGAGATTTCGGTGCATATTGTATAATTCATAAACTCTCAATTTTGCTTAGCCTTGCTGAACTGCAATTGCAAAAAATGTTAAATGTGTAACATTAGAAAGTTTTACTTTTGACTGACTGCAAATAGAAGCCAGTGTGAATTGTTTATTGAACATGTGTGCCATTGTGGTCCCATTTGTGAAGCTTAGTTTTTCATTTCGTAAGAGACATTAGAACCCAGTCTAGTTTCACAGACATGGGTTAAGCCAGTAAACTACCAATGGTGAGTCAACGGTGAGGTGTATGGGTGGGTGATATGATTTGTTATGGTCGAGACTGTTGTTAATGTGGGTTAAATTACTGGCAAGAGTTGAGGGTAGGTGTAGGGGGGGCTCTATAATAGGCTAGAGGGCATGTGTGATTGTTCAACATATGAAGTCATGAGGTTAAGTTTGGAAATTGTTGGTGTAAATGTGGGATTATATGACTGGATAAGGTTGGGGTAAGTGTAGGGGTCAGTTATGTGGCAAGTCAGGGATACGTCATATGGCTAGAGGTGGGTTATGATTGGTTAGGTTGTTGACTGTAAATGTGGTTATGTGACTGGTTCAGTGTGGGGTAGGTGTGGGGATCAGTTACATGACTGGCTACGGTTAGGGTAGGTTCAGGGGTCAGCTATATGGCTAGCTAAAGTCAGGGATGGTTCATATAACTGGCTAAGGTTGAGGGTATGGCGTGAGTTATACTATTGGCTAAGGGTGAGTTAAGATTGGTTAGGTTGTTGCAGGTGTCAATGTGGTTATGTGATTGGTTAAGGTTGGGGTAGGTGTGGGGTCAGTTGTATGACTGGCTAAGGTTAGAGTAGGTGCATAGGTAACTTATATGCTGAAGTCAGGGGTTAGTCATATAACTGGCTGAGTCTGAGGGAAGGGGTGGGTTACTTTGTTGGCTAGGGCTGGGTCATAACGGGTTTAGGTTGCAGGTAAGTACAGGGGTAGGCTTTATTAATATTTAAGGTTGGTGTAGCTGTAGATGTGGGTTATGTGAGTGCTTAAAGTTGGGGGTAGGTGTAGGTGTGCATTATATAATTCATTAAGTTAGGAGATAGGTGTAGGTGTTTCTCTCTCTCTCTCTCTCTCTCTCTCTCTCTCTCTCTCTTTTTCTCTGACCGTAAGGTGATGCTTCTTTGCACTCAGTGTGATGTGATGTGAGTGCAGAAGTACAGATGTGATATGAATGAGGTCTCTCTTCCTTCTGTACTGCAGATAAAGCCTCATAATGATTCTTGGCAGTAGCTCTGCAGCCCACCTGCTCTGTAGAGGGACAAGCTAAAGGCTGACAGCTCTGCTATGCAGCCTCATTAGTCACAGCACAAGACACACACACACACACACACACACACACACATGCTGATGCTTGGCTCTCAAACCAGATATTTTCATTAATAAAGTCCAGGAAAGAATTCAGCCTTTTAAAATTCACAGATACAGATAAACAGGCTCGGCCTTTCTACTGTTGCTAATAATTATGTAATTACACATTAAAAAACACATGTAAAAACTGTGTAACTACTGGTGACATGTTCAGAGTAACAGATGGATTACAGAACACACATTTATTACTCTGCTTATGTGTGAAAGGGTGAGAGGAGTTGAGTTTGAATGAGCTCAACAAGACTTGTAGTTACTGACTGTAACTACATTGTGAGAGCATCTGCACAGGAAACACCAGCTTTCCTAACATTTAGCTAGCTGTTGCAGTGTGCTTGTGTTGTGACATGGTAACCAAACCTCTGGCTCTAATATGACTGTATGCTCACAGCACCAGCACATATAATTAAAAGTAATGTTTATGTAATTCATGAAATATGTGTTTTATTATGTGACCCCAAAAGCAATTACCAACATGTAATTTCACTGTACCTACATTACAACTACACAGGAACTGCCCACTTATTTTAAAGTGTAACTTTTGCATACATGCTGTGGGATATTTGTGCTGTACACACATCAAACCAAAACAAACCAAACCACAGCAATCAAAGCAAACTAAAGGAAAATAAACCAAGCAAAAATAAACAAAATAACTAAACTAAAATAAATCAAACCAAAATAAACCAAACTAAAACAAAGTAAACAAAACTAAAATATATTAAACCAAAATAAAGCAAACCAAACTTAAGTAAATCAACCCAAAATAACCCAAACCAAACTAAAATAAACCAAACCAAACTTAAGTAAATCAAACCAAAATAAACCAAGCCAAACTAAAATAAATCAAATAAAACAAAAGTCTAACTAAACAAACCAAAATAACAAAAACGTACAAATAAGACAACAATAAAAGAACACACTGTTTGTGTTGTGTCATTATAACCTGATAAAATCACATGGAATAATACTGATCTGTAACTTTACAGCACAGACTCAAAGGTAAATCATTTAAAGGCCAGTGAACCTCTGACGCTATGGTGTAAATACTTTTGTTAGGTTGAAGCTGATACTTCATCCAAACCCTCTCTGAGCTGCAGCACTGCTGGCCCACACACACTGACTGCATGTCTGACGGTGGCAGACAGACGCTGCTAAACTCACACTGTGTGTTTGGTGGTGTTTACTGCAGCTCTCGCTGAGATGGCACTGAGCTCTGAGTTTGTGTGTGCATGTGTGTGTGTGTGTGTGTGTGTGTGTGAGTGTGTGTGTGTGTGTGTGTGTGTGTGTTTGTGTGTGTGTGTGTTGCTCTCGTGCTCATCTCACAGCGGCTCAAATGTAATTTTGCACTCATGTAATCTGGGGACTGGATGTTTTGGGCTTTACTCCACACACACACACACACACACACACACACATACATACACACACACACACACATTCTCACATATGACCTCACACAGACAGAGAGAGAGAGAGAGAGAGAGATTTTCATGAAATTCGATTTTTTGGTTTTATTGGTTTATTTGTTTGTTTGTTTGTTTGTTTGTTTGCTTTGGTCCATTTTGTTTGGTTTATATTTGATTTGATTTGTTTCAGTGTGTTTTTTATTTGTTTTGTTCTGCTAAGTTTAGTTTGCTTTATTTTTGTTTGTTTTGGTTTATTTGACTTTGCTTTGGTTTGATTTATTTGGTTTGCTTTGCTTATTTTGGTTTGGTTTGTTTTGTGAACATTTGCTTTAGATTGGTTTGGGTTGAAGTGACTCGATTTGACTTATTTTGATTTGCTTTTTGTTTATTTTGCTTTGGTTTGTTTTACTTTAGTTTGGTTGGATTACTGTGGTTTGGTTCCATTTTGTTTATTTTGGTTTGGTTTGTGTGGCTGGAGGCGATTCCTTCTTCTCTTTCTGCTTTATTTGTGACTCTCTGTGGAAATTTTGTTTAATTTTTGCTTTTTCCAATACAGAGTTCAACGTGCTGAAAGCTGACCGAGGGGGAGGAGGGGGTTTATGGGGGGAGGCGGTGTGATAATGGAGGCTAAAGAGCTTTACCAGCCTGCAGCAGCATTAGCCACAGCTTAGCCTGCACTGCATCACCATCATCACTACGGGTGCGTACGCACCTCTGTGTGTGTGTCCATGTGTTACCTGTTGCCTTTTGACAGAGAAGCAGGAAAACACAGTGTGTGTTTGTGTTGCACAAAAACACACCAAATCTGTCATTCCCTGCTGAGTGGTCAGTCAAGAGGGCAGAAAAAGCTTTCTCACTCAGCATGGTGATGCAGCTAAGCAGCACCGGTCAGGCTTTGCCTGATTTTACCATGACCTTGTAGATAAATCTAGTCCCAAAATAATATATTCACCTCCCCCCCAGCCCCCTCAGTCAAATAAGAATATAATCCTTAAAACGATGTTGCTCTTCTGGGTGTAAGGCCCGCCCACTGCATTCAGCGGTCAAATATTAACAACACTGGTCTAAGATGGTTTCGCTGGTCTGGTGCTGGTTTAGCTGATCACCCAGCGTGGTCATGCTGGCTGACCAGCATACCAGCATCTATAACACAATAGCTGCATTCCAAAGCCCAGGCTGCAGCCAAGGTAGGCCAGGTCCTCGGTAAGACTGTCCTATGAAGACTTCTGCTTAGTAGCCTATTGGTCACACAAATGGAACAGTACTAACAAGGCTGCCCTGGTGACATCACCAGAAAGGGCCCTACTCTTGCAACTGCAGTGCGAAACTTGCGAGGGAACTGTGAGAGAAAATTGAGCCCGCTGCATTGAGTTTGTTGCTTTTTCATTTCTTCATGGAAATGGAGGGGGTGTTCTTATACAGTACGATAAACTACATACACGCAAATACTTCTGAATGAAATACAATATATGGGCAATATACGATATATGGATGAAGGCTTAAAATTAATCAGTCACTTTAAACTTTATGAGGTAACGAAGACGAATTCAATGACATAAACAACATGCAGTTTAAAACAAGACCAAAAAAATTCATTCATCTCAGGAGTTTGCTGCTTTTATTTTGCACTGGTGCTACGAGGCTAATGTAGCTAACAAGTAATGCTACCTTATAGCCACAAACAAGCATCACGCTATCTGAATGCCTGAATCATTACTTCCCTCAACCCACCTCAAGTTGGTAACTAATCTCAAACAGACTTGCTTATGAGGCCTCTGACACTGGATGACACACTGAAATCTATAGAAATAGAAATAAAAGCAGACAAAATTCAGACTTCATGCTAGCCGCTAATGCTAACATCTACAAACCCAATAAAAATCAAATATGCATCAATTTTCTCTTTTCTCAAAATGTAGTTTATCAACCAAGATGTGTTTGGTGGTTTTTTGTTTTGCTCAGGAGTTCAGCTAATGTAGCTAACGTGTATTGCTAGCTAATAGCCATCATGCGAGCTGAATGCATAAATTGTCACACATTTTCCTCAAAAAGTTGTTAAGTAATCTTAAGTAGACTTGCTTATAGTGTTTCTGACGCTGTATGACATACTTTTGTCTATGAACACGGACAAAAGTATGTCACGTAGCTAAAAACACTAGCAAGCTTCACACCTGGGTTTGGTCTGTACTGCTGTCCATTTCATAGATAACAGTATTTTGTACAGGGTTAGACACAGACATTACTCACAATGCTAATGAACCCTTTTCACAAAGGGCCTCGATTACTTCCGGTTTACGTGTTAGCAGGGTAAAACTCATTTCCGTTCCACATAACTACTGCAGAAGCGATGACAAAATGTTATAGTAGTGCACTATAATGCTCAAACACTGAGCTACAACAACTATATTTTAGTTTTCCTGCACTGTCGTGACAAACAGCGAGAATAAGAAGTTGATGGAAGCATTGATTTAACTTTAAACAGAGCTAAGATGCTGTATGTGTGTGATATAGCATTGTTTTTACTGCAGTTTCGCTGCAACTGACTCACATCAAGCAGCCAGCGATTTCTGTAATATTTCTGTTTTCAAAAGCAAGAAGGACCTTTTATATGTAGCATGAATTTGATGGACACCATTTATATTAAGCTAGCTACGCTGGCTAGAAGCTACTGCTAAAAGTAGCTATTCTCCCAAACTGGATTACCTGGCTAACATAAAGCAGCTTTTCCGCATCACCAGCTAATTTGGTACTCATCTTTAGAAAGTTAATGAGGCAATAAACTGTCAATGAAATAATTATTACAAGATCAGCTTGGTACAAACAGCTAACGTTAGCTGGCACATCATGTCAGAAACCTTACGTGGCTCTTTCCAGATCACAGACTAGCTGGCTATGCCAGAAAATGGAAATCAAAACATCACAGCATAACCACGATGCTAAGATACAAGTCAGCTAGGAGTCGCATTTTTGATTGCAAAGTGAAAGGTGGATGTTTTCCGAAGTGCTGCTTCAAAAATGGCCATGAAACTAAAAGAATGATGCTGTTTGGCAGATCGCTGACATAGCTAGCCAGCTAGCTTTAAAGTTTGCTACTCATACGAAGCTGGTGTTCCTTAAACTGCTAATGGTAGGCTCGCTAATTAGCGCATGTAGCTAAAGTTTTGGTTTGCGTTTATAATATAAGTGAAATCATTGCCATGCTGTAAATGTGTCACAGAACCTGCTCCACTGCCGGCTGGTGCCAGCAGCTAATGAAAATTAGCAAGTATAAGCTTCTATTAGTATTAGCCACATTAGCATGTTAGCATGCAGTTCCAAAGAGGCAAACTTCAGATGTCTTGGCTAATCAGCTAATTTGGAATGACAGGGAAATTGTGTGCTGAATTATTTGTTCTGCACTCTGCTGAATAAAAACACATCACCTTGAACAGAGTTCATTCTGAGTGAAGAGCACTGTGGTGGAGCTACTTCAGCACTTGAGTTTGTGGAAACCTGCAGTTTGCCAGTGAGAGTCATTCACACTCTACCATTCAGGTTCATTTGCTTGTCCTTGTGTGTTCTTACCCAAGGAGCTGCTGTTTTTGAGACTATAACTGGACCGAAGCAGGCAGGCTGTTCTAAACACTGACCAACTCTTACAGAGGAAGTGGCAAACAGGAAATGAAGAAGTGTGGCCACTCTGAATGCTTTGTTTTTGTCTTTAATCTGCTATTTTTTAGCCTGGTTTTAATAGTTTGACCTTCTTAGGCGTGCACTTCATGCTCTGCTGTTGGCCAGGGAACACAGCCAACCGTTTATTAGCATATCGGAAATCGGAAAGGGAAACTGCAAACACAGTCCACTTTCCCATATAGTACCAGTTACACAACTGCAACTTTTGTTTGCCGGTTCTTTAGGTAATATTTTTACCAGTTGATAGTGGCAGAAATGGTAACGGAAGGCCTCTATGTGGGGCTTTGAGCTCTGTGTAAGAAATCATAACACCACTTTCAGCACCAGTTTTGACATGCCCTTGTCCACTTCCCCTCAAGGGAGTCCCTGGTGCAATCTTCAGGGGCCATTCCATTACTTAACTCAAGTGAAGTTTATTAGCTGAGCCTTCAGAGGGGTGAGGAAGTAATGCCGACAGAACCATAGCAGTAAACTAATTTGAAACGCTTAATATTTCAGAATCACAATTTTAATACAACTTATTCCTTCTGTTATACATAACAGCTGGCTAGTTAGCAGGCTAAAGGCTACATGGCTAATGACAAAAAGATTTCTATTCCACAGTGTCCATAAGCAATACAGTTATATTCCCTGGACACTTGAGCACGGGATGTGGGTTAAGAGAAGTGCAGTTGGCAAACACCATCATTCGGTATGTCCTTCGGCATCATAATCAACACGCATCTTCAGGAGACATGCAATGACTGATGGGTAAACTTTAATTCTACTACCAGCAAACTGAAAAGCTCTTGTTCAGGGCACCCAGTGCAGTTTGAAGCTCCCTTCCAATGGAACATTTTCACTCCCTATGGCTTGGAATCACCAGATAAAATGTCTGAATACCCTATGCAGTCCAATTTGCAGGGAACTATTTGGGCAACTAGAACACACCTGAAGTCAATACATCATTATTTACAAATAATGTTCAAACTTCTCAGTTTGCATGGTTGTTAAGTGACCCTTATTAGTCCCACAACAGGGAAATTTTACATCCGCATTTTAAGCAATCCATGCAGTGAAACACCCACATACACATTAGTGAATATACACACTAGGGGGCAGTGAGCGCACTTGCCCAGAGCAGTGGGCAGCCCTATCCACAGCGCCTGGGGAGCAGTTGGGGGATTAGGTGCCTTGCTCAAGGGCACTTCAGTCACATACTGTCAGCTCAGGGGATCGAACCGGCAACCTCCCCATCACCAGGCTGGATCCCTAACCTAGTTGTGCATTCTCACAATCCTTTGTCCTCTGTCCAGGTGTGATTCACTTCTAAGTGATGAGTGGAAGTTGATGAGGAAATGTTAAAAAAGTATTTAAACAGGTCCACATCATGACTGTCATTTCAGAACTTCAGAACTTCATTTTTCAGTTTTTTACGCAATTCCAAAAACCTGTTGCCTCTTCACATTCTATCAACATAATATGACAAATAAAACAATTGAAATGTTGTGTTTTACAGCAAAAAGAATCTATTTTAGAATTTTTTTTGTTATTGATGGCCCTCAGCATCCATGGTTTTGACCCAGTTTGTATGAAACTGGCCCCTTGGGCCCATAGATAATACCAAAATGTTTGAAAACACCAATCATTATCCATTTAAGGGATTAATCAATAGCGTCATTTGTGTTACTTTATGTTTGTAAGTCACCAAAGATTTAATTAAGATTTAATAAGCATTTATTACAGACTTATGACGCATTATTAGAGCTTACAAATAGGCTTACCATAGCATTATTACCAAGTTATAAAGAATTATAAGCATATTTATAATGTATTGTGAACATAGCTTTCATTATTGGTATTAATAAGTGCTGATAAGTCATTTCCAACTCCTGGTGACCATGTGAATAGTGTTTATCCAGAATATCATGTCTTCTGTTTAGGTCTTCAGGCTTCTGAATGGCTGGTTGATGATTCCTCTGATTGTATCCATCCGTCTTGTAGCTGGTCATCTTCTTCCTCTTGTACCTTCACCTCTTTCATGCCATAATGGACCATTCCATAATGGTCTTTTCCAATGAATAAATGAGAGGTGAGGCCTGGTTTGCTGTAGGACCCATTTCTTTGTTTCTTTTGTCATCCAAGCATCTCTCAAAAGTCTCCACCAACTCCAAAGTTGAAAGGCATCTACATTTGTCCTGTCTTGCTTGTTTGTGGTCCAGCTTTCACATCCAGTAGCCTTCAAAGAAAGTTTTAAAACTACTTGAGATGCTACAGTATGAGGCACCAACCCCTCTTGGTTTACCATGAACCTGAAACAGCTAGCAGGTACTGAATGAAAGCTTGTGCTTGTATGAGTGATTCTTATTGTAAAGTGCCTTTCATGTACATCAGGTGTATTGTTTTGTTTTGATTCCACAGATTGTTTCTCTTTGGTTCTCATTCACATTCACATTTCCATTGTATTTATCTATTGCTTTCAAACCCAACCAGGCTACAAAACGTTTAGCAATCAGCATGTAAAGAGTGGGTCAACATCTTCTGCCTCGTCTGTCCTGCAAGACCTCCAGGCACGCCGCCACCTAGTGGAACAAATGTGCTAATTAACGCACTAATTCTCTGCTGGCTGAAGAGAAGAGCTGTCACTCACAGATCATTGTCCCTATTCATGGAGAGAATAGGATGATTAACTCCAGGAAAAGAAAAGACCACTCAGGTATTTCTGGTAAAGTCTGGAACACGGCATACTTGTGCACTCATCTTCCAGAAATTAATTTCATCCCTTCATACCTTCACCCCCTTTTTTCTTTCCTGTATTCGCTGCCATCATTAGAATGATGGACAGCGGCCAAACTTTCTTTTAATTAAGACTGAGGTTTTCAGTGACCTCGTCCAGTTCACAAAAATAGGCAAAATTAAAGATGATTTGTTGATCATGTTCCAGTTTTATGAAGATGTCAGCTCAAGGCAGATTCCATGGATTTTTCATTGATTTTGGGGTCTGTTATGTAAGGATATGTTTGAATAGCTGGTGAATGAACATCCTTGGTATTAGCAAAGAATGAATGCCAATATTTTCTGAATGGACACTGACAGAAAACAAAGGGCCGTTGAAAACAGATGCATTAGTGTACAGCTGTGAAGAGTGTGTCTTAGACTGCATGATTAGATTAGACTGGATAAGCTTTCATAATGTAATAGCAGTAATTAGAAGCAGACATGCATACAGATTAAAGTGTTTGTGTTGTGAATATAAAGCACAGGAGGATGACATAAGAGATATTTCTGGATCTACTGCAGGCAGCCGCTAACTGACTGTGGTAAAAATACAGTAAATATAAATATATTTTGTTGGTTCAACCCAAAATACAGGTCCAAAAGTCTAAGGCCACTGAAACTATGTCTGTTTTTCACACAAGCCCATTGCACCAAAGTAAAGGATAAAAATACTTTTTTTTCTTGCAGCAGAATGTCAAAATTTTGACTTGGTATCTCAAAATAATGACTTATTGTCTCTGTTGGCTTACTTTGAAGAAATAATTACATATTTTCCCAAAATATTGACTTTGTTGAAATAACGTCTTATTTTCTTTGACATGCTATGTTAAAATAATGATTTTCTTTTTTAAACTATAGACTTAATATGTCCAAATAATGACTTACTATCTGATATTAATGATTTACAATCTCAAATGACTGATTTTCTGAAAAGTTCTGGCTTACTATGTCAAAATAATAATTTATTTGGTGTATTTAATATTTAGTATTTAATTATCATTTAATTAGTGTGAAACAATGACTTACTACGTCATTAAAAACAACTTATTATCTCAACTTATAAGTTATTTACTGGTATTTTTGTTTAGCTTGTTTTACTGATTATCTCACTTATTATCCCTAAATAATTACTTACTTTCTTGAAATGTAATAGCACATTATTTAAATGAAGTATCTCAAAATTCTGAGGAAAAAAGCAACTATTTTGAGGTATCAAGTCAATATTATGAAACAAGAGATCACTATTTTGACATTGCTGCCAGAAACAGAGAAGAAGAAAAAAAACATATGTCAGTTTTTGTCCCCTAAGCTGGAAAGGGCTTCCATAATCTTGCATTGATTTCTAATTTAACATTTTTGGAAATTTCAAATTGTATTATCAGCAAATTTTGAGTGAAAAGTGGAATCTTTAAAATATTCAGATGAATTTCAGAATTTCTGGCATGGAGTTAAAACTTCAAACTACAAGTTGTCTCTGATAAGCAGATCTAAAGCACCTGAGAGTTGACTGAACACAAGCTTCACTGGAAGAGACAAGATAAAAAAAAGCTCCCCTTTTTATACAAAGACAATAATGTTGTCAATATCACAAATGTGCTTATTTGAACATTGACAGTCAATTCTGGAATAATTCTTCTTTGTTTCAGTTTTCTTTGTTTTGAATTAAAAACTAAATGTAATCACAGATTGTGAATGTTGTCTCAAACATTTGAACTGTATGTATTTTAGGTTGTGGAAAGCAGTTTAATTGTTGTATAAGTGAAATAAATTATTTTCAAAATGAAGCAAAGAAGAATAACAAGTCAGAAGAACAAGAGCAATGTTCTTCATGAAGCCAAACTGCACAAATCAGTCAGATCATCAACCTGTTCTGAGGGGCAGATTCTCTGGAAGCTTTTTACAGGAAACTAATTTCATGGAACAATCTAAACTCACTCTCTGCTCCTTATGAAGGTGGGTTACAAAAACACCATGCTGGGTGTTCGTGTAACCTGCCATCTGTCTCAGGATTTCTTGCTTTAGGCTTAAACTTCAAGCTTGATCTAACCCTGGATATCCTGTTTCACAAGAAAGAATCACGGGTAACTGTTTGCACCATGGTAACTTGTGCTGCATGAAGTGCATGAAGACTAATCATAGCTTGAGCATGTAAATCTGAGTTGATAAAGTTGTCATCCGCCATCATAAAATGAGTTAAGCATAGCTGCATTTGTCAGGTTTTGTGAAGCTGAAACTTAGCAAGGAAGCCTGTCTAATTTAAGCGTGCTTCTTAAGACAAACCTCAGGACTTTGGCTTGATTTTGGCACTGAGGATCACCTGCTCAGTTCAGTTCCATTCAACTGTCACAGTGTAGCTTTACAGAAACTCAGTTCATGACCCAAAAAAGCAAAGCTTCAAAACTTGAGATGACAGAATCAACAGAACCAACATCAATTCAACTTGGACTCAAACCCCAGAGACTTGAGACTCTACCTGGACTCCACATAAGACACCCATGAACTTTCACTCCAGAGACTCAAGATTCACCTGGGACACTCATCTCAGGGACTTTAACAATAAACTTGGACTCAGAGACTCATGGACTCGCACCCCAGCGACTTGAGACTTGACTCAGACTCCCACATAAGAAACACACCCATCTTGCAGAGACTCAAGACTCAGCTGGGACTCAACCATGGACCTCAGAAAACTGCAGACTCACACCTCAGAGACTCAAGACTCAGCTGAGACTCTTGTCTCAGAGACTTAAGATTAAACTTGGACTCAACCTTGGACCTCAGCAACTCATGGATTCACACTGCAGAGACTCAAGACTCAGCGGTACTCAACCTCAATCATTAAGAATAAAACTCTACTTATACTAGAATCCCACTTGCACCTCAGAGACCTAAGACACTATTTGCACTCGAACCCAAGAGACTCAGCTGAGACCTGAACTCCAGAGATTCGACCCAGGCTCTCACTCCATGGACTGGACACTCGACTTGGACCTGCACCTCAGAGACTGAAGACTCTGCTCACACTCAAACCCTGGAGAGTCAACATTCAACTCGGACTCACACCATAGAAACTTGAATTGGAATGTACATTCATGAGGAGAACATCTCTGCTGTGTATTTCCCTACAGTACAGCTGCAGTTATCGAAATAGTACATCATCTGTGTTTTAACAGTGGATTACATTCCACCTTATTTTACAGTGTGAATATGTTACTTGAGCTAGAAGTGACTAGTACACAGTGGAAAGATTCGATCTGAGACGCAATGAAGGGGACAAAAACAAGGAGAAGAAAGAAAAAAGGTGACCGGGGAAACTATGACTGAAACCAAGATCTGTATTGAAATGCAAAGTACTATACAAGTTTATTGAAGTAAAGCCTAAATTTGACGTAAATGGCTAAAAAGAAACAATGTTTTCTCCATCATCATTTATGAAGACAACAATTATTGTTTTTTTTTATCTGTTTCTATTATTCCCAAGGAGCATTTGGCAGTAAAACTGACCAAACTGATTAAGGTGACCAATTAACCTGATGGAGTTTTGCAGTATTTACTGAAAGCTTACTTCAAACCTCAAAACTTTCTTATACTTGCAATGGTTCTTCTCCTAAACAGTGTGTTCACTTCGTTTTACCTTTTAGGCCTTTTCAGTGAAATATTATAGCTGTGTGGTGTAAAATGGTCCCTAAGGATTTCAAAGGTGTATTTTGCAAATTAAAGACACTTCTCAAGGCCTACTACCTCTAAGGACTCTTCAGGGTGAAGGTTTCTGCGCTTCAGGTAAACAAGCTAACAAACCTGTCATCTAATAGCTTATTTCTGTTTATAGCACTAACATCATGAGAAGCACTTCAATTCAAGAATTCTTCACAGAGAGAAATAAACAACTAGCCTGCAAAACCTTCTGGCAAACAAAGATGCAGATCTTGTCTTAGGCATTCTTTTGGTAATGGATTTTTTCAAAGCTGTGAGTGCCACGAAAGCCTGTCTTGCTGTATTGCACCACAAGTAAGGTTGCTCTGTTGGTTGCTATATTGCCTCTCTCTTTCTTTACAACCTCTCTTTATTGACTGTTTCCTTTTTAACCACCTTCATTTTCTTGCTCAAAACCAGTAATAATGGTCTACTCACTTTTCTTTCAATGTTCACTCCACATCTCCACTCTACGTTGTACAACCCCAATTCCAAAAAAGTTGTGATGTTGTGTAAAATGTAAATAAATGTAAATAAAAACAGAATGCAATGATTTGCAAATCTCATGGATCCATATTTTATTCACAATAGAACACAGAAGACATATCAGATTTTGACATTTTACCATGTCATGAAAAACATTAACTCATTTAGAGCTTGATGGCAGCAACGCATCTCAAAAAAGTTGGCACAGGGGCAACAAAAGGCTGGTAAAGTAAGTGGTACTAATAAAAAACAGCTGGAGGAGCAGTTTGCAACTGACTCACATGACTGGAAATAAAAAGAACATTTTAGAGAGGCAGAGTCTCTCAGAAGCAAAGATGGGCAGAGGTTCACCAATCTGTGAAAAACTGCATTTAAAAAATGTGGAACAATTTGAGAAAAATGTTCCTCAGTGTAAAATTGCGAAGACTTTTGGATATCACACCATCTACCGTACATAATATCATCAAAAGATTCAGAGAAGCTGGAGAAATCCCTGTACACAAGAGACAAGGTCGACGGTCAGTATTGGGTGCTCGCGATCTTCGGGCCCTCAGGCGGCACTGCTTCAAAAACTGCCACGATTCTGTACTGGAAATCACTGCATGGGCTCAGGAACACTTCCAGAAATCATTGTCTGTGGACACAGTTCGCTGTGCAATCCACAAATGCAAGTTAAACCCGTATCATGCGAAGAAGAAACCATATATAAACAGGATCTAGAAATGCTGCCAACTTCTCTGGGCCCAAGTTCATTTAAGATGGACTGAGGTGAAGTGCAAAAGTGTATTTCGGTCCAGTAAATCAAAATTTGAAATTTTTGTGGGCACAATGGACACTGCATCCTCCAGGTTAAAGACCTCCCAGCTTGTTATTAGCACACAGTTCAAAAGCCAGCATTCATGATGGTATAGGGGGAGCATTAGTGCACATGGCATAGGTAACTTGCACATCTGTAAAGGCACCATTAATGCATTTGTGGCCAGGACTGTTGAGCAGCTAGAATCCTACATCAGACAAGAATGGGACAACATTCCTCTCCCAACACTCCAGCAATTGGTCTCATTTAGGGACTGTTGATAAAAGAAGAGGGGATGCTACACAATGGTAGACACGGCCCTGTCCGAACTTTTTTGAGATGCGTTACTGCCATCAAGTTCTAAATGAGTTAATGTTTTTCATGAAATGTTAAAATGTCGTGGTGGGGTGCTGGAGCCTATCCCAGCTGTCATCGGGCGGAAGGCAGCGTGACCCAGAAGGATAAGCGGTTTGGATGATGTGTGTGTGTGTGTGTGTGTGTGTGTGTGTGTGTGTGTGTGTTAAAATGTCTCACTTTCAACATCTGATATGTGTTTTATGTTCTGTTATCTATATCTAATGAAATATGGGTCTATGAGATTTGCAAATCATTGCATTCAGCCTTTTTGCAGGCTCTCTATCTTTGATCTCTTTATTATCCCTGTATATAATTTCTGAATGAAAGTGTATAAAAAATAAACTCTGTCCAGCGTGTCCCTGTCCACCGGTCTAAACCCTGGTGGACCCCACAGGCATGGCTGTTTCCTTATGTAATGCAGCAGCACTGTAATCATTCCATATTGAGCTCATATTACTTGAAAAATAAATGTTGATATGTAATTCAAGTGTAAAACATAATCTGCAATATATATCATCAGTAACACCATTGACCGTAACACCACTGACAAAATTACTAAAATCTGAGCTTTTCCAAAATGGTGGTCCACTGCCAGTTATGTCCACTGCCACTTACGTGATTCATCACATTGTACATAAAACATTACAAATACAGCTTTACATGTTGTAATTTTATTTCAGTTTTAATATTATTTAATGCTTAGGAATAACACCACTGACACAATCTTTTCACAACACACGAAGCTGTCAATTTTTGCAAAAATATAAAACTAACCATGAACTTCCCAGAGTTAGTCTTTCTTTCTTTGAGATATCCATACAAGATCTACATTATTGTTTTTGTTTTTGCTTGTAAGTATTTTTTTAAATGCCAGTTTATATTTCTGTATCACCACTGACAAAATAAAATTCAAATTATGCATTAAAAAACAACAAATAGGACAATAATTCTAATGCGTTTTTACAATTCAAACAAAAAAAAAAATGTTGTTTCACATAAAAATCATATGTCAGCATCTATGAAGTCACTGCTGTTGTGATGCACAACAAAAATCACAATCAGTATTTTATAAGCTAAAAATGTTTTCATGCAGTTGTTTTGACCCAACATAAATCCACCTCCATCAAATACTGTACATTCAGTTAAATAGGGTTCTTATACATGATGCCATAGAACAGTGATTCCCAGTCTTGGTCCTGGAGGCCCGCTGCTCTACACATTTTAGTGTTCTGCCTGTTCCGAACACATCTGTTCCAACTAATCAGCTCATTACCACCAACCCTTTACTGAGTTGAAGTGGGTGTTAAAGAAGGGAAAAGCACTAAAACATGCAAGGAAGGACCAAAGTTGAGTGCAATAGAAGAACCACCTTTGGTTCCCTAAAGAACCTTTTCAGGATGCTTTTACTGGAACTGCATGCCCAGGCCTAGTCTGCAGCAAAATCTGCTCTAAGAAGGGTACACCTCCTCTAAATCCTGCCCGTTTTACTGTCCAGAGAACTATCGATAACATAAGCGAAACAAGCTAGCAAACGCTATCAATAACTAAGGGAACTGTTTTTCCTTTGCAAGAGATAATGCTTATTTTTAACATATCGCTGTTGTCGGAAGAAAACCTATCTCCATTTTTGTTGTTTTTCAGTTTTTGACTTGAAACAAGGTGAAAAATACCTGTTGTTCTTTATATTGTGTGTAAATTTCATGATGAATGGACCAAAACAAACAACCCAAAATTACTTGAAAATAAGTCTGGTTCCACTGACTTACATTAAAAGTAAAGTATGTTTTTTCCTTCGACTGTAAAGTTACCATTTTGGAAATTAGAATTAAAGTTTTCGTCCGACAACAGCGATATGTATTGTGATCTCTGTCATTGTGTCACACATCTGCATGTTTAATTGGAGGTTTTTGAGGGAATTTTTTACTTATTTATTCTACTGACTGGCTTGCTGTCCCAATGATGATGATGATGAGCACCATCATCCCCTGCTTTGAGCTCCACCTTCACAATTGGTTTAAAAAAATCACACTTAGTTTAGTTTCGCGTCCCACCCTAATAAATCCCTGCTCCTCACACATTTAGGCCAATATGGTTGTGCCCAGGCGTTCATGTGTGGCCCCTTGGGACTAACCCAGGCTGAGAAACATTTAGGAACCTTGATATTTAAGAATGTAGTTCCATTGGTTCTTAAAATCTTGTCCCAAATTATCTTTATACAAGAATCTGGACCCGGTGGTGGCACCTGACAGCATCTAACACAATCTGTTGGAGAATTGATAAGAACTATATGAAGTGAGAGTGATTTATTGGGATTTTGAGCAAATGTTATTGCAAAAAAATATAGCTGCTTGTATAATTATTAACCTTAACCTTAGCTTTTCATACAAATACAAGTTCATGCAAGTTTCCAGATTGGCAATGTTGAGACAAGGCTGCTAGCCCATCCATAAAGTGGAGCAGCAGTGTGAACATAAGGCCTAATTCCCTTGGGTTGCTTAATTTTTTAGTTTTGCTTCTATGATAAATCTGTCCTAAACTGGTTGGCCAAGGTTCTCTGAGGTTCTGTTACAACTCATGTGTCATTTTTTTTCTCAAAGTAATGTCCCTGTATCCATGGTGATGCATGTTCTTTGTAAGCCTGTTATGATGTCAAGCCTGACCTGTGGGACCCTTGCACATGATTTGGCCTTGTAAACGTTTTATGAAAGGCATTAATTTGAAGTAATCATGTTTAACATGTAAATAGGAGGGACAGATGAGGTATGTTAAGAGGTTCCATAAATAGGACAAAGGCTAGAAATCTGCACTTGCCAATTATCCACAGGCCATCTCTAGACTAGGTAAAAAAAAAAATAAAAAAAATCCTATACCTATCTAAAGCATGTTAACTGGAACAAATACTGGAAGATACTGCCATTGGCAACATTTGCTCTGTATCACAGCTGTGAAGATGAGGTGTTTACAATTTAATATTGCAAACTAAATCTCCTATATGTTGCGGTCACTCACAATGCTCTGCCATCTCTTAAATATCTTTCAGAAAAATGGACTCCAAATTTAAGAGCCTGTTTCAATCTCGTTGAAATGACAGACAGCATCTCCCGTGGGCTTTAACCTGCACTGAGGCTAAGCAGCTCTCTTGCTTAATATACAATTACTAAGAGCATTTGTATGATTGGACAGTAATCCCTGAGCACCACTGCAAATGGCATGTGGTGCTTTTATTTTTAGACAAATTCCAAAAAGAATAAGGTTTTGGTGAGCGTCAGTTTAACAGCTGAACAAAAGAAACAGCACAGTTTGTTGATTGCGCTGGTTCAGAGGGTCCACATGGACAGAATTAGCCCTTTTCTGGACAAGCTTTGCTTTGAACGCCCAGCTTTCCTTTTCAAATCGCAAGGTTTCACAAATAGATAAAAAAAGAAAGGTTCAATTAAAAGAGTCAATATGCTTTTAGGAGCCAATATGCCAGCTCAGATGATCTTTAGATAAGCGGCTGTTTTTGTGCTTGTGGGAATATTCTATGCTTCCATGTGGAGTTGACCTTGAGTGTAAGTGGTATGTGGATTTAATTTAAATCCTCCAGGCTGAAGTTAGATTTAACGCAGTCCAATAAAAAAATGTATGAACTTCCAAAATAGCAATTTTACCAGAAAATGCAAAAATGTTCCTAACTATTAATGTCAGTTTATGTACCAAGATTTGATTCCAACTAATTTTAGACCATTCCAGTTGATGTTCACACAAAACAATATTTAACAGTAGTATTGAAACAGTGTGAGTGAAAAAATAGATAGATGATATGATAATATCAACAATATATCACAAACATCAATAGTGTTTTAGAGAGAAATAGCAGAATACAGATCATAATTAAGACATGCAAAGGTACAGACAGTGTAGGGGGAATGGTGGTTAGATGTTAGGGGTTAGAATGTAAGAATAGTGGTTGGGGTATCAGTTAGGAGGTAGAATTTAGAGGACAAGGAGCAGGAAAGTTGTGAGGTAAGAAAGCAGCAGTTGAAGCACAGTGGCTGCTCGTAGCTGCAGTTGTAGCAAGTATGTCAGTAATCCAACTGTTCTGGCAGCTGGGGATGGGGATGTTGAATTGAGCTGTGTTTGATAATGGGATGAGGAGACATAGTGAGTAGGGCAGTGCTCAGCATGAGAACTATATTTTTTGTTTGGGAATGAGTTGAACAGAAATACTGGGGATAATAAATTGGGTTGGCTTGAGTATGTTGGGTAAGACCAAGTGGGAATTGTGAGTTGAGTTGGGTTGAGTATGTTGAGTAAGACTGAGTGGGGAGGGTAAATTGAGTTGGGTTGAGTATGTTGGGCAAACCGAGCAGGGATTGTGAATTGGGTCGGGTCGAATATGTTGGGTAAGACTGAGTGGGGATTGTGAATTGTGTTTGGTTGAGTATATTGGGTAAGACTGAGTGGGGGTTGTGAATTGGGTTGGGTTGAGTATGTTGGGTAAGACTGAGTGGGGATTGTAAATTGGGTTGGGTTGAGTATGTGAGTAAGGCTGAGTGGGGAGGGTAAATTGAGTTGGGTTGAGTATGTTGGGCAAACTGAGTGGGGATTATGAGCTGAGTTGGGTTGAGTATGTTGGGTAAGATTGTGTGAGCATGGTGATTTGGGTTTGGAGCATGATGGGTAAAGCTGAGTGGGATGGAGAGTAGGAATGTATTAGGAATGGTGAGTTGGGACAGGCTAAGAATGGTGAATGTGTTTAATAATAAGAAAAGTGAGTAAAACTATAGTGGGCATGGTAAATAGGGTTGTAAAAAGGGTAGTGAGTAGGCCTGTGTTAGGTACGGTGAGTTGAGGATGATAAGTTTGGTTGGGTTCTGAATGATGATTACAGCTGGATTCGAAATGGTGGAGGATAGGTAAGATGAGCAAGGCCAGGTTAGGAATGGGGAGTAGAGCTAATTTGGGGCTAGGCAGTGTCAGTAGGCCTGGATTTTGTAATCATTAGCATGTACGAGGCCAATCAATCTGATTAGAAATTTCAGGACTGGAACCTGGATTCAAGATCCAGGGAAGAAGTCCTCTGGCGTAGGGTTTTGGATAGAGAGTAAGGTTGTGTTGAGGTTTAGTTTAAGTCAGAGAGGATGGGTAAGGTTGAATTAAGGTCAGTAGGGGTGGACTGGAGACGGCCATCAAAGGTATGTTGGAGATGGTCAGAAGGATTGGTTTGGAGATGGTGAGTTGAGGTGTGTTTGGGTTGGTTTGGAGTTGGTGAGTGGAGGTATGTGGTGGTTGGTCAGCAGAGTTGGTTTAGAGATGGTGAGTTTGGGTTAGTAAGAAGGGTAGGTTTGGAGGTGGTGAAGGGGGATATTTTTGGGATTGGTATTTGTTTAGAGATGGTGAATGGAGGTGTATTGGAGTTGGTCAGAAGGGTTAGAACGTTGAGTATGGTCAGAAGTGTTGATTTGGAGATAGCTTAATAGAGCTATCTTGTGGATGGTCAGTAGGCCTGGATTAGAGAATAGGACTGTGTAGGGACTAGGAGGGTTGTTTTAGGGCTGAGGCTACTTCACAGTAGCACTTACCTGCTCAGAGAGCTGCTTGGTGCGCAGAAAGAACCCCAGCAGGCACCCGATGATGACAGCCAGCACTGAGAGTATCAGCAGACCGTTCTGTTTGCAAACCCCCTTCACCCGCACCCATACTGCATCCAATGCCACCGCCATGGCCACTCCTTGACCTGCACCAGCCAGTCTAACAAATCCCCATCCAGCAGGACCCAGGCCCAGAGATGCTCACCCGCCCGCACTCACACAGGAATAGAGGGTGGGGGATAGATGCAAAAATCGGCAGGCTGAAAGGTTAAAGTTCACCAATCCAACACCGTCAGATGTTTTCTATCACCCTGCCTATTGGCACTCATGGGTTTTGTCACTTTTCTCTAGGACTTCCCTTTCCCGCTCTCTCGCCCTCCCTCTCTCACCCACAACATTGGACTAAAGAGATCATCATTCTTTCCAGGCATCCTCTACAAGCCCCACCCACCGAGCATGGATATTTTCCACCCACTTCTCCGCCCTGGCCAGTAGAAATACAGCGATGGCCGGTTCATTGCTTGCGATTGGCCATCTCAATCCTATTAGAACTGGCCAGTGTAAAGAAGCCTGAAGCCTGGATTATACAGCCGGCCACACTGAAGGAGGGGGAGTGTGGGAGAGATAACATACACAGAAATGCAGGAGAGCAGAAAGAATAACTCACCGAGTGGGTGTGTGTGTGCGTGACAGAGTTGGGGCTTGACATACAATGGGATAATAAAAACAAACGGAAAGCAAGAAATGAGGTTGGCGGGCAATTTCTGCAAAAACATGGATACACCTCGGACAGCTCATTGTCTTTTGAGACCAGGAAAAGAATGGACGGTGAACATCCGGAAATTAAGGATACAATTGTTTGGCTGAATGTACCAGAAATAGGTTTTAGATTCAAAAAAGATAACACAAAAATACTATTTGAAAAACGCTTATTTTAGGGGGTTTTATTAAAGTCGTTGTTTAATTAAGTCCATTTTAGAGATTTCTAGATTATTTATTCACTGTACAATCATCTTTATTCATTATATCATACATTGGTACATAACTGAAGGTCTCTTATGTGGAAATCACAAATACTTGCATTATTATTTGTAACATTGTGCAATAAACACTTTCTTAGGACTTTGTTCTGCATATTATTGAGCATCCATTATCAAGTCACCTAGTGTCCACTGACTGCCAGGGTTTATTGCTTTAGAGCTAATAAGAGTTCAATAAGTCACTAACACTTTAAGATAACACTGTAAATTACTAATTAAAGGCTAAACAAGTTTTCATTTATGACTCATATTCTGGTATAAAGATTGTGGCTTTTTTGTTGCCAAAAATGTACAATCTGGGAATATTTTAAGTTAGTTTCATTCCATTTTAACAACCCATCCTGGATAAACTTAACTTTTAAGCTTTCAAAATTTTTGCAATCAAAATATCTTGAATAGTTACTGACATGCTGAGTATTACTGACTTATTAAACTGTTAATAAACTCTTATTACTTCCAATGCAATAAACTTCAGACATCACCAGATGCTACATAGAACCTGTAGGGATAACATTTTTCCAATTATACATGTCTATGATGTGAATTTAGGTGGATTCATACTGAATAATTTGCAGGTCATAATGAATAAACCATGTAGAAGTGTCTAATTAGGGCTTTAGAACAAGGCATTAATAAGCCCTCAATGCATGTTACCTAAAGATCAATACAGCTGATATCATTTCAGAGGACCCTTAGAATGTCAGGAAAAAAAAAAAACAAAGAAAATTTATGACAGGAAGAAGAAATCTTCAAGATTCTACACTATTTGTAGGTTGCTATTAAAATTTTAACAAATTTGTGACCCTTTGAGGCCTTTGCACAAAAGGTTCAGATTTGTTTTTAGTTCATTATTTCCACTGAAGTTTGTATTCACATGACTCTGAGGTGGATTTGATCAGCTCATAAAAGGCTTTTTAACCAACTTGTGGAGTCCATGCCAGCTCGAAAGCACAGTCATTAAAGCAAAACCGTACCAAATACTAATGAAGTCTGAAATTCATGTTCAAATTTCTCAGCATTTGATTTTTCACTCAAATTGCCATGATAATAATACAATTTGTGATGAAAATCTTTTGTAGAGTTGTTTTTTACTAGTGGTCTCAGATTTATGGTCCTCAGTACATGTCTACATAATACGTAATATGAACATATGAGTCACATTAAGGTTTTTTGAATAAGTGAATGAATTAAAATCACTTTTCCACTACATTTGATAAATGCAGCAGGTGAAAATCATCAACACTGTGTCTGGACTGATGCAGAACGTTTTGGAGACATTCGAAAGTTCATCTTTAAAATAGTTTGGTGCTGTGAAAAAGTATTTGCCCCTTAATTGTTTCAGATCATCCACTTCATTTTAATAAGAAAAAGACAACATTACTAAACACAAAATGCATCTTTTAAATGATCATTCCATTTATTGAAGATAAAGATTTATTCAAAACCTATATCACTCATGTGAAAAAGTAATTGCACCCCAAACTTAATAACTGGTTGTGCCACCATTGGCAGTAACAACTGCAGTTTGTGATAACTTGTGATGAGTCTTCTACATCACTGTAAAGGATGGCCCACTCTTCTTTGCAGAATTGTTTTAATTTGGCTATATTGGAGGGTTTTCGAACATGAATTGCCTTTTTTAAGGTCTTGCCATGGCATCTCAATGGAATTCATGTCAGGACTTTGACTCGGTCACTCCAAATCCTTAATTTTGTTATTCAGAGGTGGACTTGCTTGTGTGTTTCAGATCATTGTTCTGCTGCATAACCCAACTGTGCTTGAGCTTTAGGTCACAAACTGACAGGCAGTTATGAGAAGATGTTGAGGTCCTGCAGAAGCAAAGCAGCCCCATCATACTACCATTACCATGTTTGACTGTTGGTATGATGTTCTTATGGTGGAATGCAGTGTTAGCTTTACACCACATGTAAAGGGACCCATGTCTTCCAAAACGTTCCACCTTTGACTCAGTGGTCAACAGAATACTATCCTAAAAGTTTGGGATCATCTAGATGTTTTTTGGCAAATGTCTTTGTGTTCTTTTTGATGATCCGTGGTTTGCACCTTGCAGCTCTCCCATGGATGCCATTGGATGAAATTGGGAAGGGCAAATACTTTTTTCCAGCACTATACATCCTCAGTAAGTGATGGTGCTGTGCCACAGGGACATCAGCCCTCATTAAATTGCACTGCATGTTCTGCCCAGGGTCTCTAAACTGTTATGGCTACAGCTATTTACAGCGGACAGACGGCTACCAAAACTGTTATATATATATATGGCTGTCAAGTGTCTGTCATCTATAAAAATGGACAAAAGTTCAGACAAATTTCCGGCATCAAGATGGCCTTTTAGTAATGCGACATACATTTGTTGAGGATCTTCAACCTGATGCTTCAGTTTGTGGAAAAATGAATGGCTCTGAATTGTAGCACTCCACAGTAGCAAGGTCATCTTAATGTCCATTAAAACTGCAATGATTTCTCTTTAGGGTCAAGAGCCCATTGACTGACCTCTGTAGGCTGTACCAGGAAAGCTAATGGAGCATTGGCGGCAGCATAAGGTCATCCATTAGTGACCAAAATGTACTGCGAGACTCCATGGAGGAACATTTTGAAGGAAATAACTAAATGAGCCCAGGTGGATTTGATACAAGACATACAAATATGTAGACAGACTGACCAGAGGATGGCAGATGGATGGATAATCAGATGGATGGAGAAAAAGAGAAAGAGCAGTGTTCACTATGTACCACAGGTTCTCTTACTCTTTAATTGAAATTAGGAATATTATTTGAGGAAAGCAATTTGCTGGAAAAAGCTCTGAGGAGGACATCATTTCTGACAAAAACAAATCCTCTTAGGTGAAGTCCATTTTAAAACAGCAGATAAAACACTGCAGGATGCCATTACTAGAGCACCAGCAGACTGTGGTTCACTGGAAATACAAGAACGCATTCAAGAAAGTACTCAAGAGAAATGAGCTCAGCCTGCAATGTAATTTGCCAGTAGTAGTACAGTAGTACCAGTAGTAATGCAGCCATAATGGCAGCAGTGGCAATGGTGGCCTTAGTGGCAGAATTTGCAGAAGTGATAATAGTACTAACACTGGCAGTAGAGTTAATAATGACAGTACTGGCAATAGTGTGAATAGTGGCAGTAGTGGTAACGGGAATAATAATGGCCATAATAGTAATAGTATCCACTGGCAGTGGCAGTAGCAGGATTAATGGCAATAGCAGTAATAGAGGCAGCAGGGGTAACAAAGGCAATAGTGGTATAGTGAAAGTAATGGTAATAGTAGTAAATGAGTCAGTACTGGCAATAGTGGCAGTAGTGGTATAGTGGAAGTAATGGTAATTGTGGTAAATGTGGCAGTACTGGCAAAAGTGGCAGTAGTGGTATAGTGGAAGTAATGGTAATAGTGTTAAATGTTGCAGTACTGGCAATAGTGGCAGTAGTGGTGTAGTGGAAGTAATCGTAATAGTGCTAAATGTGGCAGTGCTGGTAATCATGGCAGTAGTGATAATAGTGATAATTGTGGAAGTAGTGGTAATAGTAGTAAGAGGTAATAATGACAGTATTGGCAATAGTGTCTGGTGTCATAATAATGGTAACGGTGGTAATAATGGTAATACTGGCAGTAGTGGTAACAGTGATAATTGTGGCAGTAGTGGTAATAGTGATAATAATGATAATACGGACAGTGGTGGTCTAATGGCTGTGGTGGTAATAGTGTTAATGCTGGCAATAGTGGTAATAATGGCAGTAGTGGTAATAGTGGCAATAGTAGTAATACTACCAGTATTGATATAGTGATAATTGTGGAAGCAGTGGTAATAGTAGTAAGAGTTAGTAGTAAGAGTGGCAGTAGCAGCAGTATTGATAATAATGGTAGTATTGGCAATAGTGTCAGCCGTGGTAATAATGGTAATATTGGCAGTTGTGGTAAGAGTGATAATAGTGGCAGTACTGGTAATAGTGATAATAATGGTAATACTGACAGTGGTGGTCTAATGGCTGTGGTGGTAATCCTGGCAGTAGTGGTAATTATGGCAATTTTGGTAATAGTGGTAATCATGGGCGTGGGGTAATAGTGGAATTGCAGCAGTGGTAACAACAGTAGTATCAGCAATAGTGTCAACAGTGGTAACAGTAGCAATGTTGAAAGAGTGGTAATAGTGGCAGTAGGGGCAGTAGTGGTAATAGTGGCAGTAATGGTAATAGTGTCAGTCGTGGCGGTATTGGTAATAGTGTCAGCTGTTGTAACAGTAGCCATGGTGGTAATAGTGGTAATCATGGGCATAGTGGTAATAGTGGAGTGGCAGTAGTGGTGATTATGGTAGTATTGTCAATAGTGGCAATAGTGGTATTAGGGGCAATGGTAATAAGAATGGTAATACTGGCAGTAGTAGTAATAGTGGCAGTAGGGGCAGTAGTGGTAATAGTGGCAGTAATGGTAATATTGTCAGTCGTGGCGGTATTGGCAATAGTGTCAGCTGTTGTAACAGTGGCCATGGTGGTAATAGTGGTAATCATGGGCGTAGTGGTAATAGTGGAGTGGCAGTAGTGTCAGTAGTGGTATTAGTGGCAATGGTGGCAATGGTGGTACTGGCAGTAATGGAAATAGTGATAGTAATGGTAATAATTGGCATGTTGGTAGTAGTTGTAATAGTGGCAGTAGGGGCAGTAGTGGTAACAGTGACAGTGGCAATAGCGGCAGCATTGGCAATAATGTCATTTGTTGTAACAGTGACCATGGTGGTAAAATCGGTAATACTGGCAATAGTAGTAATAGTGATAGCAGTGCTAACACTGTTGGTAGGAACAGCAGTCGCTCCACTTGCAGCAGTAGTGGCAGCAGGAATCGCGGCAGAAGCAGCAGCAGTAGTGATGCTTTATGAGCAGAGTTAAGCCCCATGGCTCAGCTGTACCGTCTGCCCCTTTTATTCTCATAAATGTAGAGGGACGCATACGCTAATCTGCTGCTGACCCCGAAGCTTGCACAAATTCAGGTCGCTTTGTCCTCCGAAGTCTGCTGCACTCACAGATGCATGCATACTCAATACACACTTTTGCGCAGCTCTTCTTATCACTTGGATACAATCATCAAAATATTATTTAGGACAACATTTTGTTGGATATTTTTATGTATCGATGTTTCTATTTTCTCATGCAGCATTGCTGGGTGTAATCCAGGGGAGAATGTAAGCCCTGAGCAACATGCCTCCTGGACGAGATTTACAGCCTGGTTTAAAGAGAGAGAGAGAGAGAGAGAGAGAGAGAGAGAGAGGGAGAGAGAGCAAAATCCCTAGTGTTGCAGTCCAGATAAATAAAAATGAACACTGTAATGATTGATTCAACATGTTATTTCAGATGAAGGTATTTTGTTGAGTATCAACGTGTAGTAATAATATATACCATATGTATTACATCTGAAAGAAGCTACATGTAATTTTGTGTTGTATATCGCTACTGTCAGAAGAAAACCTCGTATACCTGTTGTCTTTTACATTGTGTGTAAATTTCATGAAGAGTGGACTAAAAGAAACAGCCCAAAATGAACTGGAAGAAGGTCAGATTCCATTGACTTACATTAAAGGTAAAGTAGGTTTTTTCTTTTTCCTGTAAAGTTACCATTACAAGTACAGTACAAGTCAGAGACTCCCTTTCATTTATTTAATTTCCAGTCAATGTGGCCATAAAGTACAAGTTATTCATTTTTCAGGAGATAGTTCTGAGGAGATTAGATGTAAGATGATCTACTTGCACAAGGAATGAGAAAGTCAAAACTTTCCAAAGTTTCCAAAACTAGAGTTAAAAATAGCAAAACAATGAGACTCCTAACAACCACCTGGAAGACCCGGTAGACCACTAACACTGTCCCCATCAGCTTTCATCTCTGAGAGAGAGGAGAAAATCAAGCTGCTTCAGATCTGAAAACATCCACAGGTGTTTCTGTCCATCCTTCCACTGTGAGAAGACGACTCAGCGCTGTGGGTCTGAAAGGATGTGTAGCTGTCAAGAAGACCTGAAGAATGCTGAATATTCACTTATACCAGTTTTGCTTACAACCAGTTTTGTTTTTAGTTCTCTAATAAAGGTGATTTCAATCATAATTTAGCATTAATGTTGTTTGTATGTGTAAAGCCCACACACAATAATGCATCTTTGCTGCATTTTGCAACAAAACTCTTCGAATAGACAAAATAAAAAAAAACAAAACAAAGAAAATTGACCACCCCAGAGTCCAGACCTTAACAGCACTGAATGTGGATTTCTTGAATGGTGAGAAGCAGAAAATGCAACCGACTTCTAAGACTGAGCTTTGGAGGCGTGTCTGCAGATTTCTTTGAGGAACTGAAAGTGAGTCTCCTCAAAAGAATGGGAGTGATAATAAAGCTGTTGAAGCTTCAATATAATTTCCTGTAAAATTTCATTTTTTATAAATATTTAGAATAACTGAATACCTTCTAATTAATGGCTGAACATTAAACAACTTGGTAGGTGATATGGTGGTGATAAGGCGGTATTTTGTGCAGATTTACTGTACTTTACATATAGGTTACGTTTTGCTCTTTCACTTTTTAACTGGAACCTTTGTAAAAAGCACTTTATGCAGTCAGGAGCCTTCTGTCCTAACATTGTAGGTTACCTTTATGTTTTGTCCTGAAAATAGATGCACACACAGCTGTTCTACTTCCTCTTATCCCACCCAGGAGACCAGAGGTCAAGCCCACACACACACAGCACTGTCCACACACGTCTTCAGCCTAATCTCTCATTTCAAACACAGCCGAGAGTCATGAATGAATGAGATTGGATGGGGTTTTATGTCTGTCTGTCTGTCTTTCTGTGTATAACATGTAGGGTGGGTGTTGATCAGGCTGTCTGTATCTGTTATTATTAAGGATAGACAAAACTTTAGTCCAGAATTAGAAATTTGGTATAGCCACTTGGGATTTTACTTCAAATCTACTGAGAATAAAATGTTGGACATATTTCCCATTATTATCTTACTGCCATGCCTCTTTTAAACAGTGAAGTGGAAATGGAATGAGGCAGGTGACCTCTCCCATTGGTTAGGGCTTGGAAGATTCACTGAAGGCCTTATGGTTAATGTCAGATTAACCGCTAACATAATTAGGAACTAATCTGGGATTCAACCAATCATGTTCTAAATCCAAGTTTAATTTAAAATGTCCAAGAAACGTTTATGAGAATACTATTAGAAACCCATAGGGATGTACTATTGTAGGGATTTTTTTTCCCTTGTTTTGATTATTAGGCCTAGCTCTAATAATTATGGTTCAGTAGAACATGCAATTTATGCAAAAATGGACTAGATACTTTGCACTAGGCCAGAAAAGGTGTATGTTATGACTAACTTAGCTTACAACCAGGCTGTAAGACACATTGGTGCAATCGACCCCAATAGAACAACAGAAATTAATGTGATCTGAATCAGAAATCATGGTGGATAAAGCTGTTTGTAGAGAATGAAAAATTGAAAAACTCAGTAGTTGAACACAACATATTTGCTTTGTTCAAACTGGAAATAATGTAGCAAATTGTTACTTTATTAACTTGCAAGTCAAATCAGTTTTAACTGTGCTGACTTGAGTTCAATATCTGTAACTAAGCACAATTTTTGGAGATAATATCCACTTAAACACATTTTTCCAACACTGATAATGTCCTTTTTTTATCAGATTACCTGTTAATGGAGCTAGCTTGCTACCTAGTTAGCTTGATATGTGCATGGCATAGGCTAAGTTGTGGCTTGGTGATTAGCTAGCTGTTCAAGCTAACCTATTAATGTAAGCTGCTTTTAATTCACAGCATCCTCCACCTTTCATTTTAACTAGCCCGCACCCTCCATCCCACCTACCCCGAACCTACCATCCCAATCTGCTGTTTATACCAATGACCACTACCATCCATTCCAGTCACCCCCACTCTTCATCCTAACTACTCCATCTTCTATCCCACCTATCCCCCACCCTTCATCCCAACCACGAACTCACTCTCCATCCCCACTACCCCTACAACCCACCATCTCAACCACCCCACCATCCTAATAACTCCCAACCTCCATCCTACCTCCCCAATCTCCAACTTACTCCACCCTACTACTCAGTACCAACTCCCCCACCCTTCATCCCAGTCACCCTCACTCTCCATCCCCACTGCCCTTACAACCCACCATCTCAACCACCCTAACATCCTAATAACTCCCCACTTCCATTCCAACTACTTCCCCAATCTCCACCCTACTCCACCCTCTACTCAGTATCTATTCCCCAATGCTTCATCCCAATTACCCTCACCCTCCATCCTAGTCACCCACTTACACTTCATGCCAACCACACCCCACTATCCATCCCCACTACTTCCTCTCTTTATCTCAACAACCCCTATCCTTCATCCCACCTAACCCTTTAGTGTTCTTCCCACCCCATCCCAGTTACCCCACCCCTTCCGAACTACCCCATGACCATCCCTCCTGACTAAACCTATCCTCATCCCAACCAACCCCTGCTCTCCACCCCAACTATTCCAACACATCCTATCCCAACTAGCCTCAACCCTCTTACCCTCTATCTTAAATATCCCCATCATACCCTTCCACCCTTCACCGCCAGAGAATTAATCCTGTGGTATGTTTTGTCATCTGTGACGTTGCCCCAGACTCCATGCTCTGTAATCCCGCTCTTTTGCCAGTATTTCTCTCAATCTGGTTTCATCAGGCGCAGATTATCGGAGATTAGATGTGCCTCTCTCGGGTGCTGTGCACACGTTCATTCATTAATATTATTAATGTCCTTATTCATCATGCTGCACATTATAGCGGCACATTCATCCTGCACACGACATGGCATGACAACAGTGCAATCCATTTGGACCAGTTAATGGCACAGTATGTGCCATTTTCACAGTTTTTACATGGATGTCCGGGGGGTTTAAAAGAGCAAGAGCTCTAAGAGCCTAAAAACCCTTTCAGTGAATGTTTTTTTTAACCTAAATTTAAAGAACCTTCACATAATGTTGATGTTCTATACAAATTAAAAGATTTTCCTTGAACTGTATCTCCAAGCCATGAACCATTTAGGCACCTTTAAGAATGCGTGGCCATAATCTGATTTTTTCTATATGGTATCTGGGTAGATTCAGTCATGTGAGCACTCCCTTTGGTTGAGACTTCATAAGATAGACTGTCTTACATGTCCTTCTAACTACCAACATAATATGGAAGTGATAGAGGAATCATAATGAGTTGCAATTTTGCAGGCTGCTTTGAAACCTTGACTATTACATTCCTTTTTACAATGGAACGGAGAAATTTTCTTCAAGAGGTTCTAGATACATCACTGACTGTAAATCCTATTGCTTTCCCATTAGTTAGGCCTTCAGGGGCTAATAAGCCAGATTAGTCACTAATGTAATTTGAGAGTGAGAGTGGAATCAACTGATCAAATCTTGATTTCCAATTGGTGGGACCAATTTTGTGAGAAAAAAGGGCACTCTAGGCCTTCTGACTGTGAATACAAATCATAGCGTAACCAGGCATCAGTCAGTTAGGAATGTAAAACAGCAGCAGCTCTACGCCAGTATCCTTCACTGAAAGGGTCACTGCAAAACCGATACACGGTAAAATATATGTTAATTTCTGTTACATGCTTTAAACATGCTTCAAACAGAGCAGCCAAAAAATGTTCATGTAAATTGCCGTTAGATTAGCTAATATACTATTAGAATCCCATAGGTGTGCTAGCAGAAACTTGCTCCAATAGTCACGGTTCACCAACGGCTACAGGATTAGACTTTCCAATATGAAGAGTCATTTGGTTCATTGCTCTGGAGGTGAATGGTCATTAGTAGTGAGAGCTGATTGGCCAAGGACTTTCCTAAAGTTGAGCTTTAAGCTTCAGTGACCAGAGAATGGAAACACTGCTGTATCCAGACAAGCTCAGTTCAGCACAGGATTCTCTTCAAAACATCAGACACCAAGGCTTTCATATATCACCAGACTGCCTCAAATCCACTTGGTACTGAAATGAACTCTGATAATTCTTTCTTTCTGTCTTTCTTTCTTTCTTTCTTTCTTGGGATCATTCAATTCAGTAATAAACACTACGATTATTATTACAGAATATTCTGTCTTGTTTAGGGTCTTCAGGCTTCTAAATGTCTGGTTCAGGATTCTTCTGATTGCTGTTTATTTTGGAATGAAACTTTTCTTTTTAAATTATTATAATTTACTAACTTTATCACTACATTTTATTTGTCACCCTCTCACTAGAACTTTTCACAACTGTTCACCATCCCCAGCAACACAAAGTTTTGTATCATCACATGCACTTCTTTAACATAAAGTCTTGTATTTGTTTAATACAATATACTTATACAGCATGATCTACTAATCTACTGTATGATCTAACGATGTACTTAGATGCTTGTATGTTAAAGTCTATTAGCATGCATAGAGTAACACTTAGTGTAGACGTTACCATGACAACGAGCATTGTGTAAGTCCAGTCAGAGTGAGACGAGCAGCAGTGAGCAGTGCTTGTGTTTTTAAAGGCTTTAAAATGATGTCAGACTCAGGAAAAAGTCCTTCACATGTCCTTATTAAAGAAGGCCGTGAGGAAGACGTCGTGTTCTGAGACACATAAGCTGGACGTCCGTCCCACCGCCGTCTATTAAAGATCAGAGCATAAACTTCGTCTCCTCTGCACACCAGTTTCTGCTCCGCCATGTTAAACTTTCCGATTGGGAATGTAATCAGATACAGGAGTTTACATTATTATTATTCTTCTATTTAACTGATTATTTACAGGATTACTCATCTCATTCAATCGAATAGAAATTGTATTCCAAATGGCGACAGTCAGACTAATTTCTGATTGAGGTGTATACATGGAGATATTCTATTCCGATTGAGCTATTAGTCAGATTTTTAATGGATTATCAAGCCGCATGTAAACATGGCTACTGTCAAACATCCGAAAAGTGTATTTGGATTAGTCTGCTACACTGAAGGCACATGAAGGTCTACATTTCCCATGAGTCTACTGTGCGCAAAGACGTAAAGGCATTACTCGTGGATTTAAACCGTGTATGTTTAAAAATGATATTTTAAATATAATAATTATAACAATCATCATATTTAACAAATTTAGTCATGAGGATGCAGGAATTATTATTAGTGGTAATTCATTCTTCTCCCAACACTGGAAAGGACATTACACCCCCGGTGCCCCCAAACCTGTTCCTATTGTTCAAGTTATGATTTGATGTAATAATATTCTTTCTCAGTCTTAGTCTGCCTGTGTACTGGTAGTTCTTGTTCTCACTTGTTCCCGCTGCAACTTTTTCAAGGATGTTCCAGGAACATTAGGAGAGGTTCTTCATTCACTCTGTGTAATCCAGGTTAATTTTTAGCTCATTCGCTCTGTGCTCTGTACAAAAAACATGTTCATATCTCCACATCAAAATTCTGCTCTGATGTGAACTACATGGCTCGTGACCGTTTAACCATTTAACACAACCTTCCGACTGATCAGCCTGTCTGGAAGAAATAAAGTGTTGTGCTAAGACTGGGACTGGCCTGAGAAGCATTTTACAGGCTTGGAAATATTGTTGGTGTTTCCAAGTAAGTACTTGAATATTATAATATTCTTAGCACCATCCTTAGGACGGTATTAATTTTTAATTAAATCCTTTTTGTGATGGACGTCCCACAGAGGCTGACTGTTTTTTCTTTACCCAAATAAGAACAATGATATGGGTTCATTTTAAAATCTTTAAGTTTTCTTAGTCAGATTAGCTGATTTACTGAATGTAGCCCATTCATAATTCATTGCGAACATAGATTCAAGTTCAGTTGTGTCGTGAATGAAATAAACATAAATATCATTCAGGTTTCAGGATTCTGTGAATCATTTCAGTGTTTTATACAAAATTGGTACAGTTTTAAAAGCTACACTACTTAGCTATCCTGCCAGCAGCTAAACAAGTGAATCAGCTTCCTCACCTCAACATTCAACAGTCAAAACTATTCCTAAAAATTAACACATATTTGGTTATTTCTCTTTGTGTAAATGTTGTTTGCCATTTTAATATCTTTCACTAACTTGTCTTGCTGAAACTTTTCAAAGAAAATGAGGCTACCTGCCAAACAGGGGGTGCATGACTGTGTTCAGCTAACATTCCAAGGGTACGGCATGATATTTTAGGGCCTACTATCAAATGAGTTAAATAATAGCTATTTTCTCCTAGTTTGATGATAAAATAATTTGTTAAAAACAGTGATAAATAAGCCTGTAGCTCTTTTTCTGGTGGGGTCTAAAGCATTGACAAAAAACCAGAGCCAGTTTAAGGGGAGTCTGGCCCCTTCCTACTTCTCCCATTATATAAAAATAGGTTGCCTGCAAGCAAGCCCTCAATAAATAGAAGAGAACAGAGCTATACAGCTAAAAAAGAAGAAGTAAACATGTTCCTAGACATTTATATGGGAACTTCCTTTAATGTTTGAAAACAAAAAAATGGTATTCCATCTTTTCATTTTTCAATAGCAAACAGTTTTTAAGCTAAGCTAAGACTAGAAAGCTCAGTGGATTGTCTAAAATTCTACAGAGCTCAGTCAAAACCAGTGAAAAGAATCAAGCCATATTAGAGCATAAGGCAGTGGCACAAGCTTGGAGCACTGGCAATGGTTAAAATACCTGACTTTGCTAGCACTGGATACAGTGTTTGTTAGGTTATGTGAAGCTGAAACTCAGTCAGATACACTGTTGAACAAGATTTGACTTTAAATAAAAAAGACAACAAGCATGTTTGAGTCTATGCTGGTAGAAATCCTGTGATCTGCTTCATTGCTGAATACATATTGCGTGCATTGGATCAATATGCTTTATTAGGGCTGTCAAGCTTCATTGCTGGAGGCTCTCACACACCTGTTTCAGCTCATCAGCTCATTACCAGGCTTCAGCAGGAGGAATGCTCTGGGAGCATTCAGGACTTCACATAAGATTGCATAAAAGAAGCTGGCACTTATTCACGAATGTGCTTAGGATGGAATCATTAACAGCTCAAGTGACTGACACCAAGACCTTGTTGTAAATCTTTTCCTTTACCAAGGAGGAAGCCTGGAGACCAGAGATAGGCTTCCAGTGGTCTGGTCAGTCCATTTTAGTTGGTCGGTTCGACAACAGTTCTGACATATGTTCTTTTATACCTTGTATTTCCCCTGCAGCTCTTTGCACATCTGCTAAAGACTGAATCAGGCAGTAGACAGTCTATTGCAAAGACATACAAGCAGCTGGCTAAACAAATACGAAGTACAACAGATATTCTGTTGTAAATAAGGACATGCCTACAATTGAAAGGCTTAGCTGAAGTTAACATCTGATAGCCATATGATCAGTTATTGGTAAGCTCTGCAATTAAAAATAGAGAAAAATAGAAGGTAAATGAGCAGAATTACTGAAGAACTAGCAGTGCAGTTTGATGACCACCAATGAGGACCTGAAGGCTAGAAGCCTTGGCTAATTAAACTTTTAATAAAACACCATGAGCTATAAGAAGCTAACTTGGTATTCCCAGTATGGCAGAGGCTGCAAAGAGACTGAGAAAGACGTTGTCGGAGGAAGTGAGGAAGAGAAAAAGAGAGAGAGTGACCGACCAAGAGACAGGACAAGAGTAAATCTCAGACTGGCTTTTAACATTACTCGCTGGCGAGAGCTAAACAAGATAAAAGAATACAAGACTCACGGCTAACAGGAAAACAACGAAAAGTCCTCCTTTTTTTCTTTCTTTGTTTTTTTTTTCTTGCTTTGTTCCTTCTTTTCTTTTTCTTCTTGCATTGGTTCTCTCTTATTCTTCCTTTCTCTTTTTCTTCTTTCCTTCTTTCCTTTCTTTCTCTCCTTTTCTTCCTCCTTTCCTTCCTTCTCCTCTTTCCTTTTTTCTCACTGTCTTTTCTCCCTTCTTTTTATTGATCTTTCTTTTTTCTTTCTTCATTTGTTTTTTTTTCTTTTATTCTTTCTTGCTTTCCTTCCTTCCTTACTTTCTTTTTCTTCTGCCCTTCTTTTCTTCCTAACCTTTTCCTTTTTCTTCTTCTTTCCTTCTTTGCGTCCTTCCTTCCTTTCCAATCTGTGCCTTTTCTTATGAATAGTGTTTTATGATATTTTTAGGTGCCTGTTTTGTTCATTAGGTCTTTTGTGTTGCTCTGATTAGGCTGTTGCTGTAGCAATAGGGAATGCTAACTTGAGATTCATGTGAAGTGAAAGTCTCTAATATAACCTTTAACCAGTCCCTCTACAATTAGGCTTTCAGGAAATTCAATGGATGTATGTTCATGATTGGCTCACTGTGCCTCTCAGTGGTTTGTATTTTTTGTTCTTAATGGGAGCTGGTTTAGGAGCAGAAGAAGAACGTGACATCCGCAGGTCTGAATTACTGAAGGGCAAATGCGTCACTCTGCACTCAGTAACCCAGCAAGGGACGCTGCTGGAAACATTTCTAAGTAAGAACTTTCTAACCTCCTGGTCCAGGCCTAAAGTAAAGAAAATGAAGTGCTTACTCACTTCCCTTCCACTCTTCCACGCTGCAGGCCAGTGGTGAAAGGATAAGGGGGAATGATTTGAGTGCTTCACTGCTTAATATTCGTTCTAGTTTCTTTCAGAAAGACTATTGATTTATTTCATAAACTGAAAAGTATTCAGGTCAACAGTACAGATTAACCCAACTGGAGCTCTATAGTGCACATCCGGAGGCCTGACCGTTCAGGCCTACTTATCTAGTGATTCAAAGAATTGTATATTGGTGGGTTGGCATATGTTGGTAGTATTTTTTTAACATTTGCAATCATCATGATGCTGATCATTACAAGCTCTATTAAGTTACGGCATGCATGGACGTTCTAGCTTCAGCTAATCAATTAAAAGCATCGAGTCACTATGCTAGCTCCTGTACTAAATTTAACTACAGCTCTTGGCTGTGCTAGTAATGGATGTAAAGGGCCATTACAGAGAAATGCCAGCAAAAAAAGGAAAAAGTAGATGAGGAGCCCAGTGGAGTAATGGACTTCTGAGAGCTTCTAGTGGAGCAGCTGATTCAGATGGAAATGACAAAGCCTAAAAGTAACACGACAAAATATTTATTTCGATATATAGACTTGGATATATGGTCTCTAAAGCTGGGGTTACACTACACGACTTTTACCACGTAAGTCAGCGCAAACGACAGAGCAAACAGCGGCAGCAGCTCCACTTTTGTTTATCTGGATCTCCTAGTAACGGAAAACATGAGAATTTACGTGAGTTTACGCGAGTTCAGTGAGTTCCATTCGGTTCAGCAATAGTTTAAAAGTTGAGTATCGAGTAATTCCTAATCATTTAGTGTGTAATCACCTATATCTTAGCCACCTAAAAATCTGTAAAAAACCAGTCAGATAGAGTGAGATACATACATACATACATGCATCATCTAAACCGCTTATCCTTCTGGGTTGCGGTGGGGTGCTGGAGCCTATCCCAGCTGTCATTGGGCGGAAGGCAGGATACACCCTGGACAGGTCGCCAGTTCATCGCAGGACATCTCTAGTGTGAGATGCCCAGTCTTTTTATAATCTGTTGAGACTTTAAAAGTCATGTACTTTTGAATACCCAAGGCTTTAGGCTATGTTCACACAGCAGGTACAAGTGGCCCAAATCCAGTCTTCTTATTATATGTGACAGAGATGTGCCGCCTGTGTGACAGTGTAAACAACAAAACACACTTTGAATCTGACATTTTCAGTTCCGATTTGAGACAATTTCGTATGTGGTAGTGAAATCCGATACGTATCCAATATGCGGCAACGCGACTCAGTCTGAACAGCCAGATCGGAATTCATGCGACGTTTGCGTCAATCCAACTCGACATTCATCACAATTTTGCACTGCTGAGACCTCATAAACATTTGAGATGATGTTTCTGTACAAAGAATTAGAAGAGACGCATCCAAAACCCTCCGTGTTTGAAGAGATTTTGAAAGAAATGGATGAACGCAGCTGTAGGAGAACAAGGCTGCAGCATCAAAGAACAGTTAAAAGTCTGAAAGCAAAGTTTAAAGAATCCGAGGACACAAACTAAAGAAGTGACCGTGCCCTTTTTACGGCTCGACCACATTCTGTGTGATGAGTCCAGCTGTCAGTCAGCGAAGCTTCATGATGGCTCCTGTGATGCCGGTGAAGATGAAACTGAACCCTCCGGGAGCGACTGGCGTTCATTGGCAGTCGTGATTGTTTACCTCTGGATGAGCCGTGAAGCAGCGTGACGCGTTGTTCTTTTGCGCATTCGGGTCAGTTTAGGAGCTGATCTGTTCAGACTGATGTCACATACAGATCACATTTAAAAGATATTGTGAACAGCCAAACAAACAAATCATGACCATGTCATTTTTTCTCAGATCTCTGTGCCACAGTTGCTGTAACTAAAGAACATTCCTATTCCCATTGTCTGTTTCAAAGATCACCTTCACCTTCATGGTCAGCCACTGCTTCCTGTTTCTGTACACTTACAAAAAAAGGTTCTTCAAAGGTTCTTTAGTAAGGTTCTATATAGAACCATGAACACTCCAAGAACCTGCTTCACTCCAATGAACCCTTTAATCATGCAAAGTGTTCTTTGAGTGTTCATGGTTCTGTATAGAACCATTTTCTTTACTAAAGATCCAAAGAGTGAATATAGCAGTGATGAGTGGCCATGAGGGTCAGGGATGCAGTCTCACATCCTGCTCTAATATACAGAGGTGTGGCTAAAATAAGGCTCCGTCTACAGATTAAAACTCGTTGCATTTCGGTCGTGATATGAAGATGTGGGGACAACATGTTTTGAATAATGACACACACTTCCCAGTAGAAACCTATAAATGATGATCTTGCACAAACCCATTTCCAAAAAAGCTGAGACGCTGTGTAGAATGTAAATAAAAATAGAATGCAATGATATGCAAGTCGTTTAAATCCTATATTTAATTGAAAATAGTACAAAAACAACATATCAAATGTTATGACATATCAAACTGAGAAATTTTATTGTTTGTTGAAAAATATATGCCCATTTTGAATTGATGCCAGCAACATTTTCCAAAAAAGTTGAGACAGGGCATGTTTACCACTGTGTTTCATCACCTCGTCTTTTACCAACACTCTGTAAAAAAGTAAAATGTTTTCCCATTCTCGCTTTCATTTCAGCTGCTCAACAGTTCAGGGTCGCCTTTGTTTTATTTTTCGTTTCATAATGCACCAAATGTTTTCAGTGGTGACAGGTCTGGACTGCAAACAGGCCAGTTTAGCAGCCAGACTCTTTTAATATGGAGCAATGCTGTAATACATGCAGAATGTGGTTTGGCATTGTTCTGCTGAAATAATCCAGGACTTCCCTGAAAAAGACGTCATCTGGATGGCAGCATATGTTGCCAAAACCTGTATGCATCGTTCAGCATTAATGATACCTTCACAGTTGTGCCAGTCACCCATGCCATGTGCACTAATGCACCCCCTATAACATCATGAATACTGCCTTTTGAACTGTGCACTGATAAGCTGGATGGTCTTTAGCCTGGATGATGCAGTGTCCATGATTTCCAAAAAGAATTTCAAATGTTCATTTGTCAGACCTCAGACACTTCTTCACTTCCCCTCAGTCCACTGTAAATGAACTCGGGCCCAGAGAAGGCGGCAGTGTTTCTGGATCCTGTGTATATATCGTTTCTTCTTTGCGTTTTAGAGTTTTAACTTGTATTTGTGGATGCAGCACTGAACTGTTTCCAGAGACAGTATTTTTCAGAAGTGTTGCTGAGCCCATGCAGTGATTTCCACTACAGAATCATATCTGTTTTTAATGCAATGCTGTCTGAAGGTCTGAAGATCATGGCCAGCAAATACTGTTTTTTGGCCTTGTCCCTTATGTACAGAGATTTCTCCAGATTCTCTGAATCCTTTTATGATATTATGTACCATAAATGATGAAAAGCAAAAGTTTTTTGCTATTTTATGTTGAGAAACATTATTCTTGAATTATTGCACTATTTGATGGTGCAGTCTTTCACAGAGTGGTGAAAGCCTCCTCATCTTTACTTCTGAAAGACTCCGCCTCTCTGAGATGATCTTTTTATACCCAATCATGATACTGACCTGTTGCCAATCAAGCACAAGGTGTTTTTTAGCATTACACAACTTTACCAGCCTTTTGTTGCCCCCGTCCCAACTTTTTTGGAATGTGTTGTTGGCATCAAATTCAAAATGGGCAAATAGTTTTCAAAAAACAATAAAATTTCTCAGTTTTAAAATGTGACATGTTGTCTTTGTACTATTTTCAATGAAATATAGGGTTTAAATGATTTGCACATCATTGCAATTTGCTTTTATTTACATTTGCACAGCTTCCCAACTTTTTGGAAATGGGGTTGTATATATTTAGCTTATTACTATCTTTATTAATGCAGTTTAAATTGATCATAATGTAATGCTAGTAAATATCAAAGGTCTAAATATTTGTAGTTTAAAATAGTTCCTTTACTGCGGGACAGCAGAACTAATTCAGAAAAAAGAGATAAACTCCTCTCTTTTCTACCACTTCCAATGACTCAAGGCCATTTTTGAACATTTGGAGGGTCTAAAAGACATCCTGCTTTGAATAGAACAAAAAATTAAAGGGTCCTTGTCCTGGAAAACCGATTTTTTTTCTTGCTTTTTTGAAATAAAACACGTTCATGTAAACTGCAAACAATGTGAACATCTCACAACAATCCACACACAGAAACTAAGCTCCCTGTTTTTATGATGTCACGACTAAAACAGACTAAAACAGTTTAGCCCCGCCGAGTTACGCTGAAAATATAAGGAGTGTTTTAGCCTGGGCTGCTTTTTGAATGAGGCCTAACACAGTGCAGCCAATCTGAACAGATATCATTTACATATATGTCTTAAAGGCACAGCCAGTTTAATTCTAGGGAATAAAGAGAGGTTGGAAAATGGTAAAAAAGAACTAAAGCTGTAAAACTATACAAACAATGCTTTATTTTTGTAAAGAAAAAATGTAAGATTATAGCAAAAAAAAAAAACAGCCTTGCTCAAAATATACAGTCTTAATGTCCTCAATTTATGCCCACTTTGAGTCTTTATAACCTTTCATAATTACCCATCTCATGATTCAACAGCAAGATCCAAAATAAACTTTCAAATATCTCTGCACACAGCCTCCACATATGAGCGCTACCATATACTGTTTTTTACAAATGTGGTTCAATTATCTCATCAAATTCCATTCATTCCTTCTTGTTTTTTCTCTGAAACCGTTGCTTTACATCCAGTATAGCTTTGATTATTTTTCAATGTCAAAGAACATCTAAAACATCTAAAATGTGAAAAATGAACTTGATCCTTGACCAGTATCTTCATGAAACCCAAACGCTGAATAGTGAATGCAGGGATGTGATACAGAGCTCCGGCTTTCTGGTAGGCATTTCTTCCCTGTGTGTCATTTGTTTCCTTGTGAAATCTCATATACTAGTTTTGAAGAGTGCCCCCCACTGTGTGGGCATTAGATTGGAGCAAACCTCCATGAAGTCTTGCAGTGCCAGAAGTGATCTGACAATGAGAAGATTTGGGGACAGCCAAGAGAAATGTAGGGTGGACATAGACTTTTTTACCAATCCGGTCCAAAGTGGGATGCGATGGACAACAAGTCTGCTTTTAGCCCCAGTTATAATGCTGTAGAAATAAACATTACCTCTGGCGAGAGAAAAATAATTCTGTTAGGTAATGATAGTGATTTGAATTAAGCATGTTAAAAGAGTAGTAGAGGAATTGCACTGCAGGATTTAGAGTGAGTGAACTCTTGTTAGCACAGGAAATACCCAAGAAAACTACACAAACAAGTGGCTAACTGCTAACAGGCTAACAGGCCATGCACCCACCATCCACCACAAAACACATTTGATTCCATGTGTCAGTCCACCTCCACTCTCTCAGCATGCTCTCAGATTCTTTATCCTGTAAATGGGTGTTATTTGAGCATCTGGTACTGAAACAGCCTGGACTGTGGTGGATTTCACCTGTAGCTGGAGAACTAGCTACATTAGCATTAGCGTTGCTCGGCAGGATACAGCTTAAAGCACCACAGAACATTACATTTTTAATCTTTCTGTAACTTCAATACAAGTCATTCGAATTTATGCTTTATCCTCTAAATGGGTGTTTTTACTCATCAGTTCGCTAGAACTGAGCCCGTACTGCAGTGTGAGAGGCACCGTGCACTTGCATTAGCTTAGCCTAGCTGGCTACAGCTTAAAGCACTACAGAACAGGTTTGATTTTGGCTTTCTGTCAATCCACCATCGATCAGTCAACTTTGTTCTCACTGTTGTAAGTTTTTATCATCTATACTTGTGATATCAGAGCACCAGTTAGTCAAATTGAACCTGCACTGGGGTGTTTGGATCTCTTCAGCTATGCTAAGTTAGGAGGCTCCAGCTTCAGACACCAGAGAACAGGTTTAATTTCATCTTTCTGCCCCTCAAACACCAGCCGCTCAACTTCGCTTCCTCAGATTTGAGTTATTATCATTAAATTTGTGTCAGTAAAGCTTTTGTTAGTCAGAATTGAATCTGTTCTGTGGTGAGCAGAGCTGGCAGCATGCTAGCTAAACTAATGCTAACCAATTATTCTTTCCTGGTCATCAATGCTGTTTAATATTTAGAAATTGGTGTTAAATTGAAGCTTTGACCTTTATTGAATGCTGGGTTTAAAATCGTGCACTGCTTTCAACCAATCAGTAAATAGTTATGTAGTTACTTCATCCCACTGAACAGTTCTGTGGCCCGAGTACGGTTAGCTAACCGTGCTGAGAAATCGAGCTGAGCCTCATTTTTATGCGCTCAGTGATGAACCGTGTCCGTGTAGTGGAAAAGAGGCCAAGGTGTCCCCAGTATTCTTGATACAAGATCATGTCTGACCCCATGACTCTGTGTAGTTTTCTACCCTACATCCATAGCGATGTAAAATAGTAATGAGACTGACTACACAGCAAAACCCCCATGTTTGGCAGCCAATTAGAGGATCCATTACAATCTAATAGATCCAATCAAGGCTCTGGGTTTTATCCTGTCGTGCTGCCAAGCTGTTTAACATGACCTGTCCCAACGTTCACACTTGCAGTTTTGTGTAATTCAGTGCACATTCATGTGTCATGAGAATTGACCACATTGGAGAAAAATAAAACATAAATTGTGGCCTGTCTAAAAGTTATGGCACACTTGTGTTTTATTATGTTTTATTTTTTCCAATATGTTAAACTCTTCAATAATAAAAATAAAAACTGTGCAATAAAATTTGCAGAAAAATTTAGAGATTAAAGTTTCTTCCCTGTAGAGGACACGTTAACTTATTTTCACTGAGAAAATCAACAAAATATGTAATTTGATTGGAGACATATAAAACTTTGCATAATATATTTATTTAAAATGTTAAGATCTGAATAAAAAAAAACGAAATCTGAAATCGTTCTTACATTTAAGCCTTAAAAGTCTTGTCATGAAATTGCAAAACTCCGTCATGGCTCTGTAAAAAGCAGCGCATAAGAAATGTAAAAGCAGTATGCTACATCTTCCTAGATTTCCCGTGATTTTCCGTCATTTTAATTGCGCATAACCATTTTTCAAACTCACTTGATCCCTTAGAATCAGACAGGCTGTTTTTGTTTCTGTGCCTTTAAGACTGATGTATGTAAATGAGCTCTCCTAGCTGTCCTATATTGTGTCTTATTCAAAAAGCAGCCCAGCCTGAAACTCCTCTTAAGTTCAGCGTGAATGGGTGGGGCCTAACTGCTATTGGCTGAATAGGTGGATATATGTAAATGTGATCATTTTCATGAATGACATCGCAAAAACAGTGAATTTAAAAAAGCATCAAAGTTTCTATTATTGGACTGTATGGACTGGACAGTGAATGCTGTGTTGTAGAATGTAAACAATGTCAGTTTTCCAGATAGGGGCCCATTCAAAGCCTAGCAGAAGTGCTGTTCTGTGCTCTTGTTTTCTCCTGAGTAGGAGAATTCAGAGATCACTGATCTCCAAATTAAAATGTAATGTATTCTTGAACAGACAAAAAGTCTACTGTAAATACTAGATTTGTCCTGAGATATGTTAGTAAATACATTTCCAGTTCCGTAAATTCACTTCGGCACTGAACTCAGCAGCAGAGATGTTTCCGGATATCACTGCTCGACACTGCCCTCTGTTGGTGCACAGGCTGCACATCCCTCACACTTATTTCAGAGCATGAGCCAATGATTTTTGCAGAGAAAGTATTTAACCGAAGCTTTTAAGCACAAATGGACTCAGTATGTGTCTATCAGAGCACCTCATAGCAGCAGTGAGCGTGGGAGTGCAGCACTGAGCACAACTTTATACAAATCATTCAGTTCATACGGATTAAAATTCATTAGCAGTTAGAGCTCGCTACGCTAGCCGGTCAAAGGTCGGCCTGGATCGGGAAATACATTTAAATCTCATCTACACCAATGATGAGGGCATGTCAGTGTGAGAGAGAGTGAGAAGAATAAAAAGAGAGAGAATAAATGAACAAATACCAGAGGCAGAGTGCTGTCATCCCTTACAATGAAAGAAGGACTTAAGTACTTAAGTTCATCAATAGTATAAAGCACATACATATAGTACAATAGTGCACTATATACATACAGTACATACATGAAAATCATACATATAATACAATAGCACAGCACATAATATAGTACATACATACAGTACATACATGAAATACATATAATGCAATAGTACAGTACATACATACAGTACAATAGTACAATCACTGCATACATATAGTATGTTATGTACTTTGTTGGTCCTACAAGGGAAATTTGTAATTTTGCTGCCTAACTAGCCCAATCTGGGAGCATCACTGCCTGTCATATATATATATATATATATATATATATATATATATATATATATATATATATATATAGTACATACTTATAATACATAGTATTGTACATACAGATAGTACAATAGTACTAACACCAAAAGTACATTTTGAGTTTCATGTATTTTACAGAAATACATTGAAAACATAATTTCCCTTTTAAGGTAAAGCTGTAGGAAATGTATGCGCTTTTGATAAACCAAGGATGCGTTTAGTGTTTCTATCTGTAGGCTTTAAGAAAACTGTTCAGCAGATAGCATGAACAGAAATCACACATGTGCCTCAAGGAACCTTTTATGTGGTACAAACGCGCCCTGTTTCCCAACCGGGTGGACATTTATCACAGATGAAGAGATGTCCTTCATCAGCTGTAGGAGCAAAATGCTCCTAGAACTGTAGAAAGTGGACCTTCATTTATATGTGAGAGAGAAAGAGAAATACTGATTAATACTATTTCATTCTAAGTGAAGTAATTTGCTGATGTGCAACACTGAAGCCCTTTATTTAAAGCCCTTTGCTTTATGACCAGGTTTAGAGTTTTTAACATGAGATTTCAAAAGAAAGTACTCTTTTTTCAAGGTAGGCTAAATCTTAGAAAATATTTTCAAATATTCAATGTAAAATGTTTTTAAGAACCCATTAAATGAATCAAAGCAATGGCAGATTGCAGCGAGCTTTTAGCATGCCAGTGGTTTCTGTTCCAGAGCTGACTGGGTTGAATTTGGGAGATAGAACGGGTCAGGAGCTTTCACTCACGTGGCTATCGAAGCAGCAGATGCTATAGAAAGCAAATATCAAACAGATATCAAACCTAAACTTCCATTTACTAGTAATGCTGGAAAATTCAACCTTTCACATGTGTATCATATTTTCAAGTGTTCATACCTGCCCAGAAAAGCAGGATGTGATGTTTAACTCTCTAGAACCTAAACCTAAAAGGCTGACTGGACATATCTTTATGTTCTGACTGCAATTTGGTGATCTATTACACTATTATCAAATGATTTATATGATTTGGTTCAGCACAAACTCAGCTTTTCAGTAACACCAGTTATTAACACAAATTTGCAAGATAAAAATAGTATGCAAAGGCATAAACATGTAAAAACTGGAAAATTACTACCAATCATAAGCAGTAAGACCAAAAACGTGAACACAGTTATATTTATAAAGATATGAAAGGTGTTAATGGCGTGTGAGGTACTGCGTAGCCAAGCAGCTAACCTGGCAGTCAGTAAGTTCTGACTGATGTCATATGATGTGTGTTTTTTTTTTAAACTATCATTATTCATTCAATTTTACAGTACTTTGACAGAAGAAATACTTTTTAGTATACATTTTAGATCTTCAGTGCCACAGTCTCTTTTATATGTGTTTATTTATATCCAGTGGAGAAGAACTGTTAAGGTTCAAGCTAAGATACTGCCAAAATGACAATTTCCCACACTGTGTTTGTGTCTGGAAATTTGTAGTAAAAATAATAATAGAAATAGAAATAGTAGACAAATCTGTTAGTTAACAGTAAAGTATGTTTTCTCAATGATAAAATTACAATAATTTAATTTCTTAGAAATTCTGCTTTTTACTGTAATTTAACAGTTTAACTAGCTCAGCTACAAACATACAGTATTTGCCATCAAAATAACAGTAACAACCATTAAAATAAACACAAATATCTGTAAAATAAAAGTAATTTGTTTTTCGTGAAGTTATATTCTATTTCTGTACACCGTATATATTAACAGTTTATTTTTGACAGTTAATAGTTTAACAGTTTTCTATTTCTGTACACAGTATATAAATATAGTATATTTTGAAATAATTTGAAAATATCAGCTGCTTATCAACATTGTACAAATGTCTGGTTCCATTTTCTTCCACTCAGTGTTAAGATTTGCATGGTTTTGTCCTAATATGTATGGCTTATTTACACCAATCAGCCATAACTTTATGACCACCTCCTTGTTTCTACACTCATTGTCTATTTTATCTGCTCCGCTTATTATATAGGAGCACTTTGTAGTTCTACAGTTACAGACTGTAGTCCATCTGTTTCTCTGCATACTGTGTTAGCCTGTTCTTCAGTGGTTAGGACCCCCTCAGGACCACCATAGCACAGGTATTATTTGGGTGGTGGATCATTCTCAGCACTGCAGTAACACTGACATGGTGGTGGTGTGTTAAGGTGTGTTGCGCTGGTCTGAGTGGATCAGACACAGCAGTGCTGCTGGAGTTTTTAAACACCTCACTGTCACTGCTGGACTGAGAATAGTCCACCAACCAAAAATATCCAGCCAACAGCGTCCTGTGGGCAGCGTCCTGTGACCACTGATGAAGATCTAGAGGATGACCAACACAAACTGTGCAGCAGCAGATGAGCTATCGTCTCTGACTTTAACCTACAGGGTGGAACAACACGGTAGGAGTGTCTAATAGAGTGGACAGTGAGTGGACACAGTGTCACTGACCGTTGAAGAACAGGGTAAAAATGTATGGAGAGAAACAGACGGACTACAGTCTGCAATTGTAGAACTACAAAGTGCTCCTATATAGTAAGTGGAGCTGACAAAATGGATGAGTGTAGAAACAAGGAGTGGTTTAATGTTATGACTGATAGGTTTACATGCATGTAACTGTTTTATTAGAAACAAAAAAAAAGTAGTGCAGTATACAATTTGTATCTGCTGTACAAAGCCCTGCCAATTAAGAGGTAAATGCAGCTGAAGAAGTAGTAGAAGTAGCACTACTGGTGGTGGGAACAAATTGGCCTTTAAAAGTTCACCAAAGATAAAGTCTATGCAAAGTTTCAAACACTAAATATATTCACTCTGGAAGTCAGCAGTGTGAAACCACTCATCACAGCCATTTCCAATGAACAAAATCTCTCTGTAAAAATACTAGCTTGAGTGGGTCTTATGGCAGAAATGTGCTTCAGTCGATGATACAACTAACAATCTCTTACAAAACAATTTCCACAGTATTGTGCGGTGCCTGAAAAGTGTCTTCTCCACACGATGCCGCCTCTTTTCTGGTTCATTTTTCTCTGTAACACATCTGCCCCAGATTTATCTCCGAGTTCCTCTCAGGCTTGTCTGGGTCTGCATGTTTTCACACTACTTTCTCAGTGATATCTCTCTATTACAGCCCCAGCTCGGGGTAAGCCTATCATTTTTTTCACGTCTCTTTTGTTTTCCATCTCGTTCCTTGCCGAGCCTCCGCATAGCCTCACTGAACCTGAGTTTATTCTTCTTCAGGGCTCACGGAACAGCCTTAGCAATTAGCAGGAACTGTGTGTCACATGACGAGTGTAAGAGGAGCAGTATTTGAGATTAAGGCCCAATCTCATTTCCCCCCTTGCTCCTACCACTTAGCCCTTAGCCCTCTGTTTGTGCGTTCACGTCCAGGGGTAAGATGTCCCAATTTTTGTTGAGATAGAGGGGTAGGGGGGGTATGGTGACTAGGGTATAAGTGTTAGGGCTACATGGCCCTCCAAACAGAGGTTTTTCAGAGGCACTCCAAATGGAGTGTTATGAGAAAAAAAGAAAGATGAAAGAAACACACAAATGTGAGAATTTTCTCTGTTAAAAAATTACGATAACCACTGTATTCTCTTAGTTTAATGTTGTTTCAATGTATTATGGTCGTTTTCTTCATAACGAGTATCAAAATCGCTAATAGCATGCTAATGTCTTGGTAGCTAGCTAGCAAACTTTCCTGTTCCACCTTAAATAGTCCGGCAGTTCTGACGCCTGAAGCACCAGAATGTAACTGCTGTACCATTTAAGGTTGAACGGAAAATTCAAACAAGAAGCTGGTGAATATCTGGCCTCAGCTTAGTATCGCTGAGGAATTAGGGGGGTTATAATAAATAATTGCCCCCCTCTTTGAAAGCATATGATGCCCTTAATGTAACTAAAGCCCAGCAGTGAGGAGCTGAACTTTTCCCTTCTCTGCTGTCACTGCAGACTGGCAGGGTCGCCTACAGAGCAGAGCCAGTAGCTGTTAATGAAGTAATGTTCTTTTTACTTGAGGGTCCCATTTCAAAGGGGAAGATTTCAACCACTACCCCTTGTAACTCAGTTCCAAGGGGTTAGGGTGACACTCGAAAACAAAGGGTAGGAGTAAAAAGAAGAAATGGGATTGGGTCTACATGTGTCTTCTATGCTGAAACTGCAAAGCTGAAGAACATATGAGTCCTACCTTAGGAATAACACAATAACACCATAGGCCACACATTCTATCCCCTTGTGATGTCAGCACTCAAACCTTTCAGGTATCTAAACCACCTTTGGACCAAAAGAACTTCAGTTGGCTCACTACACTCCACCATCCTGAAATCCAACGTGAGATGGGCAAAACTCCAGAAGCTGCTATAGAAGATGACCTGCTGGAGTGCTAATCTTGAGCTGATGGCCAATTTGACAATGAATGAAGGATATAAAGTACACAGATAAAAACTTACTGACTCAGACATCTTTACAGTGGTGGTGATAGGAACCAGGGGTCACCATGACTACAACATAGATATAGACATATTATTTACTATCCAGAACCACCACTGAATCTACATGAGTCTTCTGAGCTCTAATATGGAATGTGGATGATGGTAAAATAGTGGAATAAGTTTTGGACAACTCCTTGCACTTACCTCTGAACCAAGAATGAACAGGATGTTTTGGGCCAAAGCATTAGCATAAAAATCACAACACAATGCCTCAGGTACCAGGCAGTGAATTCATAACCATTCCATACAATAACTTTCTGTGAGGGAGCTTTTAGAGGTGGACGTCTGGTTCCTATCACCACCACTGTGAACAATTCTGACTCTGTAAGATTCTCTAGAACCGAGCATGCACATTCTGTGCATTTTCATGCTCAATTTACTGTTTCTTTGCTAAATTTAACATATTGGGAGAAAAATAGCACAAAATATGGTTTTATTTTTTATTTCATTATCTATATACACCGATCAGGCTTAACATTATGACCACCTCCTTGTTTCTACGCTCATTGTCCATTTTATCAGCTCCACTTACTATATAGGTGCACTTTGTAGTTCTACAATTACAGACTGTAGTCCATCTTTTACCCTGTTCTTCAGTGGTCAGGACCCCCATGGACCCTCACAGAGCAGGTACTATTTGGGTGGTGGATCATTCTCAGCACTGCAGTAACACTGACGTGGTGGTGGTGTGTTAGTGTGTGTTGTGCTGGTCTGAGTGGATCAGACACAGCAGTGCTGCTGGAGTTTTTAAACACCTCAGTGTCACTGCTGGACTGAGAATAGTCCACCAACCAAAAACATCCAGCCAACAGCGTCCTGTGGGCAGCGTCCTGTGACCACTGATGAAGGACTGGAGGATGACCAACACAAACTGTGCAGCAGCAGATGAGCTATTGTCTCTGGCTTTACATCTACAAGGTGGACTGACAAGGTAGGAGTGTCTAATAGAGTGGACAGTGAGTGGACACAGTGTTTAAAAACTCCAGCAGCACTGCCGTGTCTGATCCACTCAGACCAGCACAACAAAAATTAGAGCTAAATTTAGTCTTAGGTGGAAATTTGGTCAAAAATAATCACCCATGGTGTTCATGGCTTGAATCTCATGGACAAAGCTTGAGAGAGCTGTGGTCATTATTAGAAACTCAATGGGGAAGCATGTCCCATGGTTTTTCTTACCCATGCTAAGCAGTTTAGCTCCAGCAGTTCGTCTTCCTCCCTCATTGGTAAGTAGGTACAATCCACTTGTGGGTGAAATCCCAGATCTGTCAATGAAGTGTTTTCTCGGTACAGCTTAACGAGCATTAGAGTCTGCAGAGACAACACTTGATTAGCTTAGCACGTCCAAAGATCTGGCCTTCTCAGAGCTGAGACGAGTGCGAGCGAAAATAGCTTGTCTGATTCTCGGGTCTTGTCCAAGAAGGGATCTTGATGCTGGTTCCTCAGAGGTCAAAATGCTGTCATCGTCAATTAATTCTTTATTGTTAGACCATTATTTCTTTCAGTATCCAGGAGCTCCGTTAGAGACGTGGACAAATGAGAACGAAAGCCCATTCATGCAGCATATAAAAATGTCAAAAGTCAAGTACACGTCTCATATTTCTGTTATCTCTTTCCGCCAGCGACAAGGGCAGAGAAAGACATCTCTATAGGTTCTAGTGGATGTTCATATTTTCCTGGTGGTTTATAAGAGCAGTTCTACAGTGGCTGTTTACCCTGATGGCTCCACACAGCTAAACTCATTACATCCTGATGGTAATCAGCTAGCATTAAATAATTCTCTGCTGATTTGACTGAGTTTGACTGCAGGCAGGGACAATTTGATGGATATGGCCTGTATTTGAGTTCAATGATGTTTTTTTTTAAATTTTGTATAATGGTGGATTTAGAGCTAAAACAGGGAAATTATTTCTGATTTTATGTTCATCAGTGTGCTTGTTTAACCCTTTAAAACCTTCTTCTCAAGGCAGCCCAGTGTGATTTGCAGTTATGATTCAGTGACTAATCAAAACTTCATTATGTTAAATTTAGTTGTGCTGCTGAAAGAGATTAACAAATCTATGTGATGGCTGGAGGCGTTCAGGAGAAACATGCATTATGGTGTATTTACTAGCAATAAAAAATATCTTATTGCAAAAATAATGGGTTTTAAAAATGGGTTTATATATATATATGTATGTATATATAACTGGACACTTTATCAGAAACACCTACCTTGTACTTCTGCACACTGGACACTTTATTAGAAACACCGACCTCGAACTTATGCTCACTGGACACTTTATTAGAAACACCGACCTTGAACGTACGCTCACTGGACACTTTATTAGAAACATCTACCTTGTACTTCCACTCACATGGTCATTTTATGTACTCCACCTACCTTATAGATTCACAATATAGGAGTACAGTTGAGTACAACCTATGCATCACTAGTCAGGACAACTGCTGACCACTGTTAGGGACTTTAAGCATGGACAACAGTGGGGATGCTACAGCAAAATTCACTGATCAATAAATCTAACATGATGGTGAAAACAGACTGCTTGATAATCTGGTAACATTTGAAGGCTACCTACATAAGAACTTCATAGCACATGCATAACCATTGAATAGGATGTTTATAGAGCAATGTTTAAATATTTATCAACAGTTTATAGCAGTAATCGCAAGATGACCATGTTTTATGAAGTAAATGACATTTTAATAATGTAAGGGGCCTTAAAATAATTTGACAGATGTTTATACTATTTATAACACCTTAATGAAGCATTTTTCCCAAGTAATGTAACTTATAAGGCACTAATAAGGACTAATTCAGCAGTCTGTATATCAGCTCTGTATATTTCTAATTTCTAAATGTTCTTTTTTTTCCCTAAGTCTGCAGCCACATATCTCCTTAAACTTACACTTGTTTATCAAAATAACATATTTTACTGAGGGTATTGCTGTTTTTGAAAATTATTAATTTAGTGATGCTGTTATGAAATAGCTCACTTCCAGGTAATGTACAATATAAGACAGAGGCCAAATTAAGAGCTCCACATACCATTTGTATGTAAGACTTTGATGCCCTCAATCTTAAGTGATTTTTCTCTGCTGTAAGTTTTAGCTCAGCTATCGCCACTTTTCACGCATCTCCGACAGGAAACGTTTTCACAAAAGTGGAATAGTTTCCTGTAAAATGTCTCTCAATGTTTCATTTTTTACAAGGCTGAAGTTTCTCATTCACCAGCTTCTTTTTTAAAATTTTCCCACTCCACCTTAAATAGTTTCATACCTTTTAAGGTGAAATGTGAAAATTCAAATAAGAATCTAGCGAATGAGAAACTTCAGCCTCATGACTTTTGTAGTGTTTGACAGTTTCTTGTTGCTGATTACATGTATCAGGAATCCAGCTGGCGTGACTACAAATGCAAATAAGTCCATTCATCTCTAAACTATCAATGTTTGTCTTAAATCTTTCTCTTTACCTTTTCGTTAGCTACTAGTTGTCTGCGTTGCTATGGTGACCAGCAGTCTGCACACCAATCTTCAGGATTAAAGGGTAAATTAGCAGTTCTATATTAACTCCAGCGTTTAAGACCATTTATTGTTAAAAATGTGTTGGAATGATTATCAGAGCTTTATTTTACTGCAAAGGAGGATTATTTTATTTTTACATTTTAATCTAATTCTGCTGCGGAGACGCAACAGGGCAGTAAAAAAGCCGCTTGTTGCTGACCCCTGGTCTATTCTTAAGAAAATGTAGAAATACTTTTAGTAAAATGTAAAAGCCACTTCCAAGTAGACATACATAGAACTAGTCCTCTGCCTTTCTTAGTCCTCTAACTTTCATTTTAAGAGCCCTTATGTTGGTGTGTATATATATATATATATATATATATATATATATATATATATATATTTAATATGTACTCTTCTATGCTTAAGCATGTATTATGAAGTCCATATGTAAGTGTTACCAGATTGCTGAACAATTTCTTCCACCATCATGTTAGATTTATTGCTTACTGACTTTGGTTTCATCACGGCTATCAACAGCAGTCAACAGCAGTCCTGTGGTCAGAAAGTGAACAATGATGCATAGAGTATATTGTAGATCATGAGTATCTACTCCCTTATCCCTCCCTCTTTTCCAACAGCACAGGATGGGACATCTCTTGATGGGCTCCTTGACAGGATGGTACAGGAAGATTGGCTTCATTTCCTAATTAAGCACTAGACCTGTAGACTATTTTCCTGTTAAATTTACCTCAACTTTTTGGCATCTGTCAGTAAAACAAGAAAGAAATGAAAACATAATGTCTTTCTTTTTTGCACGTGTTGACATTTTTAATATATTGCTGGGGCCATTAAATCCTGATGAAAAAGAGCTAATAGACCCCATTAAGCCTATTTCTAATTAAGGTCCATTATGTAAAGTCATCAGGATACTATTATAAAAACCTTCCTAATGGACAGAATGTTGTTCTACAACCAAATCAAACAAAAGGTTTGAAATGATTTAATTCCAGAATTAAATCAAAATGTAAATGCACAAAAAAGTTCCTTGTGTTGTCTAGTGGACTAATACAGCTTTTTACCTGATGCGTTTTAAAAGCTGTAGGCCGCTGGAAAATGGATTATGAACTAAACTGAGGTTTATCCCCTAGAGGAGCCACTTGAAACTGAATGTGGACGGATGTGCAAGGTCGGATCAGAGAGAGAGAGAGAGAGATGGAGATGGAGAGGGAGAGGGAGAGGGAAAGGGAAAGGGGAGGAGGGACCTGATGAAAGACAAGAGCGCAGAAACAAATCGGGCTCCTCCAGCTGTGCGCTGCTTTTGCTCCTTTTCCTTCACGAAGAGATTACACTGGGCTGTGCAGGAACACTCAGTGAGATGCTACCGCTGTAAAAGAGGAGCGATGGCATACAGAAAAGAGAAAAAGGAAAGAAGTCCACTGTGATGCACTTGACTCTGGGCTTTTCCACATTTTTGGAGAGAACTCTGGTCCTCTTTGGGCTTTCCTGAAGAGAACTCCTGTTGCCTTTGTTGATTTCAGACAGAAATCGCCTCCCTTTTCGAGGGAACTCTTTTTTTTTCCAAAGGTTCTGTCATTTTTTGTGGTTCTTTGGAGAGAATTCTTATTGTCTTTGGACTTTTTGGATAAAACTGTCCCATTCTTGATTCATTTGGACAGCACTCCTGATTCCTTTTTCACTTTTTCCTGTCCCTTTTGGGCAATTTTGGGTAACTGCTATCCTCTTTTCTCTTTTCCGGAAAAAAAAAAAATCTCCTGTCTTGTTTGAGCTTGTTTGGATAGCACCTGTGGGTTTATGGAGACTGCTCCTGTTCCCATTCGGATTTTTTGAAAAGAAGTCTTGTACCATTCTTGTACTTTTTTTTAGAAAAACTCCTGTTCCTTTGGCTACTCTGAGAAAGAGTCCTGTACCCTCTTCACTTTGAGGACTCCTGTACTCTCTTAACTTTTTTGGAGAAAACTCCTGTTCTCTTTAGGTTCTTTGAAGAGGACTCCTTCACCCCCTTCACTTTTTTTGGAGAAAGCTCCTGCTCCCTTTCTTGCCTTCTTAAAGATAACTCCTGTTCCCTTTGAACATTTTTGGAGATAACTCCCATCCTGTACCCCGTGTACCTTCGTGGGCTCTGGCTTGGCTCGGCATGAGTGCGGAGTGCACAGCTTACTACAGTGCTGAGAACGTGTTCGTGAGCGCCTTCAGCTGCCCCAAAGCGGACGGGGACGCCCGTTCCATCTTCTGCTGCGGCTTCAATGATGTCAAATACTGCTGTGATGACCCCAACAGCTTCTTCCCCTACGAGTATGGCTACATGTGGTGGCTGAGGTGAGTCCCAGGCAAAGTGACCCTTCATGTTAAAAGTGCATAAAGATTCGAGCAGTTGCATGAGACTTGATCACTGATGTTTGTGATACTCTGCATGTTTGGGAAATTCTGTGTGCGGCTACATCAGGTTACTTGCTGGGAATTTGGCTTTTTCTAGAAGTGGCCACGCTGGAAACATGATGATTTTTTTGTGCACATCACTTTTGGGTCCCTAAAAACTTTTCACTAGGTGGTTATTTAGTGAATGAAATGAAAAGTGTGTAGAACTTTTTGAAAATGTGAAGAACCTCCTTTTAATGTAAAGACTCTAGAAATAACTTTTAAACTTTTAAAATTTTAGGCTTATTGCATATCACACTACAAAAGATGGCTCTTCAGGGGTTCTTTAGTAAAGAAAATGGCTATACATAGAACCGTGAACACTCAACACTTTTGCATGATTAAAGGGTTCTTTGCATGGTGAACAGGTTCTTGAGACTGATGGAGAATGTCCTATACACAGTTCTATGTAGAACCTTTTGAAAAGGGTTCTATAAACCTCTCAAAAAGGCTCTTCTATTGTTACAAGGTTGACACTGTAACAATACAAGAACCCTTTTGGGTGCTATATAGAACCCTTTTCTCTATACAGAACCATCTATAGCACATTCATGCATGTTTTCCACCGATCTGAAGAACCCTTTCACGATGCAAAGAACCCTTTAATCATGCAAAGGTTCTACATAGAACCATTTTCTTTACTAAAGAACCCTTGAAGCACCTCCTTTTTTAGGAGGGTAAAGCTTATTATTCAGCAACTATAGTTCTAACTGGCTGAGTTATTCTTAGGTTATAGAAGTGTGTAATAAAACTTTGGGCCCATTGATGGGCACCGGCCATTCAAGGGGTTCAATGGGTATAGAACCTTTACATTGTGCGAAGGTTTTTCAAACCTTCAAAAAGTTCTTCACACTCACAAATCTATTTTTCAAACATGGTTTTTCAAACAAGCTGGACCCAAATTAAGTATGTATGTGTTTATTTGATGACCTGTGACCTGTTCAGGGTTTTTCCTGCCTTCCACCCAACGAGGACTGTGATTGGCTCCAGCACCTCTTTACAACCCTGGAGGATAAGTGGTGTAGATGATGAGTGAGAAAGAGAGAGAGTGTTTATTCGATTCTGTAGGTTTCAATTTAACACTGATTTTGCAGTGTATTTACTCTGTACATTAGATAAAGTTCTGCATTTGTTCTTTAGATACATTGTTCTGCATATTGTGAAGGTTTTTGTGTTCAGCTGAGGGGTGATTCTGACCATTTCAGTCAAGTTACACCCAGGCATACCTGGGTAAAATTCAACAGATCTTTCAAATTTGACTGCACAATACAGTCACTGTCAATACAGTTATTCAGAGTGGTTTGATGTGAAGTGGTTCATTGTAGAGAAACTTACTGGGTTGGATTTCTTTACAAGACAGGAACTAGGGATCACCATGTCTACAACATAAATATAGACATTTTATTGACTATTCAAAACCACAAGTAAAGCTACATGTGTGACAAGCTTTCTCCGAGAACTATTGTGCCTTAACATGCCCTGAAAGTACTTCTCTGCCATGAGTGGGCTTTTAAAAATACATTTTAGTTCAAAATCTAATCTCAAAACTATTGGAAAACAGTGAGTGCATTTACATGACCTCAATGATCCAATCACTGATCAGATTTGGTCAATGCATTTGAGCAATGCATTTACATGCGCTTGAGTAATCAGATAATGTGAAAAGTCCGGGTCTACATGAGTCAGGCAGTAATTGGATTTATGCTTTTCAACCAGCCAAAAATCAAAGAAGAATATGTAATGAAATGTAATGTAAACAGCTTTTTTAAAAAAACATTGAGTCACTTTACTGGAAAATATGAACATACATCATCTAGAAGATGAAGAAAATTTAAATCCTTCATTTTGTCAAGCATGTATTTGTTTTCAGAGTCACTCCAAAAGTGTTTTGCTGCCATCTTCTGGCAACGCTGCTTGCTTATTTTCGGTACCGCTGTCTGTTTTCACACATGTGCAGACTGAGAAATCCGAAAGAGTTTACATGCACTGAGAAATCTGATTACTGAGCTAAAATTCAGCTCTCTTTATCAGATTTCTTAATCAGATTTCTAGATCTTACTCCGATCTAACAAATAGTAATGCACTGTTTATATGACCATTTGAATTGTGAGATAATGCAGAAATCTGATTATGATCAGATTATTGGTGCATGTAAATGCACTTAATGCCTGAATCTTCCAGTTACCCTAGATTTTTGTAAATAAATACATCAATAAACTTCTCTCAGTTCACTCCAACTATATCCTGGTCTTAATTAAGCTGGTTTAGGAGACAGTATGACTTGAATTATGAATGAATTTTGAATAATTAAAGTGAACAAAAAAGCAAAACGATCATTTCAATTATGGTTTTAACAAGCCTTCATCCACTTGGCCTTGCAATTTCCCCTTTCAGGAATCCCAGACACTACTTTCCATTACTGTATTAGCTCAAATGGATATTATTAGATGATCCCTTGGAGTGGAAAAATATCGAGTGAACACAAGTGTCAAGTTCAGCAGAACTTACCCAGAAATCATTGCGAACTGATGCATTTCCTTTTTCAAACCTGAAAACAATGGTGGCCAGAGCAGTCACCAGAGTAGTACTTCCAAGCCAGAACATTCAGTTTGCTGTGCTTTAGGTTGCAGACTGCTCCATCTATTATACATGACTGTTGATACAACTTCAACAACAAAAGGCACTTCTCCATAGTTCTAAACCAAAGTTTATAGCCAGAAAAAGCAATTATTCACGATTCCTTTGTACATGTTTATGTTTAAACTTTTCCACATTGACAAGTGTGCACAAGACCTGGATGTGGTTTGAGCAGGCTGAGAGAAGTTTTAGAGATATATTTAAAAAAAAAGATTTGGGTGACTATTGACTTCTAGTATTTATTAGCAACATTATAGTGCTCCAGCACTAAACTCTAGAAGCAGAATTTGAACACCAAACATATCTTTGCTGATCGACTACATTTGGGGTAAAGGGAAACTCATATACATCTGATTTTTCACCAAACCTGGATGCTGGACGCTCCAGAACTGCACTCAGTGCAGATGTCTTAAATATTCTTTGCAATGTGTCAAGGTTATTCAGAATCATACAGAATGGCAAATATGCCTGAAGTGGGAATATAACTCTGAAGCACTATGTAAAGGAGAAGAAAGCTCAGTAACGTTTCTCACTTATTCAAGAATGAAACAGCACCATGAAAAACTTTTCTAAGCTTAGGTGAAGGGAATATATGGGGTTTAGGGGTATGAATTCTACTTCAATGGGTTCTGATCTACAGAGTATTTTATAAAAATTCTTCCACTGTGTAAGGTTTTCCCAGCAAGCGTCTGCCAAAAAACTTCAAAATAGTTTTTTGCAGGAAAAAGTTTAATGCTTATGAAGTATACCTACATTAAAATAGTTTTTTTGTGACTGTGCACTTGTATATAAATGCTTTTTGTATCATTATATGTGTTTTGCAGGATTATTAATGCATATTACATCGGCTATGTTTACATGCAAAGATCTTTGCCAATCTGATTGAACACATTCCGATTATAGATTGAGGTTGAGGTGTTTATGCTCACTCTACTCAACAGTGTGATGAAAAATCTCTGTTTACATGTGCACTACAAGAAGTCCGATCCAAAATTATGCACATATTTAGAGAACCACTTAGTGTAGACGTTACCATGACAACAAGCATCACATGAGTCCAGTCAGAGTGAGACGAGCAGCACTTGTGTTTTTAATTACTTTAAAATGATGTCAGACTCAGGAAAACATTCTTCACATTGTTCTTATTCTTATTAAAGAAGGCCGAGAGGAGACGTCGTGTTCTGAGACACATAAGCTGGACGTCCGTCCCACTGCCATCTTTTAAAGATCAGAGCATAAACTTTGTCTCCTCTGCAGACCAGTTTCTGCTCCGCCATGTTGAACGGTATAAACTTTCACTATGACGTGATGAACATGATCAGAATGGACTTAAACTTTCCGATAGGGAATGTAATCAGATACAGGCGTTTACACGGATATTATTCTTCTATTTAATGGATTATTTACAGGATTACCCACCTCGTTCAATTGGGATGAAATTGCCTTCTGAATAGCCTCAATCTGACTATTCTATGACACACCTCTGATTAAGCTATTAGTTGGATTAGTTACAGATTATCAGGCTGCATGTAAACATGGTTAATCAAACACGTAATTGTGGAAAATTGATTTCTTGCCAATTCTGATAATATGGTCACCCAAAGCAATGATCTTTAAGTCTGATCCCAAAATCCTCAAGTGATTTCCTTGTTAAACTTGCACTGAATGGCCTATAATTATAAAGCTTCTCGATTTAAGAACACTGATCTCAGATCAGGTTTCATGTATGTAGTCCTAATCAGTGTTATGTAAAAAGAGTAAACTGATCCCAAATCTCTCTAAGAAGTTTGACAAATATGGGCCAATATTTGTAGCAGTCAAAATCTCTGGGGCGCTGCTCTGTTTAAGCTCATCCAGATGATGATGTTTTGCAGCCATATTTGTGACTCATATGTATTTTGTAGTTGGTGGGAATAATTGTATCTCTATTAAAAAGTCATTTCAGTCATAATGACCATAACTTCAGTTATCAATTGTCTATCTTGGGCAGTTCACTGGAGTCTCCAGTCAATGCCCTAAATGCAAATGCTAATTAGCTAATGCTAATAGATTGTACATTATGTTGAAACTTTTCCACATTGACAAGTCTGCACAAGACCTGGATGTGGTTTGAGCAGGCTGAGAGAAGTTTTGGGTGACTATTGACATTTAGCTTTAGCAACATTAGCCTCATAGTATTTGTTAGCAATGTTAGCCTCACAGTATTCAATAGCAATGTTAGCCTCATAGTAGAAATTGAACACCAAACATATCTGGGCTGATTGACTACATTTGGGGTAAGTGGAAACTTGTATACATTTGATTTACAGTTGGGCTGCTGAATAGTGCAACTCCATCAAGTGTTTGGCATATCCTTGGTGATGCCACAGCCATCTATGGCTGGGAATCCAAGACACCAATAGAGTGAGTGTGATCTGAATAATCTGCTGTATTAGTGGTTATCAGTCCTGTTCTTGAAGTGCCACTGCAATGCATAGTTTAGCATTTCTCCAGCTTTAACACATTCAGTTTAACTCAGGAAGAGCTTCTTTATAGCGGCAGTGTTGCAGTCATGTCTCTTAGGCCTCATCCACAGGTATAGAGATATTTTAAGTAATATAGATTTTTCCTCATTTTCAGGCTTTTTGTATCGAACATGCAGAACTCTGTCTGAAATACTGCTGATGACTGGAATGTTTCTGTGTGCTCCACAATTTCTGGGTTAGTTGGGGGTGAAAACATGGTAGAATAACTAAATTTAGCATTACTTTTACAGTAAATGGCAGTGCAGAGTCATTACAAAGTACTGCACATGATTCTTTTTGAACAAGGTTGCAACTTGAAATCCCATTTCACCCCTACCACTCAGTCCTAACCCTCCATTTTGCGCATTCACGTCTAGGGGTAGGGTGTCCCGATTTTTGTTGAGATAGTGGGGTAGGGCTACATGGCCCTCCAAACGGAGGTTTTTCAGAGGCACACTCCAAATGGAGTGTTATAAGAAAAAAAAGAAAAAGCCAGCAAGATGGCTGCACAAAGAAAACCCAGAAAATTGTACTGTCTTAGTTTGTCATTTCAATGTATTATGTTTTTTTCTTCATAACACGCATAAAAAATCACTAGTAGTATGCTAATGTCTCGGTAGCTAGCTAGCTAAATTTCCTGTTCCACATTAGTCCAGCAGTACCGATGCCGGAGGCACCATAATGTAACTGCTGCTCCGTTTATGGTAGAACGGGAAAATTCAAACAAGAAGCTGGCAAATAGCTGACTTCAGCTGATAATAAATAATTGTCCCCCCTCTTTGAAGGCATACGATGCCCAAAATGTAACTAAAGCCCAGCAGTGAGGAGCTGAACTTTACCCTCCTCTGCTATCACTGCAGACTGGCAGTGTCACCTACAGGGCAGCACTAGTAGCTGTTAATGAAGTAATGCTATTTTTATTTGAGGGTCCCATTTCATAGAGGAAGATTTCAACCACTACCTCAGCAACTCAGTTCCTAGCGACAAAGTGACACTCGAAAACAAGGGTAAGGGTTAAAAATAAGAAATGGTTCTGGGCCAGAGACTAACTCTGTGTCGATGCTTCAGAGACAGTGGTATAGCCACAACCCCATGGCAGCAAGTGGTAAGCTTTCTTTGTTTTTTACAGCTTTTATTTTCTGGCAGAAATCGGATTTTGAATCTGTGTGAAGTGTCTGAAATGCAGATGTCTGTTAGTGCCTACTGACTTTATAACACACTGCTACCACTTTGTTAGAAAGTCCCAGCTTCACACTCTACACTTTTCCCAACATGCATGTTCATGATGTTCTTCTTGAGGTGCATGACACCAAATTTTATGAGGTATTATCACTTTTTGCTTATCTGTTTTTGAGTTGTTTTGCATTCTCAAGCGGACAGAGAGATTTTCAAAAACAATATTGGTAGTTTTTGAAAATCTGTGAATCTATGAATGTTTTTATATATATATATATATATATACACACACACACACACACACACACACACACACACATATATATATATATATATATATATTTTTTTTTTTGCATGTCTGTAGGTGTAGTTTTTTTAGTTGTTGTTGTTGTTGTGTAATCGAGCTAACATTAGCAGAGAGGTAAACTTATTGTTGTTTCGATCCAGGTTTTGATAAGATACCAGAACATAGTCCTGCTCTGTAACACGGTTGGAGCTGGAGTCAACATTGTTCAACCTCACAACAGTTCCTATATATATATATAAAGCATATGCTAGAATATGAAGTAAATATTTGTTCGTAATGGAACCTAACATGAAGGGAGCCTAAATAAGAGCACCACATATCAGTTTTATTACAGATGTTGGTGCATTAATCAGTCTATATACACACACATGTAGATAGGTAGAAAAACCATGCATCTTCATTTTTATCGATTTTCAGTTTTCTACATCATTTCAACACACCAACTGTCCTTTACATTGTGTGAAAATTTCACGGTGAATGAACCAATAGAAATGCTCTAACATCACTTGGAATAAAATCTCTTTACATTGTCTTACATTGAAAGGTAAGAGGGTTTTTGCCTTCTCCTGTAAAGTTACCATTTTAGAGACACATGTTTTTCTTTGGACCGCAACAAAATATAAATATATGTATTCCCAACTGTACTTCAGCAGAAGCAGAAAGTGTCTTATATAAAAGTACAAAATGTCAAATGTACGTGTCCTGTCAGTACTTACAGTTATTATGTTATATTATTTTGATGAACATTTTCTATTGAAAAGGTCTGAGTGGCTGCAGAGATGAAAAGTTAGTTATTCATGTCTTATTCATATTTTATTTAGTGTTTATGCATGCATTATAAAGTCCCTGTGTACTTAGCCTTCAAATAAAGTGTTACCAAATAAAATGTTACTGTTATATTTGTGCTTATGTTAGCTAGTTGCCTACATGCTATGTACAAACTTTACCTCTCTCGCTCTCTCTCTCTCTCAGTGTGGGCGCTTTGGTCGGTTTGTCCATAGCTGGAGTAGTTCTGCTGGCCTTTATCATCACTATCTGTGTGCTCTGTTACCTTTTCATCGCCACCAAACCCAGAGGACTGGACAATGGCCTGCCTCTCCAGGCACAAGGTAGGCAATTTCACGACTTCATACATAAGTCACAATTCATTTATTTAACAAAACTGCCATTCAATAAAAGTTATGAATCTTTCTGGAGATTTTTCTGATGAGATTAGATATAAGATAATCCACTTGAATAAAGAAACTGGAGCTCAAAAATGATTAAAAGCTACAGAGCAAATGAGCCTCTTAACAACCACCTGGAAGACCTGGTAGACCCCAAAACTGCCCCCATCAGATAAACAGCACTTAAAGCTTTCATCTCTGAGAGAGAGGAGAAAATCAAGCTGCGTCAGATCTGAAAACATCCACAGGTGTTTCTGTCCATCCTTCCACTGTGAGAAGACGACTCAGCGCTGTGGGTCTGAAAGGATGTGTAGCTGTCAAGAAGAACCTCACTGAGAAAAGGAAGTAGAAAAAATGAACTAGAACACCGAAACTGGACATCTGAGATGTGGAGTTAGGTTTTCTAGACTGACATTTCCAAATATGTCATTTGGATCATGAGAAGCTGAAAATGCAACCAACTTCTATGACTGAACTTTGCAAGTGTGGAAAAATATCCTTGCAGGTTTCATTGAAAAACTGAAAGCAAGTCAAAGGACACATTAAGTACTGAAAGAAATGGTATTACATTTAGTTGTTGAGACTCATCTGTAGTTTTCTGTTAAATGTTTTCTTTTTTTCCTGATGCTGAAAAATTTTAAAAAATGAAGGATGATCTCTGACTTTTACGCAGTGCTGTAGAACATCGTCATCACTCAAAATGTACATGAAAGCTTAGCATAGATAAATTAGATCAAATGAAAAATACAACTTAAACCATCTACAGTAATGTTTTCATTCATTCTTTTGTTCGGCCATGACTCTACTGATGAAGCTGGCCAAACAAACGGATGAATGCTCTTCAGAGCGTTCAGCAATTACCTCACAGATTCTTCAGACCTACGAAAAAGCGCTGGCTGCCAGCTACTGTTTCATAGTCATTAAGCAATAGCAACACTCAAAAAATCAGTCATGCTATGAACTTAGTTCACTTATGCCACACATTTCTACTCACTTTTAAGTCAGTGCTTAACTTTGTTACCTTAATATAAAGTACAATAGAAAATAATGACATATTTTTCAGTGCTTATGTTGAACAGCCACCTTTTTGCTAATTATAAGCTTCGGTGTTATTCTATGGAAGTATCCATGTAACTATCCTAAGAGGGGTTTTCTAACCCTGGTTCCATAGGGAAGCGTATCTATGTTTCCAGGGTTTTATATCCTCTCAGATCTTTATATGATACCTCATACCTCCATACGATACGTAAAGATAACCTATGAAAGCATTCTTATAGTCATTGTTAGGGTCATGGGGACATCAAAGGTCATATAGCAGACAAGAAGAGGTGCACTGCTTAATAGGAACGCACTTGTCCTCGGCTAGTTCAGCCTCAGCGATGGGAATATGTACATCTGTAAATATATGAGGTTTGGACGTTGGTCTTATTTTATATGGAGACAACATGGAGACTTTTCCACGGAAACTGGACTGAGACAACATTGGCTTGAAACTTAGAGAGTTGTTCCTTAAAAATGACAAAGAGGAATCATAGGGCATTGGAATTTTTTTTTCCTAAAATTACAAAAAGGGATTATAGGACTCTTGTGAATGTGGGAACTGTTCCAAAATTATACAGATGAAACATAGGCTACTGGGAATATAGTTTTTTTCTTTCCCCTAACATAACAAAGAGACATTATAGGACCTTAGGAATATAGATTTTTCCAAAATTACGAAGAGGAATCATTGGGCCCTGATAATATATGTATATTTTTTCCAGTATCACACAGAAGAAACATAGGCTCTTTGAAATATATGATTTTCCCCAAATTTACAAAGAGGGAGCAAAGTGCCCTGGGAATATAGGAGTTTTCCAAAATTGCAAAAAGGACACAGGGCCCTTGGAATGTAGTGGACCCTTTTGGACCCTAAGCATATTGGATTTTTTTTTCCAAATTTACAAAAGATAGAAAAGATAGCAAACATAGTTTTTACCCAAGAAATTACAAAGAGGAAAGATAGGGCTCTGGGAATATAAGGTTACTTCCAAAGTTGCAAAGAGATAACATAGGGCAAATGAAGAAGGCTGTTTTAACAAACCTGATCCAACTAATCCATTAATTTGCAGCCCCTATGGTTGAAATAGTGTGGTAAAGCTGGGAAAATGCTTTAGAGCGAAGGATGTGGGGGCTCCAGGACCAGGGTTGGGAACATGTGTTCTATAGCTTAGATAGGGCAACAGTACCTTAGCCAAACATAAAGAGTGTTGCTCTACTGTGACTCAACGCACCTAAATAAAATTATAATCACTTTCTAAACACAAAAGATCTTTAAAAAACATTCACATACAGGTAATCACACATACATAAACTACAGGAACAACAAACAAAAAGCTTTATAATATGTGAAGGGGTCAGGAAATTGAATGTTCAGTACTAATCTCTGTTGACGACAACAACAACACAGTGGTTCTCTACATGGTAAAGCTATGAGTCAAAGACATGCTGAAATGGTTAGTGTTTCAGAGAAACTGTTTTCTTCAAACCAATCAACTCAAAATGGAACATTTTGAGAGTGGTACAGTGCGCTCAAGCTGGAATTGGACACTCAGTATAACTAGATAACTACTGAGCTACGGTACTCTTCTGGGAAAAGGCTGCTTGCTAGTTTTACCTCAGCAAACTCCATTAGTTTGGCTATCTGGGAGAGATGTGGGGTGAGATCCAAAAACAATATTAGACAAGAACCAGATCTACAACAAAATCAAAATGAAGCACTTTGAAGATTAGTTGGCAGAAGAGATGCATTATAAACATTTGCTGGATCCAACCTGGACTGATTCATCTCTTACATGACTGATAGAAAATAGTTTATTACGCTTTCAGGCCAAGGAGTCCCACAAGCTTCAGTCCTCGGACCTCTGCTGTTAATTATTTATATACTTGCCCTTCATCATTTGATACGTCACGTTAAACTGGACTTTCACTGGTAAGTGGGTGATGCCCAGATATACACTATATGGCCAAAAGTATGTGGACGAAGTCAATTTCCTGTTCACGAATCACTGAAAAGATGTCAGCACCAAACAACACTTCAACTGAAAAAAGTAAAATACATTCAAGAAAGGTGTAAAACTTCAGTTTGCCTCCCATTTTTCACCAATTTCACTCTCTATTGTTCAGTGCTGCATGTATGCACACGCCCTTGACCATGATTTTTAGGGGGAAGGTGAATTTGAGGAGGAACTGAATGGATGCATTTGGGTAAGATATTCCCTGAGGTTGCTAGTGCTGGAATAGTAGTCTAACTGTAGCTTACATAGCCTACATACAACTTTATCTCAAAGTATCTTTTCAGAATTTAATGTATTTTTTTTTTTTTTACAATTTGATTATATGATCAAATTTAGAATATTCGTTGACAGCCCTAGTACCTAATGTAATATATCAGATAGAAGCATATAATGCAACATATTATGCATATGTGACTCACCAGGGGGGTTCCAGAGTGGCTGTGACCACACCCCAGACCCACTCCTTGACTGCGCCATGGCCATGACAGAACAAAGTCAATACCAGCAATACCAAAGCTAGCTGCTTGCCGTGTTCTGTAGATTTGCATAAATAAGTTTCAATTCAACTTACAGCCTGCTTCATAAAATACATAAGCACATATCTTTTCATGAGATTAAGATTTTCAAATACAATACAAAGCAGTAGGCTTTTCCTTCTTTGCTGGCTTTTCGAGCTGGAGAGGAAGAGTCAGTACTGGCATTGTGTGGTGAAACCTCAGCAAACAAACAAACCTCTTCAATATCCAAAAACCTCTGCTACCTTTTCCATTTGTTGCTTCTGTCTGCTGTGCAAAAATCACAAAAAAACATCATTCAAAAGATGATGTCCATGAACCTGACTGACCTTCTCTGAAGCTGGCAGAAAAATGGCTCCTCATCTAAAATCAGAAGCCCTGTAGTTTTAGACTCTTTTTCCTAATGGCTTTGGTAAATCATGCTAATAAGAAAAGCCCATAGCAAGCAATTAATGTATGATTGTTAAGGTTAGCAGACCAGGCAGACTTTTGAGATGAATTAGTTTACTGCTGCTTTGGTTTAACTAAAAATAAAAGACATTTTTCATGCTATAGACTTACGCAGTGGGTAAAAGTTCTGCTAACTACTAACTACTCATTGTTTTTCAGGCATGAAAAAATGTGCATAATTGCTGTTTCTGCATGTGTTTTTTTCAGAATACAGAAAGGTATAAAATAATTACATTGAAAACATCTACTTGAAATACAGAAAATAATAAAATAAAATTGGCAATGTGTCTAATTGCAGTGTGTCCTTTTACTCCCATAGTATACTTTGCATATCCATTGTTACATGCGATATGGCAACAATAATATTTTATAATTTCATATAAACCTCAAAGCATCTAAACTGTTGTATTTATGAAAAAAAAGATTGTAACTTCAGAGAGATTATGTTTCAATTGTCATATAGAAATATTGTATTAAATATGAATTATTTTATCATTTATTAACATTATTTTAGAACACTTCAGATACTAGCCCTCACCATGTGGCTTCTATGTCAAAAAAGAAGTGCAGACGCCATTAGAATGGCAAAAGAAAACAGTTTACAATTTACAATATATAAAAATACTCAAAGATTTTAGCAAAAAAGGAAAATATATTTTATACTTTAGTTAAAAAGAAAGTCATTGTTGCCATATGGCAATATCATGCAGTAAAGGATTAACATCACCCTCAGGTGTTTCATTTAACATTACTAAACTGCATTAGTCTACATTATTGACTGACCTGTAATGCATCTGATTCTTTAATCTCTAGTCTGTTATGTAGGGCTGTCATGATTACTCACCTAAACATGATTATTGGTTAAAAAATAACTGATTCAAATTTACCTTCTTGATAAGTCAATAATGACTAGTTGGCAGTTCCAATGATGATAATGCATAGTTTTAATTCTCCTACTGCTCTATTACAGTAAGAAATGAAGCATTATGTTCACAACCCATTTCCTGGACAGTTTCCTGGACAGGGATCAAACCTACTGCTGGACTGTGTTTACCTTTCAATGGGAAATCTCCATTCCTGACTAGGTTTAATCCTATATATTTAATATATACAATTTAATACATGTAATATATGCTCAATTATATATGGTCACATGTATTTAATTAGTTATTGAATACATTTGTGCACTAAAATTTGCAGAAAAATACCAAATACCAAGTTACTTCCCTGTAGAGAATGTGTGACCAAGTTGTTCAAACAACTGCATAAGACCTATAATTGCAGAGTAAGTCAAGTTGTATATTTGGTGTTTTTTTAAAAAAAATCATTATTCAATTTTCAAAATAATTAGTATAGTACTTGACTACTAATATAATCGAGACATGTTGAAGCAGGACTTAGGGATGAGTGGAGGATGTAGTAGTAGATGGAGAAGGAGAAACAGGGGACCATATTGGTTGTGTTGGTGAAAGAAAGTGGAAAATGCAGTGAGCAAGTATGTACCTTTAAATTTGCCTGAGCTCTTCTGGCTGCACAAACGCTTCTCAGATGAATCATGTGCAGTGCCTGCTGATGTGTGAATGAGCTTGGTCACTGTTTAAAAGCAAACGGCAACAAAAACTGTGAGAAACTGGGTCATGTTGTTTGTGTTGTTAGCTCTGGCTCTCTGCTCCAGCACTTTGGATTTAAATTGAAACAATGACCAAAAGTTAAAAGGCGCATAGCCTGCACTTTGTTGTGTCTGAGGTCCAGTTATGAAGTGTGTGCAGCTTTACGTATCAAAAACAGTTGTAATTCATTTCTATATATGACCATTTTCCAACCTCTCTTTGTCCCTTAGAATTAAGCAGGCTGTTTTTGTTACTGTGTCTTTATGACAGATATATATGTAAATGGGTTATATTCTGATTGGCTATCCTGTATTGTGCCTCATTTAAAAATTGTCCAGGCTGAAACACTCCTTACAATTTAGCGTGAGTAGACAGGGTTAAACTGCTGTAGGCTCTGAATTGGCATATTTGGCATATCACAAAAACATACACAAATACAATCAATTCAGTGTTTAGTGTGTTATTACAGCTTCCATTCTTTTCAGGAGACTCACTTTAAGTTTTTTAACAAAATCTGCAGCCACACCTCGAAAGTTCAGTCTTAGAAGTTGGTTTAGCATTTACTGCATCTTACAATTCAAGTAAACCCAAAGACATTCAATGATGTTGAGTACCTCAAGTGCCAAGATAAAACATGCTGGAAACAGGCATGCTAGGATCAGTTCTCAAAATTTGACCAAAGAAGACGACAGGTAACGAATTTACTTGACAGCTTCTGGGGGGATTCAACAGGCTCATGCACAGATAGATCCTCATAGTGGGCTGTCCATTTGACCTCAGATGGTACAAGTGCCATCCTGGTTGGTGTGCATAACAGTGTATTTTATACGACCTGTGCTGTTCCCTTCCAGCTTGGGTTCTAAAGGAGTCTACATTCTTTGGCGCCTCCTCTGGTGCAGTACCGACCACTCGTGGTTCTCCATAGCGACCTGTCACGACCTGCCACCGTTGGAAATTCCACCAATAAAATGATGAAAAACTCTTTACAAAATTGTCCCATTCCATAATGTTTTTATTTTGAACAACAACTACATAATCTTGGCAGTAAGTGGTGTTAATGATTTAATAAACCAGGTTTTTGTTATTGTAAAAAACAGGTAAAACTTTTGGTAAAACTCTTAGCAATCGTTATAGCTTAGTGGATCATACGATTGCCCTCCATGCGGTAGATGGGAGTTTGATTCCCTGTTTGGACAAGTACAACACATTATACCAATGAGACTCCTTGGGCAAGACTCCTAATGCTACATTCACCTACCAGAGTAAAAGGATTAGAGTGTTTACCATATGTGAGAGTGTTTGCAATATACTCTAAATTATATTAAGTTTAGTTCATGTTGCCAATTTTCCCTTTGACGTCCTGCCCACCAGAATGCTTGTACATGGGTGTGGGATTCAGAGACATCATGCATTTTTCAACCTGAGCTGCATGATCTCATCTAATGCTAGCCTTTAGAATAAAATCACCAGCAACTACCAATCTATGGACATCATGCACCACCATCAATAGAGAAGCTACCTGAAATGGCAAATAATCAGTATCTTACTTTGTCTTGCACCATTAACAAGAACTCATATATCGTGAATCTAGCAATGGAGCTCTGTGACCAGACTCTCCACCATCTTGGCTGTGCAGGACCTAGCTGAAAACAGTGCTGGATATACCTGTGAAGATTTTTGACACTGTGACGCGTCGTTAGCCATTTCCGTCACTCACCACATTTGTTGTTTCTTGAAATTCCACATTGCCTAAATGCCTAAAAGACTGTATGAACAGCAGCGCTCACTGATAAAGCCACTGTTCAGGCCCTCTTCTGAAAACCTCATTCCTTGAATGCTTCCCAGTGGGATTTGATCGAACAAGTTCTTCCAGTGCTGAAGCATCTGGTGAAAGCAACAAAAACTAAAATTGGTGGAGAATTACATACTGGGTTGTCTTTTATTTACCCAGTCCTGTTGAACTTGACCAACACCACACTGAGGCCCACAGAGGGAGACCTGGCAGCTATTCACACTTTCAAATACACAGTGCAGCAATAGCTAATAATATGCTTTATACTGGAGTCTGGTGAATCGGCATAGACTGTTTCTGTCATGGCATGCATGTGGACCTTGATTTCAAGACCCTGGTGTTCCTTTTAGAGCAAACAAGAGAGCAGGCCAGGCCCCATATGACTGACCCAGCATGAGATAAAGGGCAGAAATACATAGAAGTCCATTTCCAGTGGGTAGAGAAGAAAAAACCATCTATGCATTTTTTTTCCCTCTGTTTCCTACAGAAGCATGTCAAAATAATGGTTAATTTTCAACATATTCACTCACTATCTTGAAATGATGATTCATTTTCATGAAATGTTGACTTAATATCTCAGAATAATGATACATTTTCTCAAAGTAATGATTACGTATCTTGAAATAGTGACTTATTTTCCTAACTTATCAACTTAATATTTTGAAATAATGACTTATTTTCGCAAAATCATGTAGTATCTTAAAATAAACTACTAATTTTCTCAATGTTAGATACTATGTTGAAATAATCAGTTATTACATTTTATGAAAATATGTTATTAGTCTGGGATAATAGATCGTTAACAGAACCTGAGAAAATAAATTATTATTATAACACATTATGTCTATTGTTGAGAAAATAGCTATTTCAAAATAGTAAGTCAATATTTTGACACACTAGCTCAATATTTCACCAAAGGTCAATATTTCGAGAACATTCTCACTCATTTTTACATAGTAAGTCAATATTTTGGGGAACTAACTTATGATTTTGACAAGTCAATATTATGAGAAAATAAGTAATTATTTTGAAACACCAAGTCATAAATTTTGACACATGAAGACAGAGATTCGGATGAGGGAACAATCAAGACTAGAAACTGACTTTAAAGAACTTTTTGGACCACACTGATGCAAGAGAAGTTCTGAAATACTGCACATCCCCAAGATGGAAAACCCTTAGGAGTGGTGGACACAATGAGCACCAGTTCTCTCATCTAACCAAGTTTTCTGAAATGTTTTTGGCTGTTACAGTGGCCACTACCACAAGTTCCCAAGCCAAGAACAGTGTAACCTGAGTGTATTCGAGGCTTTATCTCACTCACATTGATGCTCTCAATCTTATGTGAGGACATTTAAAGTGAGTAGAATGTTTTTGATGAACCAAAAAGTAAGTAGACTTTTAAGTAGTAAGTAGTTTTTTTTGTGATAATGGAATATTATCACTTTCAAATCACTGTTATAGTTAAGTGTCTAGCATGAGTTTAAAATCCATGCAAATGAGAAATCATAATGCCATTTCTGTATGTACCATTATTCATTTCTGTGTGAAACATGGTGCTACAGAGAAAAACACACCAAGCTAGCTTAGCATTTTCTCTCTACGATAGGTGGGGATGGTAGGAGAGGGTGGTGAAACTTAACTTATTGGTTAATATTATTTTCAACACCTGCTGATGCACATAATCTGATATAAAACTCAGAAGACATTTTAGAGGCAGGGCAAAAGCCATTTTCATGCAACATTTCAGGAAAACAAGAATTTTGTATTTTAAATGACATGAACTAGTAAGGTAAAAGAAGTTGGTAACATGCTGCCATGTAACAATAACATATCTATGCCACAAACATGTCATGGCACATGTCACATGCTTGAGTTGTTATAACACATTTTGTTCAGTAATATAACAGTGTTATGTTACTATTATTAGTAGTTGTCAAGACATATTTGATAATGTTTGATGTCTAGTAAGATAAACATTTCTGCATAATTTCTGCATAATCGGATGTCAACAAAGTAATTCAGACTGGTTTGATGTTACTTTGTTCTTACTGGGTCAGAATTGTTCACCGTGGTGGTGATAGGAACCAGACATCCACCCCTAAAAACTCCCGCACAGAAAGTTAATACATGAAATGGTTATGAATTCACTGCCTGATGTCTAAGACATTGTTTTACTGTCATTTACTGAAATGTGAATTGTATATTGCTGATAAGGAAAAGAAAACCTTTTTTCAGATCTTCCACTTTTTCACTATCATCAACATATAAACATATAAAAACAGAGAAGATTCGTTTAGGTTCACTGGTGGTTTTTGATAGTAGATAAAATGTCTATATTTGTGTTGTGGTAATGGTGACCTTTGGTTCCTATCACCACCACTGTAAAGAAATCTAAAGAAGTTTGTTTGTTTTCTAGAATGCACCATTGCATCACTTTATTTACATCCTGGCCATTAAATTAATACAACAATATTTCCAGTATCAAATACCGACTGACCCCTATCCAGTTGCCTCCATGGTTCCAATGAGCTCTGTAGGCACGTCTCTGAGTGTTTGGGCTCTGTCCACGTCTGAAGCATGACAGCTCCTGAAGCTTTTTTTAAACTGACTTTCATCTGTGCTCAGATAAATCCACCTCTCAGGCAGCTCTCAGCCAAATTCCATCTCTCACCTGCTCTCACAGCGAGATCAATGGGTTTCCTAAATAACAACCCCTTTATTCCACTTCAAAACGGAAGCCTTTGCCAAAATTCAGACAAATGTATGTGGCGATGGGCTGCTGGTGTGCCTCTCACTTAAATCGAATTGACTCAGAGATTTTTTCCAGAGGAATAACAATAGCCCGTTCCTCCTGGAAGTGTGGAGGGACAGAAAGTCGTATATTGACTGCTTGCTTTTTGGCTGCCATGACGGAAGTAACAAAACACCCAGATCACTAATAGCTTTTGACTGCTGGTTGAGCCTGTGAATGTGTGTGTGTGTGTGTGTGCCAGGTTGATGCCACATTGTGGGGACCAAAATTTGTTTATACACTCACATGGTGGTGTCCTTGTGGGTACGACAAGCTGATCGCCACAACATAAATCATTGAATTTTAAGGTGAAGGCAGGGTAGGGTAGGGTTAGGGTTAGGCTAATAGTACTTATTATTAAGGTATAAGTCTCCAGGAAATGAATGGACGTCTATGTAATGTCCCCACAAATTTTACACAAGCCTATGTGTGTGTGGTCTAGAGGTTTGCATGGGCATGACATTGAAACCCAAACCTGACCCGTCCTCACAACATTAAGACACGACCAGGCCCAACTGGTAGTCCTAAATTTGAAGCCCGAACCTGAACTAAACCTGCTACACGCTAACGGAAACATGACTTTTACTAAGCATGTGACTTTTACTGTGTAAACAGTGACCATGAGAATGGCAGAAACTTTAAAAAGGAGGAGCTAACAATCTGGAGTTGACAACACTGTTGCTGTCATCTACTCCAAACAAACAACTGATCAATAAAAATGATTGGTGTCATGTTCATTGTTGACTTTGTTGTAAAATATTTCTCAAACAACAGGCCTGTGCACAAAGTGGACAGCAGGTGATTACTTCATGTTCAGTAATTTACATAACAAGGTTTTTTTTGTGCAGTATTACGCCTAAAAAAGTAATTATTAGCGCTTTTCACATAACAAATATCTAAATATGTACAGTACAGCTTCTAATGACTAATGCAGGCTGAATAAACCATTTAGAAGTATCTAGTTTGAGTTTTACTGAACAAATAACAAGACCTTAATAAACCCCCAATATGTGTTCCTTAAAATAAAGTGGTAAAACAAAACCCAATGAAACTGCTACGATTTCAAAGAAATGCTACAATATAAGTAAAAATATCCAAACTCCATATATATGGGACACATTTCACTTGTGCTTTTGGGACTAATTGCATGTATAACTTTTGTATAGCATTCATTCAAGCATTTTTTCCCCACCCCACTATATTGGTGGCCTAGCAACACTTTAGCAACCACCTGGGGTAACATAGCAAAGACTAGCAATCACCTGGGATACCCTACCACTGGCCTAGCAACAACCTTGGATAATATAGCAAAGGCCTAACAACGCCTTAGCAACCACCTGATTCAATATAACAACATTTTAGCAACCACCTGTTATGCAAGCCAATTTCGCTGTCCTGTTAGTTCAAACAAACAGTCCCTCAGTCTTTTAATCTCTCTCTCTCTCTCTCTCTCTCTCTCTCTCTCTATATATATATATATATATATATATATCTGTATCTGTATCTCTGTCTCTGCTGAGACTATACTCTCTAAATTTTTGATTTGCTGGTCTCTTTTGCAGCAGGTTTTAGATCAAGTTCACTCAGATCAAGAAGAGAACACTGAACTTTTTCTTTCTGAGCACTGACAGTGTAAAAAGTCAGCCAAGCTTCTCCTCAAAAGTCCTTTTTAATGAGCATGTGGCTGGTTTAGTAGCAGGTCATGCCTTCACCACACTGCAGAGCAGGCCAGAAATACAATGCTGGGAGAGCAATATATGCAAATATATTGCTTAATGGAGTAAGAAGCTCTATGTCACTTAGGAATGCTCAAGCATAGTACTTAATGCTGAAATCTAGTGAAAAGAATCTTTAGGTATATTGCTTAAATTACAGAAAATATTCATTCATCAAATTATTTGGCAGTGTATGTGATCTTGAGTTTAATGAGGGACTTGCCATTAAGCCTTGAATGCTCAAGAAAAAGGCATCGATTTCTGCATTTTTCCTCTTCTCCTGTAAAAGCATCACTTTCCAGTTCTGTTGGCACCTTTATTTTGATGATACATCAGGTAAGATCAGTGCTGGGATGTAACAGAATACAAGTATTCAAAACACAGAAATTAAGTATCTGTATTCTGTCCATGTTATATGGCCGGACACCACATGTTGGAGAAGTTCAACAAACAGCCTCTTTACAAATGCTAAATTTTCTGCTGATAAATCAATGTGATCAGTTATTAATCTCAGTGTTACTGAGCTCTGCTAAAGCCTGAGTAGACTGATAAATCAATGTGATCAGTTATTAATCTCAGTGTTACTGAGCTCTGCTAAAGCCTGAGTAGACTGATAAATCAATGTGATGATCAGTTATTAATCTCATTGTTACTGAGCTCTGCTAAAGCCTGAGTAGACTGATAAATCAATGTGATCAGTTATTAATCTCAGTGTTACTGAGCTCTGCTAAAGCCTGAGTAGACTGATAAATCAATGTGATCAGTTATTAATCTCAGTGTTACTGAGCTCTGCTAAAGCCTGAGTAGACTGATAAATCAATGTGGTGATCAGTTATTAATCTCAGTGTTGGAAATGTTTGGTTGTGTTTTGTAAGCGAAGGTCTTGTCTGGTTTGTTCTCCAGGCGCCGAGGCTGGCCCACAGGAAGGCCCGAGCCAGCCCAGGGCTCCGTCCGGACCTCAGGGGTTCCGCAAGCATTTCTTCAAGGGGAAACTGGACTGTGACAACCAGCCGGCTGACCCAGAGCGGCTGTTTCAGCGCTGCTTCATGGCCACCGTCACCACTATCAACGTGGAGGGACCCTCGTAGAGGATGAGCCCTCCGTTATGCAGCACAAGCCGGATCAGCACACACTTATCATGCTCTAACAGCGCTTTCATGCTTTTGGGTTTTCTAGTAAAATATGTTTGTGAAGCAAACCATGGTCTCGTATGTATTGTGTGTTAAAGGTAGCACAAAATGTGTTGTCCTCCACTGGAAACACAGAAAATACATTGCATTGTTTCTAACCCATCTGTTTTGAAAGTGTTCAGAACGTTAATGTTAATGCAACAAATTAACTTTATTTGGATAGCCCATTGATGCTTGCCATGCACACAATTTGCATTCAATCAACCCCTTAACAAGCCATGGGCCCAATAGCAGGCCTGAAGTTTTAGTACACTTCTATAACCTAAGAATAGCTCCATTAGTTTTCATTGAGGTCCCTGTAGTTACTGAATAATAAGCTTTTGTATGAAATAAACTTTGTATGCCAAAGGGTCGAATATCTATCAAATTTACCTTAATGTAACCTAACCTTACCTAAACCTGAGCCTAACCCTAGTGCTAATCCTAATGCTGTTTCACCAGACAGTCTACTAATAATTTGAACATCAGAGAGCTATCCAAACAAGGTGGGACCCCATTTTTTGTAACGTGATCTATAGTAAAGAAGAACAGGGTGGACACAGGGGTTGGTTGGCAGAATGTCTGATTCCAGGCCAGTAGGGGAAGCTTTCATAAGAACGTAATACAAACATTATTGATTTCTTCACCTACATTCATCCATTTTTACATATTTTATCAGTAAGCTTCAGGCCAAGATGAGAAATTACGTAGTAATATGAAACATAAACAGGGGACCTCTACATTTGCTTAAGTCATATATTATGAAGCATCTCTCTACTCTCAAGTACAGTAGTTACTGTACACTGTTTATTACAAGCCAATGATAAACAATTTGTAGAATTGATTCAAAAACCTTCTTTAATGAAGGTTTACGTCTGTGGATTAGAGTAAATGAAAAGCTCTGAGTATTTCTATTTGTTGCTTCCTTCTTTCAAATCATAGCCTTTGAACATTGTGCCAACCATCCCCATAACATGTGCCAACCAATCCCATGTTGGGGCTGGTTCGCACAATCGCACAACATGAATTTAGTCATGAATGCACTAATTTCAAGGGTTCTTCGGTAAAGACGATGGGGCAGTTTTGGCGGCCTACCAGGTCTTGCAGGTGGCTGCTAGGAGTCTCATTTTGTCTGGAGGTTTTGACCATTTTTCATGTATTATTGAAGTGGCTCATCTACTATCTAATCGTCTCAGAAATGTCTCCTTAAAACTTGTAGCCTCTTAAAAAAGATGGTTCTTCAAGGGTCCTTTAGAACCTATATAGAAAACAACCATTTGCAAGCTTAAAGTGTTCTTTGTATGGTGAAATCGTTCTTCAGATTGTTGGAGAATGTGTTGTATATGACTCTACAGAGAACCGTTTTAAAGTGGTTCTATATAGCACCAAAAAGAGGTCTTTTACTGTTACAAGCTTGATATCATAACAATAGCTTAACCCTTTTTGGTGCTATATAGAAACATGTACAACACGTTCTCATTCAATCTGGAGAACGATTTCACCATTCAAAGAAACTTTTAAATATGCAATTGGTTCTTTCAGTGTTCATGGTTCTATATTGGAACAATGGACCTCATTCACCAAATTCAAAAAGTTTTTCCTTGAATGTGTCCTCGAGAAAGGTCCTGAGAAAAAGTCTATGTCAGATTCTTGACCAGTTTTTAAACCTCAGAACTGTTCACACCTTTGTGCTCTTGAGTGTGTGTAGATTCTGTTCTTACCTAAGAACAAATCCCAAATAAGAAGACACTGGTGAATGTTAGAACCTTCTAACGTTTGGTTAATGAGGCCCATTGTCTTTACTAAAGAACCTTTAAAGAACCATCCTTTGTACTTAATGGCCATTTTGACTGTATATCTCTGTATATTCTGCTTGGTATTCAAAATGCCCTAAACATTTGTTATGGATTTCCATATTTTTTCCACAGTGTTATCATACAGTGAATGAAGGTCAGGTTCTCAGAGTTATGATTATGCAAGCGATTATCCTGTAAATTAGCCTGAGTCAAACTGTTAGCACTAGAATAGCAACTGCGAAATAGCTGAGGGTGTTAATGCAAAATGGCGGCTCGTGTGAACATCAATGCCTTCCTCTCAGGTAAACAGTTTGACTACTTACTTACCTAATCCTGAACCCTTCAGAATGTGACACCATTCAATCCTCCTTTATTCAGAAGCCACTCTTATGTTGGAAATGTCAATGAAACAAAGGAGTTCATAAGCAGCTAAAGAAATTGCTTGTTTGCATGGTTGCCTTTTTGTTGATAACAATATCTTGTCTTATGTTGCAGTGTGCAATGTTGTAAAGTAGATGATGCATCCTTTGCCTAAGAACCTTCTCTACTGGATCTGCCATGTAGCACTAGAAGGCCATTTCAAAACATGACTTGTGGTGTTAAAGCAGAGGAACTGTTAAGACAATAACAATGGACACTCCATTATGTGCTGTAGTGTCCACCTAAGTCGCCGCTACCTTTTTACCAGTCAAATGGCTGCCGGTCAGTTGGTGGTGGTGGACGGTGGTGGAAGATAACAGATTTTGAATATGTTGTTCAGACTGTCACTGTGCTTGAGGTCTGTTTAGTGTTTTTTGTGCTCTGTTTTATGATTTGGGTGTATAAATTCTGGTAAGCTGAGTATTAAGCTGGGCCAGCAGTAAACTTCAGACGAAAATCACGCCTTTTTGGACAAAACTACTCAGTGATTTGAGGTTGTACGGCGTGGTGCATGCTGCTTGCTGAACCTTTGGTTTTGAGACCTCGCCCTGACTGTGATTGGTCCTAATTACTGTGTCGTTCATTCTGAGACCTCCCCCTGACTGCAACTGGTCCTAATCACTGCCTTTCATTGTGAGACCTCCCCATGATTGTGATTGGTCCTAATCAATGTGTCCTTCATTCTGAGACCTCCCCCTGACTGTGATTGGTCCTAATCAATGTGTCATTCATTCTGAGACCTCCCCCTGACTGTGATTGATCCTAATCACCAATGTTTGTTTTGAGACCTCCCCCTTGACTGTGATTGATCCTAATCACTGCCTTTCATTGTGAGACCTCCCCACGATTGTAATTGGTCCTAATCAATGTGCCGTTCATTCTGAGACCTCCCCCTGACTGTGATTGATCCTAATCACTGCCTTTCATTGTGAGACCTCCCCACGATTGTGATTGGTCCTAATCAATGTGCCGTTCATTCTGAGACCTCCCCCTTGACTGTGATTGATCCTAATCACTGCCTTTCATTGTGAGACCTCCCCACGATTGTGATTGGTCCTAATCAATGTGCCGTTCATTCTGAGACCTCCCCCTGACTGTGATTGATCCTAATCACTGCTTTTCATTCTGAGACCTCCCACGATTGTGATTGGTCCTAATCAATGTGCCGTTCATTCTGAGACCTCCCCCTGACTGTGATTGATCCTAATCACCAATGTTTGTTTTGAGACCTCCTTCTGTCTGTGATTGGTCCTAATCACTGCTTCATTAATTCTGAGACCTCCCCCTAACTGTGATAGGTCCTAATCACCATTATATGTTTTGAGACCTCCCCCTGACTGTGATTGGTCCTAATCACTGCTTTATTCATTCTGAGACCTCCCCCTGACTCGGATTGGTCCTAATCACCATTATATGTTCTGAGACCTCCCCCTGAGACCTGTCCTTTACTGTGATTGGTCCTGATCACCTTGTTGTTCGTTCTGAGACCTCTCTTGACTGAAGTTGGTCCTAATCGCTGTCGAGATTTTTTTGAGACCTCCCCTTGACTATGACTTGATCCACTGCAGCTCCTAGTGGTGCTGAGATATACACTTCTTTTCATGCGTCTGCATCTGATTTGTGAAATCTTTACACAGCATGGAAACAAGCAGCGATTTGAGCGCAAACAATGAATGAGCTTAAGTGCATGACATCAAGCACTAGCCTACCTCATTTACATATTATTTACATAAAGCACACCCTAATTCATGCAAATTCGTTTCGGTAAGGAGCTAATAAAATCACAGAGTGGAGTGGCTCGTGAGCCAATAGCTGTGCTCATAGGTGAAGTTTGAGGTCGAGCAGTGAGTGACCTGTGATTGTGTGATTATTCTCTGAAAATAACATTTAAATGCTGTGTTGTTGTATTGTACAAGATGCTTCTGCACTAGCTGTGTTTTGTATTGTTTATTTGGTGGGTGGAGTCAGTGGTATAAAACAAAATCACTGTAATATGTCTTTAAACATGGAATAGCTGCAGCATTTGTTTATACCAATGTGCATGTAAAATAAGTACATTCACTTCTGTACTGGATTGCCATGCTCACAAATTACTGTTATTTTTGTTATTTTCAATTCATATTCGTATTATTGCTGTTATATATGCTATTGATAATATTTATCCACAAATCAAGCATTTTTTCAGCTTGTTAAACGTTTACACTCAATTGTACATGCACTCCTACCAGGTGTGAGTTCAATCAGACAAATACACCAAAGATGAAACTAGACGAATAACAAAGCAGTCAGTGAAATTTGCGCATGCTTACGATTGAATTTGACTTTAAAAACTCTGGGCTGGACTTTAACAAAGTAGGTGCCTAAGGGTGCACTGATTTTAGTTTTTAGTTACTCCAATTTGGTTTTCTTGATCCAGACCAAAGCAGAAAATGATACTTTTGTATTTCAGTCTGGTTTGCTTGGTGTTCAGGGCCAAGTTTCAGCATCATCCTTGTGCTAAGATAATTTGGGGAAATCCATCCCAGACTGAGTCATTTAACACTGAAAAAATTTTTTATGGTGTATATTTGGCATTCTTTCAGAGCCATGCTGAAATCTGGCCTAAATATTTTACATGTTTTTATGGATTCCATGTCATTTTTTTTGTCTTGTTTTATCTTTGTTTTGTTATTCTCTAAAGTAATCAGACATTAGATACAGTGCGCAATTTTTCCCATGAAAGGAAGCGTATACTAAATATAATAATAGATGGTCTCCAGTGGCTTACTGCTTTTATAACAAAGGCCTGACACCTTAAATCCCAACATATCTTATATGTGGTTGTATGGAGTACTTTTTCAGCTTCGAATGTTCCTCAGATCTTTTGTAATTACCATTTAAGAGCTGATGAAGAGATGATAAAACGCATTCATGTGTCAAAACAGGGTCAGCAATTAATGTGGTTCATTCTGCAACTGGCCCATTTAGATCTTTCATTCATGCTGCATTTATACTTCAACCAAACCACATGTTCTGGTTTTGGAAGTGGACTGGGAGTGACCTCCTCAGGGGGTCTTTTTTTCCTCTTTTTTCAGCAGGGTTCGCACAGTAGACTAACAGCAATTGCAAAAGGGTTCATTTTAATTGATCAGGACCCACCAAGTGTGAACATGCCCTAAGTGAACTCAAGGCCATGAGTGTAGGAATAGTAGCCCATAAGGAAGCTGTGAGGTGAGGTAAGATGATGCTGTCGCTATGAAGGAATTTAAAAGTGCCCATCAATAAAACATAGAAACATCAAAGTTATCATAGCAGATCTATGCAGATTTAGCAAAGCCACTTGAATAGATCTATTATGATAATTTTGCAGATTCTCACCAGTGTTTTTTTTTTGTTCCAGAGGCTCATGAATAGTGGCTTTGCAGATGCTATTGGAATAAAATAAGCTGAGAAAAAGACTTTGAAAGATGTTCTCAGAGCAGCACAAAAACTGTAGGAAAGAATGGTCTTTTAATTTTGGAGTGGAATCTGAAAAAAAACAAAAAAACAACCAAAAGCTTCTGTGAAATTGAATAACTTTATTCTGCCTTAGTTTCCTGTAACTTGAGATTTTTCTCGTATTGTTCAAGGAGGTATTGCATTTGTCCATCAAATATTGTATTTTTCTGCTGCTTTCATCACCAAGGAATCTTAGATGGGCTCTGTCTAATTATCATGCCTTTCAGCATTGCCTTGAGCAAAAGGCCAAGTAGGCCACCAACCGGTGCATTAACACATTTTCTTATGGAAGACGTTTGGAATGCATTGCATGCTTCAGTTCCCTTTTTCTTTTGTTAAACATTCATTTTCTTTAAGACAATCCTCAGATGATCTCATTGAGAGCTGCTTTTCCATGACTTCTAAAGACCAAGAGGCCATTGTATTTACCATTCACAGAGAAATTATGGCTCCACATAATGACTTGTTTTCTTTGAACGTGAAGAGCTCGGGCATTTTCCATTCTATAGGCAGTGCTAAAAGTAATCTTTCCTCTCAGGCTTGAGAGTTCATTTCCATTCTGTTCTCACATGGTGAGCATTGACCTCTTGGCTGGCAGCTCAGATGCATAGAAGGGTCAAGAGATTTGTTTACGTGTTTATCTTTGGTCGTTATCTCTGTCGTGGAGGAAGCTGTTTTCCTTGATCCTCGTGTGCAACATCTGGAAAACCAAATGTAGGTTGTACCAAGAAAGGAAACATAAATTTGATCAATGTTCGGTAAAAAAAAAAGAAATGCAACACTGGGAGAGAATCTGTTGCATGAAGAGTTATTTTCTGCCTTGAGTGCAGCTGCAAGCTATTTAAAAAAAAGATTTAATTAAAGCTATTTTTTGATATGTTGTCAGTGTCTTTTATGACGGCTTTGTTGCAAGAGACCATCTGTCACTTTAGTGCTTTACTGCTTCAGTGCATTTCTACTAGGGCTAAAAACACTTAGGTGTGTGGGAGGCTGGAGTAGGATGTAAATGCTGACTGGTAGAGCTACTCTTGTATGCTGGGCTGGTAAACTTCGATTTATGGTGCACAAGACATACTTGTAGTAGTCATTAATGGCCCTGGCCTGAGGTTGAGTTCAGTATAGCAGGGATTTTTAATGCTGTCCCACAGCAGCTAACTATTTTTGTTGCATTCTGTCTGAGACGTCTTTACACTAGTACACTAGTGACCGATGCATGCATTATGGCATAGTTAGGGTTAGGGTTAGATGAAATTGACTGTAACCCAATAAAATTCTGCCTGAACCCGACAGGGAGTCCAACAACATTCTGTCTGAGTGCAGTACAACAAAATTCTCCCTAAGCCTGATTATAAACCAGCAAATTTCTGTTTCAACCTGACTGTAGCACAACAAAATCTTTATGAATTTGACAAAATTCTGTCTGAACATGATTGTAGCCCAAAAAATTCTGTTCTATCCCCAATGTAGCCCAGCAAATTATGTCTCATCTTGACTGTGGCCCAAGATATTCTGTCCGATCCCAACTGTAGCCCAACAAATTCTGTCCCATCTCAACTGTAGTGTAACAAATTCTATCCAATCCCAACTGCAGCCCAACAAATTCTGTCCTATCCCAACCGTAGTCTAACAAATTCTGTTCAATCCCAACTGTAGCCAACAAATTCTGTCCGATCCCCACTGTAGCCCAACAAATCTTGTCCTATACCAACTATAGCCTGACAAAATTCTGTCAGAACCCAGATATAGCCCAAAAAATTCTGTCCCAGCCCAACTGCAGCCTGACATAACTGGATCCCAACCTGAGCGTAGCCAAACAAATTCTGTCTGAACCTAAAATTTACTGTAGACCATCAAAAGTTCTCCTAAAAAAGTTCTGTCTGTGCTTCACTGTAGCCTGACAAATTCAAAAACTCCACATGATAGCACGTATGTTGCCTTATAGTGACAATGACAGCCATTCTAAGGTCATTTGTTTATGAAGAACTGAAATTTCAGGGCAGAGACCCCTGAAACCCCTCCTCCTTCCAACGTAACACCCCCTCGTCCTTCTTCCTTCCAATCTAACACACTATAAATTCCCATCTCTACCTTCAATTTCCCATGAATTTTGAACAGGCACTTTAACAGAGGCAGTGGAATGCCCAGCCCAGCAATACCCCGACATGAAACACAGGGAGGGGATATTTCGGGAGGACACAACACACGAGGAGGACGGACAAACACACACAGCTAACCTACCCCCTTAGAACACGATTCAGTAACATAGAACAAGTCTAACAACAACAGCATCAACAGCAACTGTATCTTTTTACACCCAGAGAGCCACTTTGCATGGCCACACCCTCTAAGCTCCCCATGGCATGTTTCCTACAAGGAACATAACGCAAAGATCACTGCAAGATCATAAAGCATCTAAGATAACGTAGCTGTACGTTATATGGAATTAATACATAACTAAGGTCTGCAGAACCTTAATGATGGTGATACCCACAACCAGCGATGCCAAAAATCCTGCAGAAACAGACACTGCAGGTAAACACACTGACTGGGAGTTAAAGACAATGGCCCCAGATGCTAGTTCAAAGGACAGTTTGCAATCTCAATCTCAGCAGCCTCTCAGAGGAGCTGTTTGATTCTACACCTTTCAATTCCAGCCTTGTTTGAAATGGGAATAAGTAACCCCGAAACCTTTCTGCCCGAAGAGGCACAAAACAACCTAATCTCATAAAAAATGAATGAGAATTCTTTTCTGAAGAGCGAGCACCTGCGAATTTGCATCGATGTTAGTTTGTGCACATTCCTGTGACCAAAGCCTTTTGACTAAGTTCATAAGCCCAAGGTAATAATTAAGTGCATTTGAATTCTGACACTTCTATTCATGCTTTCGTTCATATGTCTCTAATTAACTTCAATCATTGCATTTCTAATATTTATATACCACAGCGTGCAAAATACAGTGTGAATTTTATCTAGCAGAGCCAATTAAGAATTTCATTCAAAGTCATTTAATACTTGGTACACAATGTGACTCATCATTCGTCACTTAAAAGTTATTATTTGCTTAATTGGCTTAAAGGTTTTGAGCTCATCCAAGAATTTGTTCTTGTATTTTTTCCCTCAGATGCTTTTCTGTCATGTCTGCTGAACAGACACCCTTCATGTCTACAATGAAAACAAAGGGAGAGCTTGAAACGTTTCCAGGTTTCTGCCATGTACTGCATTCAAAACTTGTAAAACAGCTCATGAGGTTTATGACACATTTCAGTCGTGGCAAACATATTTCCAGATTACATTTGACAGTTTCAGTGAATAAAAATGGCAGTTTATTTTGCTTGTTTAAATTGTTATATCTTGAACAAGAGGATGATCTCAAGGCCACCTCACTCACCAGCATCTAATGCTCACGTTAGACTATTTAAGCTATTAAAATAATAGATAACCAATGTGTCATGTTTCTGGTTGTGAAGAGTCCATTTGAAAATGGTTATTATGGATGAGCTGCATGAATAAGAGAGATATAAATAGACATCAGGGCTGTCTGTGTAGTGTAGATTGATGCTAACTGCTGAGGAAACTGTCAGGAAATAAAAACAGAAAACCTATATTTAAAAGAAAATTACACAGGAGCCTCAACAACTAAATATAATATCATTATATAATATTGTTTTAGTATGTAAGGTGCCCACCCTTTATTACAGCTTCCATTCTTTTCAGTTTTTCAAAGAAATCTGCAGGGATATTTTTCTGCACCTCCAAAGTTCAGTCTTAGAAGTTGGTTTTAGTTGCTGCAAACACATTCAGTGGTGTTGAGGTCTGGACTCTGGGGTGGTCAGTCCATCGTTCAGCTTCTTTGTTTGATGTGTCCGTCTCCTTTTCTCAGTGAGGTTCTTCTTGACAGCTACACATCCTTTCAGACCCACAGCACTGAGTCGTCTGCTCACAGTGGAAGGATGGACAGAAACACCTGTGGATGTTTTCAGATCTGAAGCAGCTTGATTTTCTCCTCTCTTTCAAAGATGAAAGCTTTGTGTTGTTTATCCGATGGGGACAGTTTTGGTGTCTACCAGGTCTTCCAGGTGGTTGTTAGGGGTTTTCATCATTTCTTGAACTCCAGTTTTGGAAACTTATGCAAGTGGATCAATTTATATCTAATCTTCTCAAACATATGTACTGAAAAATTATACTGGCTGTTTTGACAGGAAATGAAATAAATGTTCTACCAGAAAGACTGAGGAGGCGGGAGTGAAGGTAGACAATTTTAATCTTCAAAGGGATTTAACAAGTTGAACGTTAACAATTCACTGGAAGTGAAAGAATCTTTGACATAGGCCCTGCCCTCAGTCTAGGTCTTAGAATGTTGAGACCCTTGTAGATCCTGCCTGACTGGGACAGCAGGGGTGGAGCCTACGCCCAGACAACTGGGCATGGATCAAACTGGTGGTGGTGAGGAGGAAGGAGGGGAACATTGAAATGTAGACACCTGAAAGCAGCAGAACAGGTATGTAAGTTGAGTCATTTTAAAGACAAGTGTAGGCCACCAGTTGATTAGGAGTCTAAATGATGTAGCATTAGAATCTTCCTGGCAGAACTTGTGCTAAAGCTTCAGTGTCTTTGACTTTTGGACAGTGTTGTATGTTGTTAAGAAATTGGATCCTTCTGTAAGTCACAGGTGTACTATTGTGGCAGTACCTGTATGAGGGGCCCAATAAAGATTTTGATGGATTTTGAGCCAATTTCCATTCCGCCAGTGGAATGGCCTGTAGAGGGTCTGCAGAAAGAGGTTAAAGCAAAGTGAAAACTCAAAGGCAAACTTCTGTTAAGATGTTTAAGTGACCACCTTTGAACCCTTACATTTCAGTTAACAAGTGTAGCAATCACTGGCACTGGCAATGTATGTGATGGAAATGCACTAGTCATGAATTTTCTTATAAAATTCACTAAATCTCCTTGATTCATTGCCGAATTCACTGGATCAGGATGGCAAACAAAATGGGTGGAGAATCTGGGACTAGATTACTTGGAACAGCGATTTGATCATTTGAAACGTTTAGTGAAGCGCTAGTGAACTTGTAGCATTTGAAATGCCGTACCAGCTGAGTCTTACCCTGTGTTTACACCGGCAGTGACTTTGTGCCTCTTGTCGCCCAAATCGCTGATCGCTCATCGCCTGTGGGCATTTCTGAACTCGAACTGACCACTGGTTGCCATGGTTTCACTGATGCCAAGCACATATCAAATGCATTCCCACTAAAAATGAAACTCCTGGTGAGAAATCGCTTATGTGCTTATTTTTATTTAATTCCAGTGCCAATCAGTTTGTGAGAAAAACAGTAATTGGTCTTTGTGATTACCGTCTATTTGCGGAGCTGCCATTATTCCATCTCTAGTAGGAACAGTTATCTAAGAACCAATAAAGGAGCATACCATTTCACAGTGGTGGGGATAAAGCATATACCACACTGCTGAATGCTCAGTTCCTACTGGTAATCACCATGTCGCTTCACTCCTTATTTGCACGTTACAAGTTGTACATGTTAGGAATCAGTGAGTTTCTGAGGCATTCCATTAATGCTCAGTAGTGTTTGATAGTCTGAGCTTCAATGATATTCAAGCCTCTCTCATGCTCTGGTGTGTCAATCGTCAGCTCACCAGTGGGTACATTCAGATCTATTCAGTTCAGTTCAACTGAGCCTAAGAGAAGCTTAAATTTCAGCCACATTCTCATTGCAATTGGTCAAAATGAGAAATGCTACCGAGCGAGTGCCTGGGCTAGCCGTACTAACAAGTAATCAAAGACTCAACAAAGTAAGAAAGAAAGACTAAGAAGGGGAAAGGATAGAGAGAACATGTACTTTCACCACAATTGAAATGAGACAAAGGTTGTTCAGAATTGGGCTTCATATAAGTGCCTTCAAGGCCGTCGTTGGCAATCCTTGCTGTGGTCCTGGAAAAAAGAATGGGAACTTTGATATCTGGGGAAACTGATAGTAATAGGTATAAATGAGAACTCAAATACTATGTGTAGAAAGCCTTGAGGAAGGAACATGTTATTAGATGGCCAAGATGATGTAGTAAGGCGAGCTTCTATTTTCAGGGCTCGAAACCATCCTGAGCTCAGCTTCTCGTTTTGATGAGGTTCCAGACCTGACAGGATGATCTCTCTTTTTCGCCACATGGAGGATAAAGTAGTCTTACTGTAATTAAAACACAATCCAATGCGTTGGGGTTTTCATTCTCTTTCTTTGTGTCTTGCTGTCACCTCTCCGAATCATTCTTATTCTTCTCCCTTCTTGTTTTCGCTCTTTCTCTCACTCTGAGCATAGCAGTCGTGCCGTAAGGTGTTAAAAAGACAGGAGTCAGATGAATTTCAAATTAACAATCTCACCCACCAGCTGTTCCAATTCCACAGTGCTAATACCACCAGCAGCATCACCCCCGCGCTCAAATCTCTCTCAACCTCTCCTCTTCATGAGATTACATACATTACCCACACTCACACTGTCAGTGCTGTAATCGTCAAAGGCCTGAAAGATCAATAAACCCAGTATATTTCCTTAAAGGTGTAGCAGATTGAACTGTAAGTGCTGTTGCTATGACTCCCCTGAAGTTATCTGCCTCAAACATTACATTCATATTTAATCTTAATTTCCAAACATTTCATGGTGCAAATACATTTCTGGGAAAATGTAATTAAATGTATACAAGCTGCACCTATATTTGATGCCCTGAGTGAGGAAACACTGCCAACATTATAACATCTACAGTACTATGGCTGCATCCTGAAGAGTTTTCTTGATCTTTTCATAATCTATAAATGCCTTTTCTTCATGACATAAAGTGTTTTTGGTCCTGTGAGCTACCAGTTCACTTCCTTTTGCTGAGTTTGCCATGCTTTTAAGCTCTTATACTCTAAAGAACCCATATGTGGGTCCAGATTTGCGATTCACTGTAATAACTACTTACTTACACTTTAACTACGTAGTGATTACCGAAGAATTCACAGTAGTTCCTGAACAATAATAATAATGGCAATTAATATGTTTAATAAGTCTAGAGTCTATGGGTTTATTAATAACGTACCCAATAGTCAATACTGACAATCTAGGACCGTATTTACAAATTTTATCGTGGCCTTTTGGACAATTTTCACACATTTTCCAATGTTACTGAAAAATGCACTTTGGATTTGGTCTTTTTTTCATATAGGAAGAGCTCTTGCACAGCCCAAAGGTAAAGTCTGGCTCAAAAAGACATGAGTACAATTATAGGCTTTTTCAAGTGAAGAATCAAAAAGCATCTTTTCTTGAATCAAGAGGAAAAATAATAATAATCTTTAGTGTTTTCTTGTGCTTTCAGTGCAGCAGACAGTTCCAAAGTAAAAGCCTTTTTCTGCTCGACGTTAAAAAAAACTTAGTTTTGTTCATTTGCAAAGTCTCCTCTCCTATTTCTGCACCTCAACAGCTCATAAAATGCATATTCAGGAAGTTAGATGCAGTAAAGCACACGGCTCAGTGGCGACCTCATGTGTGTGTGCAGAAAGGCCTCGGTGCAGTCATTGAAAATCAGCTGTAAGTGGTTTTGTGCTTAAAAAATGCACCAGCACCCCCACAAACGCTTAGTAAATACGGTGCTAATGTTTTGGCTCTGTCTAACTGATTTATAAGGATGACAGAAAGCTGGCAATGAAGTGTCTAATCACTGTCAATCAAAGTACTATGTACTAATTAACTTCATTTTTAACTTTATTAATACTCTAAACTTTCATGTAATCTTTTTTTTTCTATACTGCTTTTATCAAACTTTTTTCTCCCCAATTTAGTCATTTCCAGTTCCACCCACTAGTTAGGTCTCTCCCAATCACATGGTATTACCAGCGCTAGGAGGCTAGCTCAGGCTTCCTCTGAGTCAGGTGAAGTGCCACCGCAACTGAATGCGCTCGTAGGAAACCGACAAATGCCCTGTTACGTCAGCTAACAGACGTCTGTCCTGATGGGAGGAGAAGGAGGGCCATCCTGCACACCCAGAGAGAGCGAGGCCAATTGTGCTCTCTTGGACTCCTGGCCAAGGATGGCTGTAGCATCACCAGGGACCAAACTCGCGATCTCCTGGGCCAGTGCTTAAATGGTTGCGCCACTCAGGAGCTCGGCTTTTAACTACAATAGAAGAAAATCAACTCAACTTGAATTAGCCTTGAACTTGAATTAACATTAGCCTCGCTCTCCAATAGTTCAATACCTGGAAGCCAACAGCCATCAGGAAAATACTTACTGTGCCCTCAAAACATAACCTATTATCTTGCCATTCATGGCTCTTCTGAGTGTACTATGGACTTATCACGGCTGGTCAGGTCAGTAAGATTTAAAGCGTGGTGTCTTTTTTGATACAATAACACATCAAAATCTGTGCTAAAAACAGGACTCGTAGCATATTTAGCTTAATATGAGGTGCTTGACATCAAGACAAAAATATCACTATAGGCACTGAATGTCTTTTACATGCTTCAAATATCCATGTTTAATTTAGAATGGCCAAAAAACGTCCACATAAATCACTGTTAGGTCAGCGCAAACATACTACTAGAATCCCATAGGGGCGCCAGCAGAAGTTAGCATTATCATAGAGGTGTTCTTTTCCCTTTTTTGACCACATTTATGGCTGGAAATGAAGGCCTAGCTCTAACAGTCACAGTTCGCCACTGATAATACTGATACATTTATTTATGATAGCGTTACTGGGTTGGCAAATACTGAAGGTTGTAACCTCCCCATCCTCCCCTGGAAATTATACCTTAATCTGATGATATTGCCTGTGTGCGTACAAATGTGGCATGGCTGGTAATGAATGTACCATTAAATCAAGTCATTAGGGCTCCAAGCTGGAGTGTAGTAGCGTGCATGTCATGCACAGTCATAGGGGGGAATGGAGAGAATGACTAATGTGGTAATTTTCTAATGCAATTTACACAGCTACATACATCAGACCTTCATACAGCTCACTCAGACCTTCCAGAGATCCCGAGAGATCGTGTCAGTGCCGAAGGCATCTACATAGAAATGTAAATTTCTGACCATTTACCGTATCAAAATTCTGCTCCTTTTGTTAAGCTTGGTGACACGGTAGCTCTGATTTTCTCTTCTGCCAGAAAACACCCAGAGTTCTCATGCAACAAGGACATATCCAAGCAAGCTCTTCCATAGAGTTGCAAAGGTTTGATATGATCAATGTTTCATTGCTCACATTAATCCAATCCTCTTTTCAGAAAACATGTTTTAATGATCTGAGCTCAAATTCAAAGAAGAAAAAAAACAAACAAACCCAAAGCGACGTTGAAAAGCATCCAAATATCCAATTAGCCTTTTTTCTCTTTTTGCTTCACAAAGGTTTTGACATTGTACCCAGAATTAATTAACCATAACTCCACTGTTGGCATTTTGAATGGAAGAGAGCGCAGAGAGAAGGAATGGATTCACAGGTGTGCTTTACAAAGCCTGAGAAACTCTCGGCAGAACCAATACGGTTTTTTCTAACCCTTTTCACTGACATTTACAAGCTCCTCACAGAGACACAGCAGGTTTTTGTTCTCAGTGCTGATAGAAAATATTCCAGAACTGCTCCACTGCCTCCATTACATCTCCATTACGTTCTTTTTTATTTTTATCTTTAGTGGCTTGTTAAAGTAGTAAAATGATCACAAGATGCACATTTGAACTCAATTTGGGGTAAATGTTGTACGTATAGTTCTTTTATAAAGATTCTTTAAGTTGACTTTAGTTGAGGTAAGCTGAGCTGAGTTTAGCTGAGCTAAGCTAAATTGAGTTGAGTTAAGCTGAGTTAAGCTAACTTTCAACTGAACTGAGTTGGGTTGAGGTGAAGGGAGTTGAACTGACTAAAATAGGGTTAAGCAGAGCTGAGCCCAGTTGAGCCGAGTTAAGTTTAAGCAAACTGAGCTAAGCTGAGCTGAAGTGAGGTGAATAGAGATAAACTGACTATGGCATGGGCTCGTCCCCCGAGCCCCAGCGATGGCCATGAGAGCCGGTAGGAAGGCAGGGCCCGAATTCCGAGCAAGGATGAAGCCCCGCAAGGACGGCGGGAAGAAAACCGTGAGTGAGTGAACTGGGGAGCGGGGACAGTGACGGGGAGGTGTAGCAATGAGCTCTCGTTCCTCCCCTTTGGTTCTGAGTTATACTGTTTGTTTGGTGTGAAAATTAAAGTGAATGGCTGCAGCGCAGTTGAGCCCTGCCTCCAGCATCTTTCCTGAGCCTGGGGGTAGCACATGACGTGCTACAGTGGTGCCAGAATCTTGGATTTGGACACCAACTCCCCCAGGGAGTCTCCACGACAGAAGAGGAGGCCATGAAGACCCTTGTTCAACTGTACTTGGCTGGCTGGTGGGAGCTGCATGCTTTTCGTGATGATGGAAGCAGCTTGAGGAGCAGCAGGTGGCGAACCGTCGGAGGGACAGGATCTGCCGGCGGAGTAGCAACCCTTATTGCACACAGAGGTAGGACACACACACACACACACACACACCCCCCCCCAACTTAAGCCTCCAGTCCCTGTGCCAAGAAGGAACGAGACCTCATTGCTGCCAGTCATCAGGGCCCGGGGGAGGGGGGGGCGGATGCCATACTGAGTTTAGTTGACTTTAGTTGAGTTGAAATGAGTTGAGCTGAGCTGAGCTTAGCTTAGCTGAGTTGAGTTGAATTGAGTTTAGCTGACCTGAGCTGAGTGATTTGAGTTGAGCTAAGTTTTGGGGGCTGAGCTTAACTAAGTTGAGTTGAGCTGAACTGAGCTGAGCTGAGGTGAGGTGAGGTGAGCTCTACTAAGCTTAATTCCTGGATACATTACAAACTTTGAAAAACAAATTTCTGTAGGTCACATTGTCCTAGATCCTCTGGCTCTTATCTTCCTCCAGAAGCAACCAGAGCAATTACATTGTCAATCATGTTGCCAGTTAGAGCGCATCATTGTATTGAGATCATTATATTGAGCGAAATTCAAACGTTCTCTTCTAAAGCAAAACTGAGCTGACTCACAGATATGAGAATATTTGAAAAGCAGAACAAGTTTCAGTTAAATATAGTGTTCTGATAATCATGGTCTGATTAAATCTTCCAGCCTTTCTGCTGAGAGAACTCTGAGGAAAAATGAAAGTGTACTTTTAGAGCTGCTCAGATGTTGTTTTCATTTTCGGGGGATTACAACATATCATTAAGAATACTGCCATAAAAATGTCAAAATGCAAACAATCATCGCAATTCTTTCTTTCTAAAAGGGGAAATTATACGCAAAATAAGTCATTCAGAGTGGTTTGGCGTGAAATGCCCCATTCTAGAGAAACTTACCAAAACAGTGGTGACATCTGAAGAGTTTAGTGCCCCTAAAATGCCCCTAAAAGCTCTACCAGATAGAGTTACTTGAAATGGTAATGAATATGATGCTTGAATTTTGAGCCATCAATAATTGGGATAAATCTCAGGCTAAAACATGATAATAGTTTTAATAATAGTTTTAAAATCCAGTCATGGCAGAAAGGAAATCTATTTTTTCAGATTTACTACCATTTTACCATCATCAGCATTACATAAAAACTCATGTGGGTTCAGTGGTGGTTTTGGATAGGAACAAAATGTCTATATTTGTGTTGTAGTCATGGCAACCCCTGGTTCCTATCACCACCACTGTAAAGAAATCAGAGTCTGTAAGTTTTTCTGCTTGATATTTTATATGAAATCACACAAATTACACCAGATTAGTTTGCCTTTCCTCACAAGAAACATGATTGGTTCAACCTCCCTTCTTAAAAGACGTATTCTAATGTACTCATAGATGTGAACTAAAGTGCTGTAGTTCTTTTTTTCCCCTCGGCCCTTCAAGATCCATAAAATCTTCAGAAGAATGTGAGACTTGTTTTTGTGAATTGACTTTCTGGTGAGTGAACAGAAGAGGAATAGCAAGCCCCACCACCACCACCACCACACACACACACACCCACACTCCCAATCCCAAGGTTAGACTCAATAGAGTCTATTAATACTCCATTTGAAGATAGAGGTTGAGTCTATTTTCCTTTTCATCAGTTTTCAATCTTCCATTTTTTCCACATCGTGCTCCTCAGACTCATAATGAACATAGTGAAATACTGTTAGTACCAAATTAAGACAGGTCAAAAAGTCCTCTGTAAAGTCAAAAAGGACTATTGTCACTGCAATACCTACAAAGTAAATGCAACAAGAATAATGATTCTATTAAATAAAAATGAACAAAAAAATGACAGGCATGTATTTCAATTTCACAGAAATCATTAGGCTTTTTCTGAAGGTCTAGTAGACCTGTGTAATAACAATGCCTTCCACAAATGTTGGCAACCCTCATAATCTTAAGCAAAATGAGCTGTAAAAAAATGTAGCAAAATATAATAATACAAATCTTAACTACTTATCATTTTAATCATTCATTATGATTCATCAATATTAGCAAAAAGCCTCTTATTTAAGATATAATGACTGAAAGAATAAACGAAACCTTGTCATGAAAGAAATATTCCTTAAATCTGTGTGTGCCACAATTGTTGGCACCCCTATAAATTCTTATGAGTGAAGTATATTTCCATTCATATTTTATGTTTTTAAGCTCATCTGAGTGATTAGGAACACTTAAGTGGTCAACCATGACTTTCTGTTTCAGTGGAGAATATATATGAGATGAAACACAGGCCGATTCCATCTGTCATCCATCAATATCAGAAAGACCTGAGAAAACAGTAGTGATGGCCAGCAAAAGATTGTTGAGCTGCACAAATCAGGAAATGGCTACAACAGCCCAACTAGCTAAACAGTTGAACATTTCCACTATCAGGGCAATAATTAAGCAGCTTAAGACAAATGGAGATGTTAGGAATCTATTGAGAGGAGGACGAATGTCTATACTGACCCCACACACAGTGAGGAGGATGGTTTGAGTGGACTAAGAATCCCCAAGAATCACAGTTGGGGAATTGCAGACATTAGTTAGGTCTTGGGGTCAGAACATCTCCCCAACTACAATCAAACACCACCTCTATAACCATAATGTTTTTTGGGTTGGTTGCCAGGAGAAAGCCTCTGCTGTCAATGACCAACAAACTCAAGCCCCTACAGTTTGCCAGACGGACATTACTGGAACTTTTAGTGGGACTGTGTTCCACAGTCAGATGAGACCAAAATAGAACTTTTTGGCAACAAATAAGAGAGCTGAGTTTAGTGTGGACACAAAGATAGCCATGCAGAAAAGCACCTCCTCTGCACTGTGAAGCATGGTGGTGGATCTGTGATATTGTGGGGTTGTTTTTCTTCCAAAGGCCCTGAACAATTTATTGGGATATATGGTATCACAGACACCATCAAGTACCAGCAGACATTAAATCAAAACCTGACTGTCTCAGCCAGGAAGCTTAAACTGGGCCATAGTCTGGATCTTCCAGCAGGAAAGTGATCCACTGACCACAGAATTAAGGCCATGGCAACACAGGTCTCCTGACCTGAACCCCATAGAAAACCTGTGGGATAAAGAGCTGAAGAGGAGAGTCCATAGTGTGGACCTCAGACTCTGAAGGTTCTGGAGAGGTTCTGTATGGAGGAACGGTCTCAGATCCTTTGCCATGTGTTGTCCAGTCTCATTAAACATTATAGAAGAAAATTCAGAGCTGTCTTTATTCTGTGGCCCACAGAATAAGATTTATATTATTTTCAATCAATGTATTTCAAGTAAAGGTGAGATTTTTGTTCATATTCTAAAAGATCAAACGGATAGTCAATAAAGAATGATTTTTACAGCCTGTTTTGCTCATGTTTGCCAATATTTGTGGAGGGCACTGTAACTACATAGTCATGTATTACATTTAACATTTACAACAATGGTGAAAACAGTGGGTTCACCACACAGCCACTGGTTCTGTTTCAGATTATTTTTGCCTGTTGGCTGTAGAATCCACAGGTGTTTGTGTTGTGTGCAGTTGTACAGTGTGAGTGGGTGTGTGTGGGATAATGCCGCTGTCCCAAACTCCTCATATGTGTAAAAGGTGCCAATTATCTACTGAAATGTCAGAAACCTTTGACACTGATTTTTAGTTCTGCAGCACGAAATGGCACATTGTGATGACAGTCTGAGGCAGAGACTGAAATTTGGAAATGATAACCTATTTTCTACACAGCCACCTCGAACACTGTTTGTAAAATCTACCAGCATCAGGAATAATCTGATGTATACAGTGTCATCCATTAGTAATTAAACAGTAACACAGTTTTTGTTGTCATTCCAGCACAATGAATTTGAAATGAACCAATGACTGTGAGACTTATGTACAGAATACCATCTTCAAAGACCCAGGGAGCCTAAATCTGTGACCAATAAATGACTGATATATTTCACCATATTTCTCGCCTCTGGATGCAAACTGGGCAGTCCTAATTTTGGGTAATGCTTCTTTAAGCATTCCCTGACCAATCACAAGGCGGATGTCTGTTGTCCCGCCCACACAAAACAGTTTCAATGTCAAAAAAAAACTAAAGCTAACCCAGCATAATCGAAATCTAGTGAGCTACACTACCAGTCTGTAGCTGCCTGTTGCCCATTCATTCGTTTATCCATTCATGAACATTGTTTGTCCATCCATTCTCTCATTCTCACATTGCTTCGTCCATTGGTTTCCTCGTTCATCTGTCTGTCCATCTGCACGTCTGTCCATCTGTGACTTTTTTTCATCTGGTTTCCATCAAATAAAAGCTGGATAGTGATTTTAATATGAGCAGGCTAGGAGTATTGGACAGAGAGCTGTCAATCAAACTGCTCATTAGCCAGTTCTCAGACAGGTCTGTTCAGCAGCTTCTAATCCAAGTTTTATCACATTTATATCTTATAATTTTTACTCAGCTTCTGCTGGATGTTTAATTTAACACTCAAGTTTATTATCATAAAAAACATTTTTAATATTATATTTTGTTCTCTGGAAATTTAATTGGAGGGTATTTACACTTTACTGTGCAAAAGTCAGCAACTATGCTTTCATTTATTTCATTTCCAGTGCAAACATTCTTTCACTACAAGTTATTCATTTTTCAGGCTGAAGACAAACAGAAACAGAAACAGAAAATTACACAGAAGCCTCAAAAACTAAATATAATATCAAAATTTTCAGCTTCCATTCTTTCCAGGAGACTCGCTTTGAGTTTTTCAAAAAAAAAAGTTCCATGTCTCAAATCCATCTCAAGTTCGTTGTCTTAGAAGTCGGTTGCACTTTGTGCTTGTCATGATCCAAGTAATCCTAAACACATTAAATGATGTTGAGATCAGGACTCTGAGGTGGTCAGTCCACTGCTCTGAGATGCTAACCAGTATTCCTGATGCCTTCAACCAAAGTCCTCAAACTTGCACTGACCTTCCACCATGCTTGACTAATGGTTTCCTTTTCTCAGTGAGGTTCTTCTTGACAGCTACACATCCTTTCAGACCCATAGCACTGAGTTGTCTTCTTACAGTGGAAGGATGGACAGAAACTCCTGACATCTGAAGCAAAAGTGGAGCTTGATTTTCTTCTCTCTCTCAACAATGAAAGCTGAAAGATGAAAGACAGTTTTGGTGGTCTACCAGTTCTTGCACAGTTGTTAGCAATTCAATTTTCTCTGGATCCTCTAATCGCTTACTTGGGTAGTTGCGTGTATGAATGGAAGTGTCTTTTTTAAGGGGAACATAATTTGATTCACTTTTGTTGGGAGGGACACAGCTGGACCTGGTTGGTTTTAAGACTGGAAGGGTGGCAGTAGGGTGTACAAGAGTAAAGTGTGGGCAAATTAAAGACTGATTAGATATCACACTCATGTCATGTTGACAATCAACTCTAAACCTTTTGTTAGTGCTCTTGCACCTGACCTACAACTGAAGAGCCAAATGTCCAATTACTTTTGATACCTTGACATCAGAGATTTGAAACATGGTATCCGTATCTAGCTGATATTGGCCAAAAAATGCTGTATTGGATATTGAATTCACAGAATTTCTTGCAGTGCTGCAAAACAAAGTGAGAGAGTCATACGATGACATGATCTTGAGGTATAAGAGTGTTTGAGTATTTGCGTATTCCATGCTATGTGTGTGTGTGTGTGAATATATATATATAGCTTAACTTGACTTTAGGCCACAATATATTAATTTCTTGTACATGAAATATTGACATGGTTCTCCTCCTATCTCAGTGTTAGACTGCTATATGCTATTCAGAAACCTAAACCCAAAATCAGAACCCCTACTGTGTCTGTTACTAATGGCGTCCCACAGGGCTCTGTTCTAGGTCCACTACACTTTATTATATACATGCTGCCACTTGGCCAAGTAATTCTCTATGATGCTATAAACATTCTACTAACAAAACTGCCCCAAATCTCTAACAACTAGCTTATCTGGTTTCAGTATTAATATCGATGGAATCCTTGTAATGCCTTCAGGTACCATTTGCAACCTTGGAGTAATCTAATCCATACTCATGCATCCATGTTACTGAGGGTGTCCCACAGGACATTCTAGGTTCACTACACTTTATCATATACATGGTGCCATTGGGCCACTTATAGACCGTTATGATTGGCTCATTTAAGCCTTCTTCGCGTTCTAATGTCTAAATTGACCTCTAAGGGAGTCATTTAGCATGTTTTGGAATTCTCTTTCCAGTCTGTTCTGGGTGCCTCTTTTCTATCATCTTTTCAATCTTTCAGAAAGACTTATTTCTTTTCACTGTGTTTTCACTGCGAAAAATATACGCCTGCATGGTTAAGTGTGTTGCATCAAATGTGTTTTTCTATGTTTGTAAAGTGTCTGTGAGCATGAGAAAGGCACTAACTATGTAAGCTGATGACACGATGCCAATGAAATGGATATGAAAAATCTAATTAAAGCTGACAGGCTGCTCTTTGATGTCATAGTCAATGTTCCATTTCAAGTTCCTGTTGTACATTCGCACCAACCAAATTTCTGTCGCTCTCCAATTACTAGAGGTGTGCGCTGTAGCGGATAAGCTTCATTCTCACAGCTGGAACATGAAAACAGGTAAAAACAAACAGCCTGGGGCAATGGCAAGAGGTTTAAGACAACTCCATCAATTTTAACAGCATTTTCTCTTCCACGGAGTTCATTTGATGCTGGTGTGCACCTCACCAGTGTGATGTTATGATCTTTTGTCCTGTAGTTTTTGGGCCAAATGCTGGACATATTATACAGGGCTCATCAGCAATGCTGGTGGTTCTGTTTTATTTATTACATGATAGAATTTTTATGATTGTTAGACGCAGACAGATCATTGTCAAGGTCCAACAATAGAAGAAAATGCAACTGTAAATAATTTTAAAGAACTTCCACATAACATAAACATTCTATACCAAGTAATGGCTTTTCCTAGGGCCGTACTTCCAAGCCAAGGATCATTTAGGAGCCTTTATTTGTAAGTGGTATGATCTGAAGTTGACAGACTTTCACTTCAACTATAAACCTGTATATTTTTTTCATTTGGTAGAACGCTAATTTAAAGTATATTAATTTTTTAATATTAGTTTATTATATGGATCATTATTGGGTAAACTTAGTTACAACCTACAAGTTATAAAGCTAACCTTGGATTTACACCAGCATGTAGTGGCAATAGATAGGAATGCACCCCCACTCCCCACTCCCCACAGGTTGCATGTGGGTGTGATGAGGGCATCACCAGTGAAACTGAAATTTGAAATTACATTTTGCTAAGTCAGTATTTATATAATTAATGCTTGCTTTGCAACATAGCATTAAGCTCATGTTCTCGAAATTAATTGAGTCAAAACTGGACAATTTCAGGTTTGGGAGAGCAGTGATTTCAATATTAACCAATTGTCTTCCACTCAGATTTTCATGTTCCATACATACGCATGTAAACACTCATAAACTGACTCATAGTGCACTGTCATGTTTCACTGCCATGCAGATGACACTCAAATCTATGTCAGCATCAGCCCTGCTGAAGGAAATTCCACCAACTATTATTCAGAATTTCTGCATAATTAAACAGTCAAGAAACTTAGTCAGAATTTTTCTTTGGCCTACAACAATTTTTTAAGACAAAGACGTCCCCAAAGAAACCACTCAGAGTAATTTTGTTTACATCTCAATCGTTGATAAGGTAATAATTAATAGTTACTACATAATAATTCTATAATTGTGTCAGCCAAATAATTCAAGCACCATTTCAGAGCTATATTTAATTGTAATAAGTAACAAAATATGTTTATAATGATTATAAATTTGCAACTTCACAATGGGGGTAAAATTAATGATCATTAAAGTGTTGATGATATATATGAATCTTTTAATAATGTTTAAGTACCAGCATTATTAGAAAGTTTATACAAAACTATGTATATATATCATATATATATATATATATATATATATATATATATATATATTCTTATGTTTTTTTCTCTACTTAAATACTATAAGGGGGCTACGCACCAACAATTTTCACTCACCTTCTCATCTGTGTAAATGTGATGCGACAATAAACGTGATTTAATTTGAATTGATATGATCCAACAAAGTAGCAAGTTAATATTTAACTACTTAATCATTTAAACAAGGACAGACAATTATTAGACAGTTATTTATGATTATGAATTGTGTGCAAACAATATACTTAACATTTCAAGTCATATAGTTTGTGAATTATGAGTATCAAATAACTAAATCATTGTTGATCAACTATAATTATGTTTACCATTCAAGCGTATGAGTATGCCACTAAGTAAATGCATAAGTAGCAATTATACAATCATACATATATATTAAGTAGGGATTGTATGGGCACCCAGTCAAGGACAACATGTAGCACAGCTGAGGCTCAGAATAGAAGAAGAAATACCCATATATGAGATTTCCACTGTGTAAACTCTCTTTGTGTATATCTATGTACTGTGCCTTACAGGAGAAGAGCCTTGGGCTTTCATTTATTTACTCAAGGCCACCAATGACACAATCATTTACTCAGTGCTAGGTCACAAATATATTAGAGAAATTAGCAAAAAATCAGTTGTGAATGGAAGTCCTTCAGCTTGTGAGCATACAGTGATGTAAGATTTGCTCCTCTCGAATTTTCTTCATCTGCAAGTTCTTCTCAGGTCCAAGGTCACATTTCTATTCCTTCCTAATTGTGTACAGGATGTGTGCACAATGTGAAAAACGACCAATCATGAAGAAAATTCAAGGATTTTTGAGTTTTGTTTTCAGACAAAGAAGAGGACTGCCTAAATGCATCATTTCTGTCCAACTGATGAAAAGCGACAAAAAAAGCAATCTACACTTTTATATGTGCAAAAGTTTGAACATCCACAGTCATGAATTTTTATGCAAATATGACATTTTTATGCAAATGTAGTGCATAATGTCTATTTATTTTCCGAGTTTAACATTTTGGGAAAAATAAAATAATATGAAACTTTTGCACAGGCCAGATTTTATGTGTGTTTTTTCAATTGTGTTGAATCCAGCAGTAGCTACTGTAGCAACAGCATTTGTGCATTAAAATGTGTGGAAGTAAATGTGTACATAGTTTCTCTTAGAAAATCAACCACCCAAAAAAACCTGATCGACTAAATTTTCCGCACAGTGTTTAAAAACTCCAGCAGCACTGTTGTGTCTGATCCACTCAGACCAGCACAACACACACTAACACACCACCACCACGTCAGTGTTACTGCAGTGCTGAGTATGATCCACCACCCAAATAGTACCTGCTCTGTGAGGGTCCATGGGGGTCCTGACCACTGAAGAACAGGGTAAAAGGGGGCTAACAAAGTATCAGAGAAACAGATGGACTACAGTCTGTAACTGTAGAACTACAAAGTGCACCTATATAGTAAGTGGAGCTGATAAAATGGACAATGAGTGTAGAAACAAGGAGGTGGTCATTATGTTATGCCTGATCGGTGTATAATTACTGTTTAATCTTAAATAGAGGTTTCTGCTACTGCATGACATAAACATGGACTATTGCCCAGTAAACAAAGAACGTCTGTGGACATCCAAATATAGTCAGTCCGTCAGGGACATGTTATGAGCATTAGTGGACGTCCTAAATCAGTTTTAAAGAAGTCAGTTCAGTGGTGATCTATTCAAGTCAAGTCAAGCCAAGTCAATAGGGAGTTTTCAGTTTCGTTCCATCGGCATAGGTGCTCTTACGATGATACGAAAAATATAATCAAAAAATAGTATCAAGAAGATAAGCCTGGGTTGTGCCAATTTCTTTATGGATGGCCTTTGTTTATTATAAACCTACAATATGACAAGTTCACATAAGTCTGCACGTAAATATCAGAATGTGACAGATCTGATGTAATACATGAAAAGAAACAGACTGAGCCGGGCCATCATTCGTCTCCTAGGCTTGGCTTTAATGATCTGTTGCATACATACAAACAGACGTAGACAGACAGATCAAACCTCTGATCATGTTTTGTGGCTGTTCCTCTTGTTCATTCGTTGCCCTGAGAGAACCAGGGAGAAGGGTCTGGCTGCAGACATGCACTCTCAGCCTGACGTGCACCGCCAGCCTATTGATGACGTCAGCACACGTTCTGTCACGACAGTGTTTTTATCGGTTTTATGAGGGAAAACAGTGAACCACGTAATGTTGGGAAACAAGAGCTACACTGAATGTATATTAATGTTGCCATAGTGATAATAAGGTAATTAAATATGGAAAATTTCACAGTAAAACCAGGACGAGTAAAACTAGAATCGGTTATCAAAAACTGTAATAGTGATTAAAATAGAACTCATTAAGGGTTCTAGGAGGAGTTGTGACAACATACAGTCAACACAGTACTGATTACTGCCTCGTCTACGTCGTCACAACCTCCTAGAAAGTTGTCAAGACAACACTGTCATAACTTTACATTTATGAGGAATTACATTTCAACGTTGTGACAATGTAGAGAGCACCAAGCAGACAATGTTGTCGACACCAAAACAGTACATTGTCACAACATAACTGTGTTTACATGTGGAATCAGTCGCACCTGATTAAACGATCAAACACCTGATTAAACGATCAGAATCCTTTACACTATGATATCAAACCATCAGGAAAACACAGAACACCATTAGTGACCACTGAAAACCACCAGGAACCGACAGACACTTTTAATGGGTTCTACGATGTTTTTCAACAGGGAGGTACATTAAATGTGATCATCTAGCCGTGTTATGGACATCTCTAAGAGCAGAAGTTACCGCGCCGTTTTGCTGCTTCTGCCATTGTGGCAGAGAGTGCGTGTGCACGTGACGTCACTGGGGCTGAGAGTGCATCTGGCTGAGAGTGCAGGTCTGCAGCCAGACTCTATTGGAACCAGGAGCCAAAACAAGAAGTATAGGTGCAGTAAACCCCAACCTTCAACCCCCACCCCTCAGTCCGCTATCCAAATGTAGTCAATCAGACAAGGCATGTTTGGTGTCTGGAGTTTGCTTCTGTAGCTTTGCCCTGGAGCTCCAAGGCTAAAGTAGCTAGTAATGGATGTTTATGTACACCAATTAGCATTACATATAAATCATCACACAGCTGTGTTAAACCATGATGAGTAATCTACAATAGAGGTTTCTGCTCCTGCATGACATACTGCTGTCTATAAACATGGACTAAAGTACGGGCAAAGTTCAAGCCAGCTGCTCCTGTTTTTAGCTATGCTAATGTCTTTTGTTCATTTTTAGAGATAACAGTGGGTCAAACAGTGTCAGAAACCACATAATCAAGTTTATTAGAGATTACCTTGTAATGTAAATGAAGTGTGATGATTAAAGCATGCAGTTAGCACCATGCTAATTGATGCTTCCAGTACGTTCCTTATAGTTAGCCTTGTACACTAGCCTCTTAGCTCCAGTACACAACTATTTGTCTTCTCTGAGGTAAAGGGGAAATAACACTTAACTTGAACCCTGCTACATAACACTGACATAACCATCCTACAAACATGTAATAGCAGATGTTATATGCTGTCAGAAATTGCCACGACAGATTGTGTTCAGTACTAAAACAATGTTATCCCTGAAAAAAAATGATGATTGGTAAACACAAAGGAATCCTTGGAACATTAAGTTAAGCCCTTCTGTTCAAGACTTTTGCATGCTTTTGTGTCATTTTCTGTCATTATGTTAATGGTGAATTGTCCTAGCCTACCCTTTAAAAAAAGGGAGTCTGTAAAAAGCAATAAAAAATCTTTTTATTTACAAAAAAGTCTGTAAAATTACAGTAATGTAACTTCATAGAAATACTGTCTTTACTGTAATTCAACAGGTTCACTAGTTCAACTACTGACATACAGTATTTTATCATCATAATAACAGTAACAGCCAGTAAAATAAACGCGAATGTCCGTGAAATACAGGCGATCATTAGTTACGTTCTACTTCTGTAAATTAACAGCAGCATTAAAATACAGCATTTGTGTGGTGTATTTAAACGCATTTATCTGTTTTTTCAAAAATCAGGGATGAACTTCTGAAAAATAAATGGAACACTCACCAAACATCTCTCTAATTAACCTGTAAACACATTTTTACAGGTTAATTAAGCTTTTTATATGGACACAGCAGCCAAATAAGCACTACCTTCCTTTTTTTCTGACCTCCAACAGCAGAAGTTACATAAAGGCATTTATGTGGGAAGTAAACGATTCTGAGTTGGAAAATTCTGAGCTTCTGTTTGTCAGGAACACAGCATAAGTTGTCATAACATCAAGCACTACGACATCTGTCACGACAATAACTAGTAATTAAAGCATTACACTGTTATATCACCGAACAAAATCTGTCATATATTTACAGCACGTTTATGTAATTATTATTTCGCGATATCAAGTAAAGTGTTACCAAAATTATATACGTTTAATTAGTTTGTCACAGCATTGCTTTAGCACAATTGTAGCCCTTCAGCTAAAACGCCATCAGAAAGTGTTCACACTGCGAGCCTTTTGGTACCATGGAAACAAAAACATCAAGGTTGGCATTATGTGTCATTATGTCAGGCATGTTGGAAGGAGAGGGCTGATCTGGGCTCAGGGTTTTTTTTATCAGCTTTGACATTATAATGAATACAGCGTGAAAAACACGGGCCTGTGATTTTGAATAATGAGTAATAGTCCTGCACTATTACTGTTGACCAAGGCCTGAAAACCATCAGTATGAGCTGAAGGAGCTTTGACATTGCTAACACACATGTTCCACGTCCTGCAGTTTTCCACAGGTCATGGTCCATAGTCATTGTTCTGCTTCTCGCATCTGTTAATGCAGAACCCATTAGGGGTTTCCAGTTGAATTGAGGCTGTTCTGATTTAGGCTGGGTCATAAGCTGTTGATCTGCTGCCAACATTATGGGGAAAACTCACAACGCTTAATGTAAAAATATCAAAACGTTTTACCGGCAGTATTAAAATAATATGTTGCTATATTTTGATATTTTGTCAGTGATATATCTAAAAAATGAGGCAGAGATGGGGAATGTCATTAAAGGGGCAGACAGACCAAAAAACAGCATTTTATATATATTCTATATCATGTTTTGCGTCTCTCAGCCTCATCAGTTTGAATCTAGATTCAAAAATGTTATTTTCTCTTGGTGTTTTCATCAATCCGTGTTTTTGCATTATGATACTCAGAAAACATTACATTATACAACTATTGGGAACTCCTCACACTTAAAAAGAAAGGTTTTTCAAGGGTTCTTGAAGCCTCCGATTGGTCGACAAGCCAGGAGCACAGTCTCTGATTGGTCAACAAGTCAGAAACACAACCTCTGACTGGTCAACAAGGCAGAAACACAGACTTTGATTTGTCGACAAGTCAGAAACACAGCCTCTGATTGGACGACAAGTAAGGAACACAGCCTCTGATTGGTCGACAAGTCAGGAACACAGCCGGTGATTGGTTGACAAGTCAGGAACACAGCCTTTGATTGGTTGGCAAGTCAGGCCCACAATCTCTGATTGGTCAACAGACTCAACTCAAGGCATCAGTGGATGGCAAACAGCCATGCTAACAACAACCTCTTTTCAACACAGAGAAGTGGATAAATAATCACAGAAAACAATCGGATTCGTAAAAAATGTTGGATTCGTAAAAAGACATAATTTTATGAATTTATTTTACGAAGTCTCCGAAAAACAGTGCAGTTCAAGGCTGGATTACAAAACCTCAGAAAAGGATATGATCACACCAGAGCCCTCATTAGACAGTACAATGCTAGCCAAGTCTCTAGCATGCAGCGTTCCCAAGATGTGTTTCTTTTATGAATGATGTTTGTAATGATGTTGTGTACAACATTATCAATGTGCAAGGCTTAATATTCTGGTTGGAAGAATACAGCTCACCTGATTTAGTTAATGAAGGATCGATTAGGTAAAGGAGGTATTGCTGTAAATACTGGACTTCCTTGAGGAAAGGTTTGGAAATGGTTAAACCTACACTCTTGCATACAGGACAATCAAAACTGTTTATTTATTTATTTGTTTGAATTCTAATGGAAGTGTTTTAACAAACAAATGTTTACTGCCCAGATTAAAAGATTTACAGACCATTTGTTCAGATGTTTCACAGCGTTTGTGCTGCAAAATGAAAGCAAATTCTACAGACATTTCAAATGGATCAGTTGTCCAATCAGTTACTTTGAAATGTTAAGCTACACTGTAAAAAAGAATATTTTCACAGAGTACTCTAAAATGAATGGTTAATACCCATTTATCGAAAAAACTTAAATGCATGTAAATAAACCGTACCTATACTGTATTTTAACACTGTTGCTGTTAATTTACAGAAATAGGCTGTAAATTTACAAAAACAAATGATCACCTTTAGTTTACAGACAGTTGCCTTTATTTTAGTGGTTGTTACTGTTACTGTGACGGTAAAATACTGTATGTCAGTAGTCACAAGTAGTGAAACCATCGAAATATAGTTTTCTAAAAAAATGAAACGACTGTAATTTTACAGATTTTTGCCATCATTGAGAAAACACACTTTTATTGTTAACTAACAGTTTTTTTCTGTTAACCCAGCTCTCGGACTTTTTGTTTGATGATGGTATTTGCAGAATTTGCATTCTTTTATGTTTTTCTTTGGTTTTCAGTGGCTTTCACAGCTTATTGCCCTGTATTTCGGGAAAAACATCGGCTCAACGACTATTTCCCAAACGCTGTACTGCATCTGGGACCCACCATGCTGAGTGAACGCTCTAACCTCTGTAATGAGACCGAAATGAAAAAGCAAGGCATTCCGCTTCGCTCACGGAGCTCAGGGGCAGTGAGGCAGTATGTGTGAAACAGGCTTTTGCACAGTGCTGTACACAGTAAGGTGATGCTCATGGGGTGATGTGTTGGTATGTTAGTGAAAGGTCTGAAGGGACGTGCTGAGGGGCGGAGTTTATCATGTTTCCAGGGGCGACCCATTGACGTGCACTGGCTCCGATCTGTGGAGCGGATCTGTTCAGGCCTGCTCCGTTACAGCTCCTCCTTTCGCTTGATGATGAGCTTCCGCACCATGTCTGCAATCTGAGGCCGAATCTCCTTCACCGACACTTTGGGACCCCATGAGCCCACAACCTTCCCATCGACATCTATCAGATACTTCCAGAAATTCCAATCAGGCTCCTTCCCAGAGGCCTCTGAGAGAGAGAGAGAGAGAGAGAGAGAGAGAGGAAAAGAGAGTTGATCAGTTATGGAGTACGTTGAGTTATTGCCCAGAATTAATGTGACGTCTTTCAGGCTTTTATCAGAAATTGCATCTAAAAATACCAAGAAACTACAAGAGTGTGTTGATCATAACTTGAGCAGAGCACAGACTTTCTCCTCCGCTTCACTCATCCACAAATGAGTCTGACCTTTTTAAATGTTCCATCTGTTTGCATGTATATTAGTTCAGTTCACTGATGTGTTTCTAACAGAGAAATTCAGCACGGTTTTTAAAGCAGCTCAACACTGGGAGCTTTTCTCCATGTTCTCCTCTACATTCAGGTACTGAGAGTTTCTCTGATCTCTGAACTGAACAGAAACACACTGAACATCCCAGCGTTTCAGCATCACAGAGCAGATCAGACTGACGGAGCAGAATCAGCAAACCAGCAACCCTTTATTCTGAGACTGCGTATCTCTCTCTGTATATATCTCTCTTTCTGTATCTCTCTCTCTCCCTCTCTCACTTTATTTCTCTCTTTCCCCATCTCTCCCTCTCTCTCTGTATCCCTCTCTCCCCCCCTCTCTTTCTTTCCCTCTTTCTCACCCTCTCTCCCTTTCTCTCTCTGGTCTCTCTCGACTTTCTCTCACATTTCTTTCATTTCCACCTCTCTCATTTCTTCTCTTCATGTTCTCCTTCTTTCTCTCACATATCCCTTCCTATCTCTCCCTCTCTCGCTCTCTCTCTCTCTCTCACATCCCCCCTCTCATTTCTCTTTTCTTCTCGCTTATTTCTTTTTCTCATTTCTCTCCTTTTCTTCTTTCTTTCTCTCTCATTTCTCTCCTTTTCTCCTTTCTTTTTTTTGCTCTCATTTCTCTCCTTCTTTCTTTTTTTCTCTCTCATTTCTCTCCCTTTCTTTTCTCTCTCATTGCTCTCCCTTTCTCCTTTCTCCCTCACTCTCTCTCATTTCTCTTTTCTTCTCTTACTCATTTCTATTTTTCTCATTTCTCTCACTTTCTCCTTTCTTTCTCTCTCGTTTCTTTTCTCCTTTTTTCTTTCTCTCTCTCATTTCTTTCCCTTTCTCTTCACTCTCATTGCTCTCCCTTTCTCCTCTCTCCCCCACTCTCTCTCATTTCTCTCTTTTCTTCTCTCTCTCTCATTTCTCTTTTTCTCATCTCTCACTTTCTCCTTTCTTTCTCTCTCTCATTTCTTTTCCTTTCTCCTTTTTTTCTTTCTCTCTCTCTCTCTTTCTCTCTCCCTCTCATTTCTCTCCCTTTCTCCTCTCTCCCCCCACCCGCTCTCATTTCTCTCTCTTTCTCTTTTTTTCTCATCTCTCGCCCTTTCTCTTCTCTCTTTTCTCTCCCTTTCTCTTCTCTCTCTTTTTTCTTTGCCTTCCACCTTCTTTCTTTCCATTTTTTGCTTCTTTCTTTCTTTCTTTCTTTCTTTCTTTCGTTCTTCATTACCCCATCTCCCACTCTGACTGAGCTGCAGGTTTTAGTTTGATTTCTCCGTCGCTCACCATCGCCATGGTAACCTCCTCTCGATGCACATTCTTATAGAGTAAACAAAGCGCTGTGAGAGGACATAATCAATCCATTAGGTTTATCTTTTCTCGTTGAGGGTCTTACCTATTATTGGTGCTCATTAAACAAGCTAGCAAACAAATCTGAGGCGCAGGTTCCCACACACACGGCTAATTACGTGGCGTGAACACGGGAACGATCACAGACAGTAATGGTATTTCCACAGTGAGCAGGCAGGGAGGAGATTTTCTCTTTCCTCTCATCAAAAACACTTTTATAAAATCAGAGTCTTCTTTTAAATAAACAACCATTATAGAAAAAAGGCTATATTTCTGTGTCTATAGTAGGAAATACATTTTCGGTTAAGGAATTTGTGCTCATTCAATCAAAAGAGCATTTGTGAGATCAGTCACTGATGTTGGACGTGAGGGTCTGGCTCACAACCAACATTCCAGTTCATCCCAAGGGTGTTCAGTGGTGTTGCGGTCAGGGCTCTGTGCAGGCCACTGGAGTTCCTCCACATCAAATTCATTAAAACATGTTTTTATGGAGCTCACTTTGTGCACAGGGGCTCCGTCACGATGGAACAAGAAAGGGTTTTCCCCAAAACACTGCCACAAAATTGGAAGCATAGAGTTGTCTAAAATATCTTTGTATGCTGTAGCATTAACATCCCTCTTCACAGGAATTAAAGGGCCTGAAAAACAGCCTCAGCCCATTATCCCTCCTCCACCAAACTTTACTGTTGGCATTCTGGTAGGCAAACCCAGATTCCTCCATTAGACTGCCAGATAATGAAGTGTGATTCAACAATTGTTTCCACTGCTCTTCAGCGCTAGTGTATATTATGTATATGTGTATATATTTAGCGTCTGTGTTTATATATTTCTTTTTTCTTCTTCTATATGTATATTTTTTGTATAAATTCTAAAAGTGGGCTACACACCTAAGATTTTCACTCACCTTGCTTCTGTGTAAATGTGATGTGACAATAAACGTGACTTGATTTGCAATATAGCATGTAAATATGTCATTTTAGGAAAATAATCACACCACACAATCATTTTGCCATCTTAAAAAAAAACTACGCCATTTCTGTTTATTCCATATTTTATTTTTTCCAGTACTCATCATTTTAACACTATGAAGTTTGGTCAGTAGGGGGTGAAGTGCACTCACCACTCGACACTGCTTTCGTTTTATTGGCTTCCTACTGAAACATCTGCATGAATCAGGCTGTGCTTTATGTAATGATATATAAACGTGGTGCTGTTAGGCTGCGCTTGATTTCACGCACTGAAGCTGATTCATCAAATCTCTGCTTGTTTCCATGTACAAATGCTTCATGAATCAGATGTAGAGCAGTTCATTCGTCATTGAAGGAGATCAAGTCCACACTCTGTTTACGCAACGTTTATGAGAGCCAAACAGAATTTAATGTTCAGTTTACTTTATATATGTGGGCTGAGAAAGTGTAGTGTGTGTGCTGAGCCTCACCTGCGAGGTATTTGAAGGCGTTGTTGGCACCCGTCCCCACCACAGCGATCTTGCTGAAGATCGGAAAGGAGGCGCCGTAAACTCGCCGGACGAAGTTGTCGATCTCCTTGTCGCTGCCCGGCTCCTGCTGACCGAACTGATTGCAGGGAAAGGCGAGGACGTTGAAGTGATACGGGCCGAAATCGCGCTGTAGCTGCTGCATATCCGTGTAGTGCTCCTCCGTGAAGCCGCACTCACTCGCCACGTTCACCACCAGGGACACCTGACCACACACAGGCCATCACAACCAAAACAGGAGCAGTTTAAAGCGAAAATTTGTTTAAAAAAAATCTAATTTCAAATCTGGTATGAATATATTCCGACATGTTCAATGTCTGAAATCTGCTTTTTGAACTAGAGTTATGAGGTAAATGCAGCAAGTTATTGAAGCTCCAGAGAAAATGGGTCTCCTAGCAACCACCTGGAAGACCTGGTAGACACTAAAACTGTCCCCCCATCAGATAAACAGCACTTATAGCTTTCATCTTTGAGAGAGAGGAGAAAATCAAGCTGCTCAGATCAGAAAACATCCACAGGGGTTTCTGTCCATCCTTCCACTGTGAGACGACTGATGCAGTTGCTTTGAGAACAGCTACTGCGTTGCTGTGTTTAGATTACTCAATAAAGCGGTCGCTTTTATTAACCTCTGGCCTACTTTGATTGATCTCTTGATAGCTTTAATTGTATTCATTAGTAATTAATGCCCTTATTAAGTCACACTCACAAATACACTTTATAATTATACACTTTATAATTATAATTAACCAAATAACTCCAAGTATATCTAGGTCGACATAATTTTCATATGGATTTGTAAGTTTTAAATTTATTTAGATATTATCTTATAATGAAATGAAAGATTAATCTCTCTTTAAACATAATCAATTTTTTTTTACAAAAGTGATGAAATAAAGTACAGAAGCCTTGAAAAATTCGGACACTTGTGTTCCCAATAAGCCCACTCATTGCTTTATTTCATCTTAATGACCAGTAGCAAACATTAGCAAACCACTGTTAATCAAAAATCATTTAGACTAACTTACTGACGGTAGTGTTTCAGCTGACTTAGACTGTTTGGCTATTTGACTATATTATGGCACTGTGAGCCACCCACATTTGAATTCCTCATAGTGCTATATTTCTATATTTATACTAATAAAATAACAGTGTCACTTTTTCAAAAATGTCTGCATAATTCAACGGTTAATACGTAAACAGAGTCATTCAGAGTGGTTTGGTGTGAAACGCTCTGTTCTAGAGAAACTTACTGAGTCAGAACTGTTCACAGTGGTGGTGATAGGAACCAGACGTCCACCTCAAAAAGCTCCCTCACAGAGAGTTCTTACATGAAATGGTTATGAATGCACTGACTGATGTCTGAGACATTGTTTTATGGTAGTTTTGAGGCAGTTTTAGCGTTTTATATATATATATATATATAAAAGAAAACATATTTTTTCAGATTTTCATCATCAGCATTACATATGAACACTCAGAAAACACGTGTAGGTTCACTGGTGGTTCTAGATAGTAAATAAAATGTCTATATTTGTGTTGTAGTCATGGCAAACCCTGGTTCCTATCACTACCACTGAAAAGAAATCAGAGTCTCTACAACCAGCCATTTCACACCAAAGTACTCTGAATGTCTCTCAACCACTCAATTACACAGACATTTTGAAAAATGTGTGGAATTCTCCTTTTACCCTGAATCTAAGCAGAAAAGAAAATATCTGTGAAGAAGAGAGAGAGAGAGAGAGAGAGAGAGAGAGAGAGAGAGAGAGAGAGAGAGTGGTGAGGTCCTTTGAGGAGAACTGTTTTTACACTGTATTTAATGTTGTACTTTGGTAATCAGGTCTGCTTTGACTGGCCTTTAATTGGATGAATTAATAATTAATGTGCTGATTAAGCCACATCAGTACACACCAGCGATCAGACTCACAGGAGCTGTCGCTCCAGAACACTTTGGGCACTGAGGTTTTGTTTTTCCGTCATTATTATTGTTATTTTTTTTACTTTCTGCTTCAGACAAAACTTGTGAGGAATTCAGACAAAACACAGTTCCTTTACTAAACACAGAAGATTCTTTTCAAAGAAAGACACTGTGTGACTCTCGGGTCATTTCAGAGTGACCCCTCATGAAAAAGAACCGCAGTTAAAAAACAACAGAAACAAAAACGTGCAGTATAATCAACAGCAGCTCTTACAGTTCGCAAAGCGCCGCAATTAAGCAACTCTAAGAGCACATGGTTAAGTGCTGTTATGTGGCCTCAATAGTGAGTACAAGTGGAAAAGAAACTGTGTCTATGAAAGAGAGAGAGAGAGAGAGAGAGAGAGGGAGAGAGAGGGAGGGAGAGAGAGAGGGGGAGAGAGAGAGAGGGAGAGAGGGAGGGGGAGAGAGAGGGGGAGAGAGAGAGGGGGAGAGAGAGAGGGGGAGAGAGAGAGGTGTAGAAGTGCTTTGAGGATTTCTGTTCCTTTGTTTCTTGTATAATTAGAGTATTGTAATAGAGCGCTGTAGCTCAGGGGAGCTGTTGTTTAAGGGACTGCTGGGTAAATTGTGTAGGTTTTGCTTTTTTTTTTAAACTCTTTGTTTGAATCTGATGTTCTGACCAAACTGGTAATACAATCACATGCAAATGTTTGGCCACCCTGGTCAAACTACACTGGCATTGGCTGTGACACACTTCTGCACATTTTAATACACAATTGCTGTTTATTTGCTGAGTTCAGCATATTACAGCGTAAAAACTCAAACCATGGCCTGTGCAAAAGTTTTCACACAGTTTATATTTCAGTCTTTTTCCAGTCTGTTAAACTCAGCAAATAAGGAGGAACTGTGCACTGAAATTTGAAGAGGATGTCTTAATGGGGTGAATTACTTATGACTGTACTTTAGTTACTTTTTACTTAAAAGCAGGGCTGCAGCCAAGAGACAGAATTAGAATTGTAAAGCTATTTTTTAATTCTAGTTATAATTTAGAATTCTATAGTTATTACCTAGACTAGAGTTATTACTTAAAATTCAATGGTTATCACTTAACACTAGCGTTAATTTCCTAGAATTTTAGCATTGTTACTTAGAATTATATAGTTATTACATAGAATTACAGAATCATTTCTGAAAAATTTGTGGTCATGACTTGAAATTTCTAGAGTTATTACTTAGATTGTTGTAGTTATTACTTAAGGTTTTTGTGTTATTTCTCAGAATTCTAGTTATTACTTAAAATTGTTATAACTGATAATTCTAGACTTATTAGCATTATTACTAAGAATTCTAATATTATTACTTAAAATTCTAGAGTTACTTATAATTCTAGGTTCTAGAGTTGTTACTTAGGATTATCTAGTTATTAATTAGAATTCGAGTTGTTGCTTTTTAGAATTTTAGTTACTTAAAATTCTAATGTTATTCTTTTGAATCCTAGTTATTGCTTAAAATTTTAGTATTTAAGTATTTTTTATTAAATTACTTAGAATTCTAGAATTATTATTTAGAATTCCAAAGTTATTACTTAAAATTCTAGAGCTATCTAGAATTCTAGCATTATTACTTGGAACCATAAAGTTAATACTTAGAATTCTATAACTATTGATTAGAATTCTAGTGTTCTTACCCAGAATTCTAGAGTCATTAGATTTCTATAGCTATTACTTAGAATTCTATAGTTGTTATTTAGAATCCTATAGGTATCACTTAAAATTATTGTGTTATTCCTTATAATTCCAGTTATTACTGAATTTTTTTGTGTTATTACTGAGAATTCTATAGTTATTATTTACAATTCAAGAGTCGTTACCTAGAATTCTATAGCTATTATCTAAAATTCTAGAGATATTATTTAGAATTCTACAGTTATTTCACATTCTGCTTCGACTGGCTGCCCTGTATGGTTCCTCATTTAAAAAAAAACAGTGCAGGCTGAAACACTACTTATAACTTCAGTTTAGTGGGTGGGGCTAAACTGGTCTAGGCTGAAAAGCTGGATATATGAAAATGCATTGGTGTTTGTGACATCACAAAACATTTAATTCAAAATGTGCTGTTTTTGCTTAGTTTCCATGGATGGGCTGTGAGCTGGAGAGTAGATGGTACCTTTGAAACTTCAGCGATGTTTCTATGCTACATCAAACTATTTTGTATCAAAAAGTCAAGGATATTTGGTTTTTTCATTATATGGGCCCTTTAAAATTTTACTGCTTGACACTGTATGATTGCATAGGTCATTTCAGAGTGTCCTTTTAAAGTGTGGTTAAAAAAAGTAATAATAATAGCAATAACAACAGCAATTAGGAAACAGAGTTAGCTCTAATGTTGCTTTTCAGTCTAGAAATGTAAAAAGGAAAATGAAAGAAAGAATAAAAAAATGTTATGGAACAGAGAGGAGAGAGAGAGAGAGAGAGAGAGAGAGAGAGAGAGAAGTTGAAGTTCTTTGAGGATAACTGTGTTTACATTTGAGTATTTGATTCTGCACTACTTTAATTGGTCATCTAGACTGCATTGACAGAACCCTTAAGAGTCGTTAACTGGATGAATTAATTATTAAAGCACTCATTAGGCGCTCGTGGCATATAATCTCCGGTTGAATGGTTGTTGAGTAACAAAGTTGGAAATCACTATTCTCATACTCAAGGGCACAGTGAAGAACGCTAGTGGAACAGAAACAGTCCCTTATCACTATTTCCTATACTGAAGCACAACATAGAACACTGTTGTAGTGAACAGAAATTGACCTTAATCACTATTGCCACATTGAAGCACTATAAAAAACACAATCATAGTGAACATAAATTGTCAACCATTCACTATTCCCTACATTGGAGCACTATATAGAACAATATTATAATGAGCAGAATTTGACCTTAGTCACTATTGCCAGAACACTATTACGGTGAACAGAAATTGACCTTAATCACAATTGCCTACACCAGAGTACTAAGATTAATAATAATAATATAATGAATATAAGGAAATGGTCCACTATTTGCTATTCCCTATACTGGAGAACTATATAGAACACTACTATAGTGAACAGAAATGGTCCACTAATCACTATTCCCTACACTGGAGAACTATATAGAACACTACTATAGTGAACAGAAATGATCCACTAATCACTGTTTCCTACATTAGAACACTATATAGAACACTACTATAGTGAACAGAAATGGTCCACTAATCACTATTCCCTACACTGGAGAACTATATAGAACACTACTATAGTGAACAGAAATGATCCACTAATCACTGTTTCCTACATTAGAACACTATATAGAACACTACTATAGTGAACAGAAATGGTCCACTAATCATTATTCCCTACACTGGAGAACTATATAGAACACTACTATAGTGAACAGAAATGATCCACTAATCACTGTTTCCTACATTAGAACACTATATAGAACACTACTATAGTGAACAGAAATGGTCCCTAATCATTATTCCCTACACTGGAGAACTATATAGAACACTACTATAGTGAACAGAAATGATCCACTAATCACTGTTTCCTACATTAGAACACTATATAGAACACTACTATAGTGAACAGAAAGGGTCCACTAATCACTAATCCTTATGTTGGAGCACTATATAGAACACTATTATAGTGAAATGAAACAGACATTACTCACGATTCCCTGCACTGTATCACTGTTGAACACCTTTATAGAGATCTGAAATGGTCCCTAATCACTATTTCCTACATTATGTGAAATTATAATTAAACATTATAATTAAAATTAGAAGCACTATATACAACACTGTTACAGGAAACAGAAGTGGTCTAATCACTACCTACACTGGAACACTATATACAGTAGAACACTATTATTATTTATAATAATTTATATACCAACCTCTAAACATTGGTTTGTTCATTGGTTGCATACAGCACTGTATGGCATACAGTATAGTTTAGGACACTTTTTTACTCTCTGGTCTGCTTTCCATGGGCTGTAGATGAGGGAGGACAACCCACAGTCTGGATAACATCCGAGCGTTCAGTAAATCCCTTCACAAATTCTCACTCATTACTGTTATTCATTACAGTGGACATAATCACATTAGGTAGGATTATGGCTGAAGATGGATTTTAGGAGGTAACAGCAGAGAGGAGAGGAGCGAATTCACGTTCCAGTCCATTCATTCATTAATGGACTGAGCTGTAGATGTTTGACTGAGCTCACTGTGAGCTGAAGGCGACCATAGTGTGCCTCACTTATACACACACACATATACCGCACACTTGTTTTTATACAGTATCAGGATGAAGGAACGCATATACATATGTACACCATATACAGCACTGTGCGAAAGTTTAGGGCACCTGAGAAAATTAGAATTAAAAAGCTGTTTACTTGGCCAATAAGTGTTAAATGACTTGCTGGTCAGGAAACAGTGTGTATATATATATACATATATCCCTGAGGATGCCCAGTATAGCATAGACTGGGTAACCAATGCTTAAATTATGTTAAATCAGGTCTGATTCCAAATCTGGAACCAAATTCTCACTACTTTTAAATATATTTGTGTTTATTTGCGTTTTTTTATAATGATATATCGTGATTTTACAAGCATAAAAACACAATAAGATTTAGAAATAAATTGAAATTAGCATATTTCTCTCTGGTTTTACTGCAAAGTCAAGACATTTTTGTTCTGAAAATGTATAAAAACAAGCACACACACACACACACACACACACACACACAGACCTGCACAGCTCCCATCGTGGTGAAGCCAAGTGCTCGGCCTCCAAAGGCCAGTTAATAGAGAGAAGGCCAAACGGATCTAATCTGACCAATCTCCTTGCATTTCTCCGCTAACAGAGGGAACAAAGTAAGTGCACTTTCTCTCCCTTTCCATCCATCATTCTCTCCACTCGATCACTCTCTTTCCACTACTTTTTTCGTGCCTGTGCACCTTTATAAGGCTGTCACTGAGTATGTGGGTATGTTTTCTCTGTATTAGGGGTCTCCTCTAGGAAACTACAGAAACATCCATTACTCACAGTGGAGTACTGGGGGGCTTTATTATACAGGGTGAAACGATGGAGAGCCACTGCAGTGCCTACAACTTATATTCTCCTTATAAAACTAATGGATGTATGTATGAAATCTTACATCTTTATCTTATAGATACTTGTATGTATGTAACTAATCCCCATTTATATTTTATTTATCCTCACTAGTTAATGTAACAGCGTTGTCTTCCATCTGGGCCACTTCTGTTGGCCTGTCCACCATGAAATTTTAACACAATGCAAACGATAACTAGATGTATGTCAAAAATAAAAAAATGACATGGAGATTTTGTGTGAGCATCACATATGTAAGTACTATGTCATAATAATAGTATATATGTATGTACCTCTATGTAATAACAGTATGATATACGTAAGTATATGTAATATCAATATTATATGTGCGAGTACTTATATAATATTTATGTATATACCTTTATGTAATAACGTTATACAAATGCATGATATATATATATATATATAGTAATATTCTGAAACTACCTTTATATAATAACAATATTCTATATGTAAGTATTTAAATGTAATAATTTTAACAAAAATAACATTATTTGTAATATTTTGAAGATACAGCAAAAATATGTAAGTGTACACACACAAACACACACACACACACACACACACACATATATATATATATATATATATATATATATATATATATATATATATATATATATATATATATTCGTATTTTTTGTTAAGGTCCATTCTAAGGACCTTAACAACTGCCCCTAGCTGAGGATTAGACCCTATTAAACTTAGTTCTAGCAGAGTAGGTCTTTCATTTATTGTTGTCCAACAGCGCCCACTAGCGCTTCACCGCATGTAATTACAGCTTGTGCTGAAATTCACACACTTAAATCACGTTATTTCAAATTAAAAAGCAGTCAGCCTTTCAGCTTTGAGGAATGAGCTTGGCTCCACTCCGGGCTCCTGGAGATTTTAATGCATTAATATCTTTATATAATATAACATCTTTACATGTAATTAAAATAACCTGCCTAGTGCGACCTGAGGTGATCAAAACATTAAAAAGTGCATGTTTAGTAGCTACAGTAGTGGTGAGTAGTGTAAAATTCAGTCAGGCTGTTCCTGTTGGACACAATCACTGTAGTGTGATGCAGCACCACGCTGATCCACTTGAATGCTGGGTGGTTGGGTTCATTATAACAGAGTCAGTGAACTTAAATGAGAGAAAAACGCTCGGCTGCCTTTAAAGAGTGAAAGTAGCTCATTTTCTCTCCACCTTTCTGGTCCAGACGAGCAAAGGAGGTGTGAGGAGAAGCAGAAGTGTAGATGTGTGCAGGATTGGAAGAACAGGTTTGCCACGTAGGCAGATGGAGACAAAGAGACTCGGTTCAGTGTTAGTGATGTTACTTTATTAGAGACGCCCAGTTCACAGAGCCGGAGCGGCGCATGCTGGAGGAGACACGGAGGAGTTAGACGCAGCTTTTTCCATGCATAACTGAGTATAACGCCGAGCTGAATCAGCTCCTCGTTCGTATTTTTCCCGTTCCACCTTAAATGAATGTAACTGCTGCAGCATTTAAGGTGGAACGGGAAAGTTCGAGCTCTCAGACTCACCGAGCCCCGGTACTTCTCCAGAGACACTAATCTCCCTCTGCTGTTCACCACCTTAAAGGTGTAGAAGTCCCTCTGCTTCGCCTCGCCCAGGTAGGACAGGAGCAGCACCGGCAGGAAACCCAGCGCCCGGAGGATCATGACTGCAGCCGGCTCAGCTACTTCCATACACTGCGCTGAGCCTCTGCCTCACTCTGCCTCTCTCTGCCTCCCTCTCTCAGACACATACAGCAGCCCAACCCTGCGCTGGAAATACGCAGCGACAACACTGCGCACTGAACACGTAGCGCTCCGCGCAGCGACAAGCCTGCGCAGGAAACGCGCAGCTCCAGTAAACAGAACACAGAACAGAATCCCATCCCTATAGTGAATACTTTCAAATGTAGTGCACTAAATAAGTGATAGTTTCACACACAGTGCACTGTATAAGTTAATAGTTTCAGACATAACAAACTACAGTGTGGGCAGTTTCAGACGTAATGCACTGTACAGTGAATAGACAGTTTCAGACGTAGAAAACCATATAGTGATCAGCTTCAGACATAGTGCACTGTATAGTGAATGGTTCAGACTAGCATGTATATGAATGGTTTCAGACGTGCACTTTTAGTGAATGTTTCAGACATAGTGCACTGTATAGTGAATGGTTTCAGACAGTGCACTTTATAGTGAATGGTTTCAGACATAGTGCACTGTATAGTGAATGGTTTCAGACATAGTGCACTGTATAGTGAATGGTTTCAGACATAGTGCACTTTATAGTGAATGGTTTCAGACATAGTGCACTGTATAGTGAATGGTTTCAGACATTGTGCACTGTATAGTGAATGGTTTCAGAAGTAGTGCACTGTATAGTAAATGGTTTCAGATGTAGTGCATTATACAGGGAATGATTTCAGTCATATTGCACTATAAAGGTGAATAGTTTCAGACACAGGGCATTGTGAAATGAACAGTTTTAGACACAATGCATTATATAGTGAATAGTTTCAGAAGCAGTGTACTGTATAGTAAACAGTTTCAGACAGCATGCATAATGCAGTCAACAGTTTGAGACTGAACTTTTACAGACATAGTGCACTATTTAGTGAACAGTTTCAGAAATAGTGCACTATATAGTGAATTGTTTCAGACAGTGAACTATAAAGTGAATTGTACAATGAAAAGTTTCAGGCATAGTGCACTAAATAGTGAATAATTTCAGACATAGTCCACTATATAGTGAACAGTTTCGGAATTAGTGCACTGTTTAGTGAACAGTCATAGTCATAGAGCACTTTATAGTGACCAGTTTCAGAAATAGCGCAATATATGATTAATAATTTGAGACAGTGCACTATACAAAGTATGTAGTATATAAATAGTGAGTAGTTTCAGGTATAGTGTGCTGTATAGTAACTAGTTTCAGACACAGTGCACTGTGTAGTTTATATACAATAGTTTCAGATCTGGTGCATGTAGTGTGTTATATAGTGAAGAATTTCACACATAGTGCACTGTATAGTGAACAGTTTCAGACATAGTGCACTTCATGGTGAATATATCTGAAAATATTCACTACGAAGTGTGGTATGTCTGAAAATGTTCACTAAATAGTGAACAGTTTCAGACAAAGTGCACTTCATAGTGGATACTTTCAGACAGTGCATTGTATAGTGAATAGTTTCAGACAGTGCATTGTATAGTGAATAGTTTCAGACAGTGCACTGTATAGTGAATAGTTTCAGACAGTGCACTGTATAGTGAAGTTTCAGACAGTGCACTGTAGTGAATAGTTTCAGTGAGCTGTATCGTGAACAGTTTTTATTCAACATTGATACGTTGCTCTTTTCTTCATCCTCGACATCCTATCATACAAAATAGACAGACAAAAGAGCTTTGACATCTTTTGCTGTATTCACAGAAAAACAAAACGTTGTAAGTTTCTGGTGAAAAAGCTCGTTAACAGGGACTGTCAGGGAGCAAGTTAATGATAAATCCACCCCATCACTTGCATCTGAATATCTGACACAAAATTGATGTTATTGATGTTTTAAAAATGTTTTTAGTAACAGATGTTTAGTGTATGAGGCTGCAGGACCTGTGATTGGGATTACTTGATTTTCCAGTCAACCCTGCGCGCCGGACGCGCAGCGCGCCGCGCACAAACAGCCCCTGCGCAGAAAACGCGCAGCACAAAAAAGCAGCCAAGCTATAGCCGCCGCGCCTTCCCACAATGCTCATCGGCGACAGGCTAACATGGCGTCCGCGGCTGGTGTTTGGAGCGGGGCCTGCACCGAGGAGGAAAACAAAAACACCGCCGGACAGCGGGCCGCGTCCGACTAGCCACCGCGGGAGAACCGAGCCTCGAACACGGGCAGCATGTTGGCTTTGACGAGGCGCTTCTGATCGCAGCGCAGCGGAGAGTCTCGGTGGGTCGGAACTTCACAGCGGAGCGAGTCGGAGATCTGCTCTAATTAGAACTAACCGGTCCACCTTAAACGGAGGGGCAGCTACAGCCAGGCGCCTCTGTCGCCCGATTGTAATTGCTGCACCACTTAAGGTGGACCGGACAATTCGGAGGAGAAGCTAACTTCGGCTTCGTAACCTAGTTAGCTTAGCGTAGGTGTCCGGGCAGCGGCTTTAAAATGAAAAACACGGGCATTTATCGCGGTTTAAATGGAGATATTTTACAAAATAAACCTACTTTTGTTCATGTTTACGTCTCGACGCTCGCTGACAAGCTAGCTTAGCCGTTAGCCTACAGAGAGCCCGTGTTTTTATTCAATGTTATTGTTATTGTTTTTTGGTCGGAATCGTTTTAGGGGTTTTTTATTCTTAAATCACTCTTATTTTAACCTTTAACCAGCGATACTTTCGTCAAATGTCTGATCTGCATCGTTGGCGTTAACAAGTGGTTTTTCTCGCTAAATACGTGCCGGAACTTTGCGTATGTAAATAATATGTAAATCACGTGGTCCGCGCGTCCGCTGTTATGTAAATGATATGCAAATGTCCTGTGCGTTTTCGTTACTCGCGCATTCACTTTTTATGCAAATTGTTCGCGTTTGCTCTTGTCTTGCGCGCCTGCGTTACTCTCGCTGGTTATATGTCAATATTACGTTCGTGATTTTGTACGTAAATATGTGAATTTGGAAATATGCAAATCGCATCCGTGCGTCTGCCTTACTCGCAGCCTGTTTATGTAAATGATATGTAAATCGAAGCGCTGCTTTTTACTACTGTTTATGTAAATTATACCCAAATTGCGCCTGCGGTACCTTTGTTATATAATAATACATATTTATACACATCAGTTTTACTTTCACATTCTGTATGCAAATGACATGTTAATCGCGTGACGTGTGCAATCACGATTGATTCTAAATAATAGGTGAATGATATGAATCTGCGCTTCTAATTTACCCACATTCACTCCCATGTTCCTGTGGGTTTGACCCACTGTTTGTCATGTGATGAAGCAGAATGTTTATTTAGCTTGCCGTGATGAACTGATGGGGTCCTGAAGGGGGCGCTCTGTGATGTAGTCAAAGAGGAAATTTTGAGAATGAAAACAAAATCTGCAGAATTTAGTGGTTGAGATGTAGATAAAGTCACTCAGAGCAGTTTGAAGTGAAATGGTTCATTGTAGAGACGCTTACCAACTTCTTTAGGTTCAGTGAAGTAGCTTGTATGTCATTCAAGATGGTCAAATCTCCGCTAGTTTCTGTGCAGCTTTTATGAGTAAGGACCAGTGTGAGCATATGTACTGTGCAAAACATAGGACCCAAAGCTGAAGCAGAGAAGTGTTGGCGTCAGACCTCTGCAGTTTGACCTTTCACACAGAATCAAAAGACCGATTCCTGCCAGAAAATAAAATTATATATGAAAATTGTGCCATAACTTTTGTACATGCCACATTTGAACGTTTTATGTATGCATGTTTGTCCGGCTCGATATGCTAAATTTTAGCGAACAGTAATTGTGCATGTTCTCTGCGTTGCATTCACTTATTTTCACATAGAATATGACCGGGGTGCCCAAACTTTTGCACACGGTTATATAGTGAATCGTACTGTACTGATGTGCATGTAAACTGGACTGTAAACTGGACTGTTAACGGTCTAGTCTTTCGTACAGCTGTCGTTTTGGTCCGGTGTCTAACTAAACTCCTACTCTGGCTGTTTTGTGCAGGTAAATGTGGTCAGATATTCAGATGTTGTGTCTTCAGTTTTCCGCTGCTGACCTTTTTCCGTGCTCCTCTAGGTTTGGACTGGATCACCCTTCGCCTCTGTGGTCGTCTGCCGCAGGGCAGAAGCCCTTTGGGCTTTTTTTCCTTTTTTGTTTTATTATTTCTGAGTTTTAGTTTGACTCGGACTGCAGCAGAACTATGGAGGAGAACAGAAGCCCCCTGAAGTCAGGCAGGCCGACTCGCTCTGCAGGGGGCAAAAATACTAAAGGACAGAAGGACGGCGCGTCTCAAAGGGACAGCGGCAAGGCGGGCGGACGCAACAAGGAAGGAGTGTCGCGAGTGAAGGACGAGGGTCAGGGCAGCCACGGCGGTGGCCGGACTTTAACGGGCAGCCCTCAGGACCAGGGCAGGGCCTCCAAATCCCGCCGGCTGACCGGCAGGACCAACTCCGGAGAGAGGGGGAAAGGAAAACCTGCGGCCCAGCAGGCCGAGGGACGTCAGCAGGCCCAGGACAGCAAAGCGGCGGGCAGGAGCGGAGCGGCCAAGGGGCAGCCGGCTCACCAGGTGCTGCTAAGCGCTCCGGAGGGGAGTAGCTCTCACAACAAGCCGTCCAAACTGGCCACAGCAAAGGACAGGCAAGCAGGTGAGGCGACAGAGGCAGCTTTAGCTTTGACCAGTGGCTCCAGTCCTGACCTCACTGAACAGATCAGATCAGATGCACTTATATGGCTGCTATACTCTGACCGGCCACTTCAGTTATTGTCCATTTTATCAGCTCCACTGACCGTATAGGAGCACTTTGTAGTTCAACAATTACAGATTGTAGTCCATCTGTTTCTCTGCATACTTTGTTACCCTGTTCTTCAGTGGTCAGGACCCCCACAGGACCCTCACAGAGCAGGTATTATTTGGGTTCTCAGCACTACAGTAACACTGATGTGTTGGTGTTGTGTTACTGTGTGTTGCGCTGGTATGAGTGGATCAGACGCAGCAGTGCTGCTGGAGTTTTTAAACGCTGTGTCCACTCACTGTCCACTCTATTAGACACTCCTACCTCGTCAGTCCACCTTGTAGGTGTAAAGTCAGAGACGATAGCTCATCTGCTGCTGCACGGTTTGTGTTGGTCATCCTCTAGTCCTTCATCAGTGGTCACAGGACGCTGCCCACAGGACGCTGTTGGCTGGATATTTTTGGTTGGTGGACGATTCTCAGTCCAGCAGTGACACTGAGGTGTTTAAAAACTCCAGCAGCACTGCTGTGTCTGATCCACTCAGACCAGCGCAACACACACTAACACACCACCACCATGTCAGTGTTACTGCAGTGCTGAGAATGATCCACCACCCAAATAGTACCTGCTCTGTGAGGGTCCATGGGGGTCCTGACCACTGAAGAACAGGGTGAAAGGGGGCTAACAAAGTATGCAGAGAAACAGATGGACTACAGTCTGTAACTGTAGAAGTGCTCATTTACAGACACACAAGTATGTGAAACTGTTCTTATTAAAACTAGCTGCTCTGCAATGCTGTGCTGTGTTATCTAGTACCTCTCTGGGAGAATCAAACTGTGGAGGCACCAAAGAAAAGAACAGAACAAAACATAGCCACGGTTCCCCACACTGTGTCTCAAGGTCACAGCACTAAACTTCCCTGACCAGTAATCACAGGTAGATGTGGTGGTGCCCGCCTGCTGACCGTGGAGCCCTACTGTGTACGATCTATAGCCAGGTGCCTCGTACCTGTCTGAAACCCGCGGTGGTGCAAATACGACTCTAGCAACTCTGCAACCAGTCCAGTTTTATAAGATCCAGAAAAATCTCATTCGGATATTTAAGAATGTAAAATATCAGATTTAAACTGGTTTATTACTGGTTGTTCTCACTGTGGTGCAGAGTGTATCTGTGTTTGTTTACTATGAATAGTGTATAGTATGAAACATAAGTTCACTAACAAAGCACTGTGACTAATCCGCTGTGTTCAGTGGCCGGTTGCACCAGCTCTGCGCAAGTTCAAACGGCTAGTAAGCGTTATAGTTCAGGTTTATGCATTACTTAGTTGCACCACAACTAGTTTTAACGTTGAGCTTCGTAGTTACTAAATATTTCCACCCCCCTGAGCAGGTGTAAGTTTTGGGGAAGCCATCAGAAACCATGTAGAAAGAAAAAAAAAAGACCAAAAACTTGACTTTTTTTGGTTAAACTAAGCTAAAAACTGAACGTGATACGCTGTGACTTTACTCACAGCTCTAATCATCGGCCTGGTTTGAACTCCGAGCATGAAGCTAAACACCCACAGCTCCAGAGACTCAGCGTCTGCCCGGCTAAACTGATCTGCTGGCGTGTCGGTCAGCCAGAAACTATCGTTTATAAAGCTGCGTATTTGTGTTCCTCAGTGAAATATTAAAGACTAAACAGCGTCTGTAGATAATCAGCTTTATTCAGTTTAACTTGTACACACTGTTCCCTTCTATGCTGGATATTATTTCCATTGAAAAAGTCAGAGCAGCTGCCATCGCGTTTCCATGGCAGCGGGTTTACCGATCAGTTCCGAACATGTCATCATGTTAAAGTGACGTACGCATCGGTTAGTTGTTGCTAAAACATGACCTACGAATTTGCGGTGCAGCCAAATTTAGTAAAAGGATGGTTTGAAACTATCTAGTGTAGCTGAATCAGTAAAGACTTTACACAAACCTGGTGCAACACAGTCCAGGTGTCCATCGCTATAGACATGTTTATGTTGGTGTCATTTAAATAAGAGATCATCAGTATCACTGCTAAACACTCCCCTCACAGTTACTACATAATTGCCTAATCACAGTTGTTGGAGATGATGGTGATCGTTTAAGCCGTCTCCAATCATTTTTAATGATAATGCTGCGACAGACAGAATGTGAATTGGGTCGTTGGGTTCAGACAAATAAAATGTGAATGAAAGATGGCAGTAAATGCATTTATTGGGGCTCATAAAAACAAGATAAAGTTCTAACTTTGTGCTCTAGCATGTTTGGAGGGCAGGGCTGAGGAACGTTGGTGTGTCTCCCAGCACCGTTAGTTCTTATGCTTTCACTCTTGTGAAAAGCGTGTAGCTTTGCTTAACCGCATTAACTACATTTGTGTGCGTGTGTTTGCGGTATTGGTTCAGCACCCAGTGTTATCAGCCAGTTCGGCCCTAGTTTTTGTGTTTTGATAGTTGAAAACCGGTGAAGAAGAAAAGAAAATGAAAGCAGTAACTGCAGTTATTTATATGACGGTTAACTGTCAACCAAAAGTGATCGAAACAGTCCTGCTGGTTTCATTTCAGAGTACGTGCTGCGTTCGTCATGAATCAAGATTGCATGAACGTTCGTTAGATAGGAGATTTGAGTCTAACCTTGCAGACCAGAGTCGTTATGTTTCATGAGGACTGAAAATGAAAGCTAGCATTGGAAAAATGTAACCATAATAAAAACACACCAGCTGAGTCAGAACTATAATGCAACACGAACAAAAATCAAGTAGTTTAACCAAGAAAAAGTGTTTCCAGTGCGAGAAGAACTTGATTGCTGTCACACCTTTACACAATTTTCCCTTTACCCCAGATGTAGTCGATCAGCCGAGACATGTTTGGAGTCCAGTTTTTGCCTCTGTAGTTTAGAGCTAGAGCTAATGAAGGCTGATGTAGCTGACAAACACTAGAGTCAATAGTCACCCAAATCTTTTCTGGAAGTTCTTCCCCAGAACTTCTCTAAGCCTGCTCAGACTGCATCCAGCCCTTCGGTTAGTTCGCCAGACTTATGTGGTTCACAGCATGACTTGCTGTGAGCTGTACAATGAACAGAACTTCACTGTGTAGTTGATATATGTAAATGAGCTCTGTTCTGATGGGCTGTCCTCCACTGTGCCTCATTCAAAAAGAACTCAGAGCTGAAACGCTCTTTATAACGTAAGTGTGAACGGCACTGAAGCTTCAACCGTGTTTACATACTACACAAACTCTTTAATGTAAAATAAAAATAAATGAGAATTTGGTTTTCCATGAGCTCTTGAGTGTACTGGTGATATTGTGAAGCAGCCTAGCTGAGTATAGTGCACAGTGGTTCTAATATTCGCCCTATTTATAAAAAACAGAACCTAAAACTGAATCAAAACTGAATTAAAACTCTTTGTATTGTAAGATAAAATTAAAACTCATGCACTGTTAAACCAGATGTTACTGAGTTGTTTTGTACTGATTTGTGTTAATCTAGAGATTTTAGAGTAAAACAAACTGATGTACCATGATTGACTGACTCAAATCGTTCTAGATAACTGTAAATAAATTGCTCATTTGTTTATATTTTATCTGTACAGTAAATAAAGTGAAGTCCAGCTGTGGTTTGCCTGGTCAGGAAGCTGCTTAAGTTCACAAGTCTTTTGTTGTGAGAGGTTTGAAGGTGGTCAGAGCTGATTGGCTGAGGGGTTAATGGTGATGTAATGGGGCTGTTACTCACTCTCACTCTCACTCTCACTCTCACTTTCTCTCTCTCTCTTTCAGGTGAAGCGTTGGGGAGACGTCCGGTGGAGTGTATTCCAGACGTGATGGGCTCGGTGGACGAGGGGAACCTCACCTCTGACCAGCAGCTGGGCCTCAAACAGGCCGAGGAGAGACTGCAGAGAGACTACATACACAGACTGGCCAAGGTAAAACTTTCACCCTCCCCAGGAGCTCCGAGAGGGATTCCCTAATCCAGCGTCCATCCCAGCTCTGGAGTATTGATTCATTTCTAACACAGCGTCTAATTGGAGAGTGTGGTTTCGTAGGTAACACAGACAAAAAGGGTAGTTTATACGCAAACGAAGTTCTCTTTCTCTGTGAAACATTCCGAGAACTATTTGAATGTCAGACCAGTTCGTCTCTATGATGGAAAGCCTTGTGTGGTTCTTGTAAAGAACCTTTTAAAAAGGTTCTGTGCAGCACCAAAGGTTTTGCTATTGTTGGAACTTTTCTACTAAAGTCAGAACTTGCTTTAATTCTGTGTGAAACCAGTTTTGCTAAGAGTGTATTGGTAAATTATTTACTTTCAGGAGAAGGGAAAACGTTCTCAGCTTTCAGTGGAGGTTAATGTGGGTAATTTTGGAGCGTATCTGCTGGTTCCTTTGTCATTTTATCAGATTTTAACACAATATGAACGGGAACTGGCATTTCCAAGTTATGTAAATAAAAAAAAAAAAGGTTTGTTAACAGCAACGATATGCTATTAAGGCTTTGACCACGTATTGACCACATAATAATTTGCAATAACTGCTTTTAAATCAAGGTAAAATGTATTGTTTTTAGATTAATCTGTTTAGCGCAGCCCAGACCTGCTTTTACTTCCTTTACGCACAACAGTGTTGAAGACAACCTTAAAGCTACAGGGGAACTCCCCTGACTTTTAAAAATGTCTGCATAACTGCATCATTTAGATCTTAGTCATTCAGAGTGGTTTGAAGTGAAAGTGCTCGCAGTGGTGATGATGGGAACCAAACGTCTGAAAGGTTTAATCCCTCTAAAAGCTCCTTTACAGAATGGTTTTACATGAAATGTTCAGAACATGTCGTCTGATGTCTGAGAGAGTTTTACGATAGATTTGAGAAGATTTTGGCCTAAAACGTGTTATAAAAAAATACATTCACAAAGAGGAGATACATGCAGGGCGTTGTGAGTCCCAACAGTCCCAACAGTCTCAGTCTCCGACCCCTAAACTCTGGAGATCTGCTGCCCTGTAGAGTTCAGTTCTAGAGTTTAGTCCTAAACTCACACGCCTGACCCAGCCCAGCCTTTGGTCAGTGTTATTTCAGTTTGTACTTCTTGTTACATGTATTGAGGATTCACTGCCTCCTGATCTGGAGCCTGAATTGTGGTTTTCTTGCTCTTATTTTTACGGTACTAATCATTTGTTGACTTACGGCATAACAAGTTATTAGTAGTCCTTCATATTTCTGCTCAGTTATCATCGCGTTTGTCACAGAAGTGGGTAATATGATGATATTTATCGCTGTCGTGATTAAATTGCGTATGGTGGAGGTCGTCAGTACGGAGCAGCAATAACGTCCCTGGGTCAAGTTGAATCGCTGCATGTTTAACCTCCCGAAAGTAGTTAAAAGAGGTGTTTTTTTCCATAAACGTTTATCTTTAGCTCAATATCTATTTAATCCGTATTTAGTGTGATCGCGGTTTTCACCCTTTACGGATCATGGTTAACAGAAGATAATTCACTTTATTTTTATTAAAAAATAGTTTTTAATTTTTTTTCTGTACATCAGCAAAAACTAGTCGTTTTATTTATTGTTATTTAGATGATATTTTAATATTTTCTAACCACATGTTTTAATGCACGGTTGCTGTTTATTTGTTTATTTTAAAATATTGTCTAAAAATCATAAAATGTCTTGTGCAAAAGTTCTAGAACTTTTATGTATATGTATATAAGCTTAAAAATGCAGAAAAAAAAATTTTTTATCTTTTTATTTTTTTTCTGTTGGTTTTAATTAGTGCAATTAACTTGTAAATGTGAAAATCACTAATTTAGTGTGTTTGCAACTCCCCTACATGTTTATATTACACATGATGTTCGGGTCAGTTTGACCCTGTAGTGCGAATGGAGGCTACAAAATGTAAAAATTTAAAATTTGAACCAAAACTGATTTAATTTCTTTTAAAATTTGAGGCACGGTGTGATTTTCTGATCCCTCTCAACCACAACACACACACACACACACATACAGTTTTCTTTGTTCAGGTTTCCAGTATTAAACATTGTTGAAAACCATGACGTAGTTTTAAAATAATAAATGGCTCATTTAGTGTGATTTGAATGGAATTAAGCAGACAGAACAAATAAAACAGTTTGAAAATTATTTTTAATGAAAAATGAGTGAATTATCTGAATTAAATTGATCTGTAAGGGGTGAAAAACGTGATTGCACTAAATACAGATTAAAGATAATGTTAACAGAGAAAACTGTATATTTTTGGATGGTTAAACATGCATTGGGTCAGTTTGGCCCAGGAACATTGTTACTGTTGAACAGAGCAGGAAATTAATGTGCATTTTGTGACTCATTCAGCTGCCGACTGTTAGCCGACAGTTCACACGTGTGAACTAGACGCGTTGATGATTTTCATTCAGTATCTGTGTTCTGATATTTAATGTTTTTCACGTACAGTAACAACATTTCTGCACATTTTAATGCACAGTTGCTGCTTATTTGTTGAATTTAACACATATTGAATGAAAAACACACCATCAAATGTGTCTTGTGCAAAAATCATGGTACATTTTTATATATGTTTTTTATTCCAGCATGTGAAACAAGCAAATAAATAGAAACTGTGTTAAAAGTAGCTGAAAATGTCCTACTTGAGTTCCCTGTAGAAAATGTGTTGACTTGTTTCAACTTAGAAAATCAATGTGTCATTTGACCAGGGGTGACCTAACTTTCCAACAACTGGACCTGTTTGTCAAGTCGAATGCAAAAGTTTGAACATGTCAAATGAAATGTTGGATGGATTTTTAAGTGAAAACATTAATTTTTAAGTAAAAATCTAATAAAAATGTTCTTTTTTGGGTTTGTAGAGACGAACAATGCTGCTCTAAAGGCAGTTCGTTGTAAACTGAGCTTCCTGAGCAGTTTAGCATGCAGTTTGTGACTCATTCAGCTGCCGTTAGCTGACAGTTCACACGTGCGAATTGGATCAGTTGTGCTCTGGAGCGACTGGGTCTGGCAGTTCCTCCTGTGCTGTTAATCACAGACCCATCAGAGACAGTCGAGGAGCCGTTAATGGCCTCTTACAGCCTCTCGCATTAGCATATCAGCCTCAGTCTGCATGTGTGAAGAGCCTCTCAGTGTAGTGACTGGCTTTTTCCTGCTGTCTGAGATTTCAGTATCATTATTGTTGTTGTTATTATTTGTTGTATTTTATTTTGCAGCAATCTCCCGACTACCCAAATTTCCAGTATCTATGCAAACTGTGCTCGGTTCACGTGGACAACATCCAGGGTGCTCACAAACACATCAAGGAGAAGCGCCACAAGAAGAACATAATGGTGAGTAACACCACAGCCCACGGGCGCAAAACGTGACCGAGTGGCTGGAAGCGCCTGCATGATTAGCTGATATAACTGATGAATATTTTAATACAGACTAATAACAAACTGTGCTCAATCAGGTGTCCTGAGGCCTTTAGCTGATAAATCATAGCAGCGTTTTACTCTGTATTCTCGTATCATCTGGGCTTGTTTTGTTCCAGAACAACTCGGCTCCAGATCCCACAGCTCCCAGGCTGGGTCTGGCATTTATTGTGTGTGTTGTGCCCCGAGAGAGAGATACATAGATAGACAGTGTGTGTGTGTATATACTGTATTCTTCATACGTCTTTGACACCAAAAATAGAATATCACATAGGAAGCGAGATTTGTGCTGGGAAACCCCACACACACCTCATACCTCATAACCACATCCTGAGGGAAAAACAAAATCCCCTAAAAGAAACTTGTCTCATCATTTTTTCCAGGGTTTTGTTTGCTTAAACACTCCTTTAAGCTCTTTTTTTGTTAGTGTTTATCAGAAATTCTTTTATCACCACAAACTACAACTATCAATAACTGATCCCTGTCATAATTATAATTATCGTTATTCATATTTCTCTTAATAATAATAATAATTATAATAACAGTAGTAATACTATGAGTAGCAGTGGTAGTATAAATATTTTAATGTTCAATTAATTCAATGACTTCACAACAGCAGAATTATAGGGGACTCTTATTATGATAGTATTATCATTCTTGCAGAACGCAGTTAAACACGTGACGGGACGTGTGAAGCTATATATTTATATATATGTTTATCAAAATTTGAATATTAGTTTAATACTTTGCTGACATGAATAAAGAACAGACCTGTAGCTTCGGTTATCACAGCACAACAATATCAACCACACAGATGAGGCCACCGTGAGCTCGTTTCATACCAGTCATTCTGCAAGACGGCAAAATGGAATACGCTCCACTCGGCTGCTTTTATGAGTTTTTCAGGGGGTTTTTTTGTGCTGCCCTAATGTGACCTCATCCTTCCCCATCGATATCACCTGATCGGTCACTACTCAGCATTACAGGACCTCATCATTTACAAATGAAGCGTGTTACATCTGTAACAGTCAGAAAGGTTTTTCAGAGAAGTGTTACTTGATTATTTAAATGAGCTTTTTTTATTAAATGTTTATTAATGTGTACATAGTAAGGAAAGTAACTGGAAGGCTAAATAACCACCATAAAAAGATTACATGCTTCATTCATATGCAAAATACAGTAACTCTGTATTAGAACTCTTTCATTATTCATTATTGTGACGTGATAAACATGTTAAACATTAGATTGTTTTCTCCTAATGAAACCTGTTTAGCCTGTTGCATGCTAAGTTTTTGCGAACACTGTTGTCAGTTATTTATTTCAGTCACTTTGAAAAGCTAAAGCCGTGCTGTTTCTGCCGAGCTGAGCGACTCATGGTGCCCGTTTACCTGTGTGTTTGTGTAGGAGAAGCAGGAGGAGAATGAGCTGAGAGCTTTACCTGCTCCCTCGGCGGCTCAGCTGAGGGCTGTCGACGCTGCGGTGATGGAGGCAGCACAGCAGCATGGGATTTCAGAGGAGGACTTCCAGCAGAGACAGAGCGTCCTGCAGCGCATGGAGAAGATCATCCAGAAACACCTGCCCAGTACGCTCCCTTACACGGCACTCGCAGGAGGCCTGCGCCAAACAGACGAAACAGCATATATGATTATATTGCTGTAGTGATTTCAGTGCAGCTTACACTGTACTGCAGTAAGACTAGTGAAGCTAGTTTTATTGAGGCCAAAATTACATATCTGTAGCATTATATCAATACCTTGGTCAATCCAGACACCAGAAGACCTGCTGAAGTTGGTCAGGATTCTCTCAGAAAATGAGATACAGACATCTGCATTATGAAGTTTAATATCAGTGATGAAAAATACAGTTCAGCCTGACCTCAAACTCACCCCGGTGCTTCTCAGACTGCTTCCTCTTTTCATCAGAGAAACTACATCCTTGCACTGTAAGCCTGTGGCGGCTTGCATAAAACATCTCAAGTGTTTATTTTTGAGTTTAACGCTAAATAGATGAGTTTCACGGTCAAGTAACTTTTACTTTTTTACTAAAATAGCTGTTATTGTGACACATTTAAACATGACATTAACAAATGATCTGTTGCTCCGCCTGACCTCAAACTCGCAGCAGTGCTTCTCAGACTAGTTCCTCTCTTCATCAGAGAAACTTCATGCTTGCACTGGGAGCCTGTGGCAGCCTGCGTTAAACGTTAAAATACACAAGTGTTCATTTATTAGCTTAGGTTTAAATTAAAGGGTGAGTTTAAAGCTGTGAATTTAAATTTCACAATGTGAAAAACTGAAGTGCTGAAACTTACTGAACTCCCTGAAACGCTTGCTTAAGGTGAAGGGAAAACTTATGGCCAGAATTCGCTCAAGCAACACACTGGGCCTTATCTAAAAATAATTAGCATCTAATAATTAACAGAACACTCCAGTTGAGACAGTGGTGAGGTTACTGTACCACTGACTGATGGCTTATCAGTGAGTTGCTTATCTAAATCCACTTATGTCACCTAGTGCCTACATTAGTGGACTGTACAGACTGCAGTTAGTGAACAAAGGAATTCAGTGGACAGTCAGAAATAGTATAACATATATACACATCCACAGTATACAAAGTAGACATAGGTGGTATTTACAGCAGTGTAGACCAGAAAAGATATGACTGACAGCTACAGATGTGCAAATATTGTATTAAAGTGTGTTCACTCTCTCTCTCTCTCTCTCTCTCTCTCTCTCTCTCTCTCTCTCTCTCTCAGCCTGCTCTC